>NC_079230.1:28919231-29261853 GCF_029633865.1 Lampris incognitus
CACACACAAACAAACAAACACACAAACAGACAGACAGACAGACAGACAGACAGACAGACAGACAGACAGACAGACAGACATATATTAATGAAGTGGTTTCAGTCCCTCATTGCCCCTCACTTTGCTGCAGCATGGCCACCGGGTAGGGGCTTCCTGGGCAGAGGCAACATGTATTTGTGTTTTTGTTATTTTTGTGAATTTGAGGTGGTCTTCTTTTCTTATATGTTTGTTTACGTTTCTCCCTCCCTCTCTCCCTCTCTCCCCCCAGTGTGTTTTGAATCTCTTGGTTGGAAGCAGACACCATTACAATCACTCACAGACACTTTACCTTCGGTGTTTCCACTGCTTTCTCCTTTATTTCTAGCTCCGTCTCTCTCTCTCTCTCTCTCTCTCTCTCTCTCTCTCTCTCTCTCTCTCTCTCTCTCTCTCTCTCTCTCTGATGGTAAATAACTTGTTCATCCCACCTTAAAAATGTACCATGCTCCCCAAATCACTGTCCTCCCTCCGACTGCTGCTTGCAGCTGATATGAGAGATCAGTCAAGTGGGGACTCATTTCCTGCATGGTGTCCAGACGCAGCCTCTCTGGGGGCTTTATCTGGGTAGCCGACTCCATGGATGGAGTTGGATGTTGGGTCGAGACTGCTGCGTAGCTGTGGCTGGGCCTAGGTGGGCCTGGGCCCACCTAGTTGGCACTCAGGCCCACCCAATCACAAGGCTTCCTTTTTTTGGGGGGGGGGTTCCCTCTTTTCTCCCCAATTGTACTTGGCCAATTACCGAACTCTTTCGAGCCGTCCCGGTCACTGCTCCTCCCCCTCTGCCGATCCGGGGAGGGCTGCAGACTACCACATGCCTCCTCCCATACAGCCCATTCTCACTCCCAACTCGTCACATATGACGCTTGCTGAGGACGACCTCCTCGCCACTGTTCAGCGCTCTAGGTACCCCTTTAACGTCACCCTTCACCGTGGAGGCACTGAGATCACTCATAGGCACACACACACACAGTGACTGCGCCTCTTGTGAGCAGGGACTGATTTGCATCAGAGCTCTTGAACTGGCGGGGGATTGCACACTTGCCTTGTCGTGGGACAATCTTCTGCACTTCACTGGGTCGCTCCCACAACACACCAAGCGCAGCACCGTACGCAGGCCCGCCAGAGTCTCGGGTTTTACATTACAGTAAAGAGCTCCGGTTTATTTTATTTCAGAGTGCACTCCTTCTTTGGAATTACTGGTTGATGTTTTAAAGTAAGGTAAATAATATTCAAGGAAGGGGTCAACGTTTAAAGCGTTTAAAAGTTAAGAGAGTTAACATGAATTGGTTTTTTTTTTCCTTTTCTTTGGCAGTGATTTGAGTTGAACTTACTCTAGACCAATTCGTTGTCTTGTAAAGGTAAACATCTCTCTAATTGCAAGAGTCGTGGGATTATTATTTTACTGTATTACAGCACATTTTGTAAATCACTATACATGTTAGTTTTGAGTAACCTAATTCTTTTGCGTTTGAATTCTACGAGTCAGGTGGTTTGTCTAAAACATACACCTTGTTGGGTTTCACAAGATGTATTCCTGTCACACTTTTATATCCTGGGAGACAGTTAGACACGTAGTAGTGTGCCTAGTCATTCCAGGTGGAGGCACCGCGCTAAGCATCATTGAGGGCAACACTCTGTCCTCTCAGATTAGAAGGGGCATTGGAAGGGGGTTACATGAATAAGTGTCTCTATGTGTTATGAACACTGGTAGGTGGGGATCCAAGCGCAGGACACACACAATAGTGGTGGTTTGACAGTGGTAACAGTACCCCCCCCCCCCCCCAACGGACGCCTCCAGGCAGTCCACCAGGCCAGTAGAAGTCCCGGATCAGGGACGCATCCAAAATGTCCCGATGAGGCACCCAGCACCGTTCCTCAGGCCCATACCCCTCCCAGCCCACCAAAAATTGATAGCCCCAGCCCCGACGGCGCACATCCAGCAGGTCATCGATGATAAGGTGGCCGGAGGAGAGAGGACTGGTGGAGACAGGTTTGAGCTGAGTAACATGAAACGTGCGGTAAATCTTCATATGAGCAGGCAGTTTAAGTTTCACAACAGTGGGGTTGACTATGGACTCAATCACATTTAGCCCAATATAGTGGGGAGAGAATTTCCTGGAATCAGTCCTTAAGGGGAGATGTATGGAAGAAAGCCAAACTTCCTAACCTGACTGATAGTTGGGGGCTGGTGTCTGATGGCGGTTAGCAAGGCGCTTTTTGCGGTCAGTGGAGCAGAACAGGGCCGTGCGGGCATCCTTCCCCACCTTACTGCAGCGACAAAAATGGGCCTGAACCCAGGGAATGGCGACCTCTTCCTCTAAAGCTGGAAACAAGGGTGGCTGATAACCCATGGAAGACTCAAATGGTGACATACCTGTAGCAGCGCTGGACAGGGAGTTGTGTGCATACTCGACTGAAGACAGATGAGTACTCCAGGAAGAGGGGTTCTTGAATGCAATACAATGGAGCACTGCTTCCAGGTCCTGATTGGCTCGCTCCGTCTGGCCATTGGTCTGTGGGTGATAACCAGAGGACAGACTTACCGTTGCTCCAAGGGCTTGACAGAGCGCCTTCCAGACTCGGGATATGAACTGGGGCCCACGATCGGACACAGTGTCAAGGGGAATTCCATGGAGGCAGAAGACGTGGGACATGAGGAGATCAGCAGTCTCTAGAGCTGTGGGGAGCTTGGGGAGAGGCACAAAATGAGCAGCCTTGGAAAATCAGTCCACAGTGATGAGTATGGTGGTTTTACCTTGGTACAAAGGGAGTCTGGTGACAAAGTCCAAGGCTATGTGGGACCAGGGACGACCAGGAACTGGCAGTGGGCGGAGAAGTTCAGGAGATGGGTGATGGGAAGCTTTGGCATGCACACAGACCATACAGGCAGCAACAAACGCCAGGGTGCCAGCAATGATGGAGGTCCACCAGAACCTCTACCTCATGAGGGTCAGAGTCTGGTTGACGTCAGGGTGACAGGCCAACCGTGAGGTGTGTGCCCACTGCAGGACCTGGGAGCGGACAGACTCACGGACAAAAAGGTGGTTAGCATGTCACGGACAGGAGCAGGAGGGGACCCAAAAGCAGACAACAAGGATAGGCTGGGTTTGAACACAGCATTAATCACCAAAAAAAAAAAAACATAGACAAAAGCAGCAACAGACAGCAGGTACAGACAGCGGGAAAGCACACAAACTGACAAGGTACTCTAGTGACCAAGAGTCTCTGTGTGTGTCTCAGTGAGAGTGTGAGAATCTGAGATGAACCGACCATGCGCCAGAGCAACCAAGGGACTAGGGGAGGCCAGAGATTGGGTGCAGGTGCGCAGGAACCGTACAGCCAATCAGAGTCAGGGGAGGTGAGTGAAGCCGAGCAATCCGGGTCATACAAGCACACGGGCACAGGTGAATTAAAGCACCAATCACGGGATGGGAGCGCACAGATCACAGACCATGACAGGACAGGACAGGACCCCGCCCCCCCCCCCCATCAAGGGACAGATTCCAGATGTCCCAAAACCAAAGGACCCAGAGCACCCAGCAGGACGGACAGAGGGGCACAGGGGGAGGACGAATGGGGCCAGGGATTTCAAGCGGACGGCCCAAGGGCTGGGACCATTTGGGAGGGTGACCAAGACGCAGGAGGCAGAGCATCTCTAGTGGACTGGCAGATGGATGACGCGGAGGCCAGCGACACTGACAGTACCACCGTGGCTGGAGGGCCGCTGGGGAACCGGACTCCGGAGGTGGCTGGAGAGTTGCTGGGGAACCAGAAGTTGGAGGCGGCTGGAGAGCCACTGCGGCAAACAGACCTCGGAGGCGGCTGGACGGCTGCTGGGGCAAACAGACCTCGGAGGCAGCTGAACAGCCGCTGGGGCAAACAGACCTTGAAAGTGGCAGGACAGCCGCTAGGGCAAACAGACCTTGAAAGTGGCAGGACAGCCGCTGGGGTAAACAGACCTTGGAGGCGGTGGGACAGCCACGGGGCAAACAGACCTCGGATGTGGCGTGGCGGCTGCAGGGCAAACAGAATTCGGAGGCGGCGGGCCGTCCGTGGGGCAAACAGAACTTGGAGGCGGCGTGGCAGCTGTGGGGCATGGGAGAGCGCAGATCACATACCATGACACGATCCCCCCTCTCAAGGGACGGGGGGGGGGGGGGTTGACATAGCAGGTCCATTACCTGGATCAGACTGGGCTCGTTGGGCTTCCCTCACCAGTGATTCAATCCACCACGTAACCGCAGCCACTATGCGGGAAGAGTTCCAGACTGGAAGGGGCCTCGTCTAGAGAGAACTGGCAAGAGAGAGCGTCAGGTTTAATGTTAAGTGAGCATGTCATAGTCTGTGATCTGGGCTCTCCCATCCCCTGATTGGTGCTTTAATTCACCATGTGCCTGAATGGCCCGAAGTGCTCGGCTTCACTCACCTCCCCTGTCTCCGATTGGCTGGCCGGTCCCTGCGCCCAATCTCCCTGATTTGTCTTCCCTGGGTATATATATCCCTTGGTTGCTCTGGCACTTTGTCGATTCGTCTCACACTCTCACTGAGACACACACTGAGACTCAGAGACTTTTGGTCGCTAGAGTGCCTCGTCTGTTTTGAGCTTTCCCCGTTGTCCATTCCTGCCGTTAGTACTGTTGTAAAACAGTAATTTGACAATGGGTATCGCTAATGTGCTGTACTGCCCTCTAGTGTCTGCTTGTAGTTCCGGTTTGACTTTTCTAAATAAACACGTGAAAGAGCAATAGGTTATGGGCCCAGAGCGTCGCTAAAAGCCTGTTTTACACCGAGTTTTGTGTGAGTTAAACGGTGTTGTGGAATTCACAATGGAAGATAAGCTGTTTATTGACAAGCTGAGTGGACCAGAGAACTTGGCAACGTGGAAATTTCAGATGGAACACTTGCTGAAAGTGAAAGGACTATGGGGCATGCTAATGGAGATGGATATCCGGGGTACCCTCAAGGACGACCGCTGGGTCGACAAACTGCCTTGGGTCATGCTTGGGCTCAGGACGGCCCCCAAGGAGGACCTCCAGTCCTCCTCCGCCGAACTGGTCTACGGACAGCCACTTCGGGTCCCGGGGGATTTCCTTCCCACCGCCACAGCTCCCTAGTCCGCCAGCTGCCAAAGGACTGCGCTGCAGGAGGAAGCCAGGGCTTTTGCACCAGTCCCCACTTCTCAGCATGGCGGCTCTCAGTCGTCCTATGTCCCCACGGAGCTGCGGTCGGCAGAGTATGTTTTCATCCGATGGAACCTCTCGACCAATCCATTCGCTTGAGGGTGATACGCTGTGGTGCGATGGAGCCTCACCCCTAAACCCGCGGCGATCGCCTCCCAGAACGCTGACGTGAATTGCGGCCCTCTGTCCGAGGAGAGGTCAGATGGGGTGCCAAAGCGGGCGACCCAGGTTCCGATGAACGCTCCGGCAACCTCAGGCGCTGTCGTGGACGAAAGCGGGACGGCCTCTGGCCATCGCGTGGTCCTGTCGACCATGGTGAGCAGGTATGTGAAACCACGGGAGGGGGGTAGGGGGCCTACTAGGTCCATATTCACGTGGTCGAACCTCCTCTCGGGTACCGTGAAAGGTATCAGGGGCGCTTTGACGTGCCAGAGCACCTTGGAGCGTTGGCACTCCACACAGGTGTCAGCCCAGTCCCTCACATCCTTTTTGAGTCCATGCCAGACAAACTTTGCCGCCACCAACCTCTGTGAAGGCTTTCTGCCAGTGTGAGACAGCCCATGGACTGCGTCGAAGACCCGCCGCCTCCAAGCAGTCGGAAAGACGGGGCGGGGCTGACCCGTAGAGACGTCGCACAGGAGCGTGGCGCCGGCGTCGTCGAAAGCCACAGCCTCCAACTGCAGCCCTGTGACGGCGGTCCTGCATGCCTGCACTCCTGGGTCGGCGGCCTGGTCAGCCGCCATCTGACTGTAGTCGAGTCCCAAATGGGCGGCCCCGGCGATGGCCCGGGAGAGACAGTCGGCGACCGGGTTGGACTTCCCAGCGACATGCCTCACGTCGGTGGTAAACTCTGAGATGTGGGCCAACTGTCGCTGCTGGCGGGCTGACCACGGCTCTGCCACCTTGGCCATCGCGAACACCAGCGGTTTGTGATCGACGAAAGCCGTGAACTGGCGGCCCTCCAGTAGGAAACGAAAGTGCCTAACAGCGAGGAAAAGGCCAAGCAGCTCACGATCAAAGGTGCTGTATTTGCGCTCTCTCAGGTTCAACTGCCGGCTGAAGAAGGCAAGCGGCTGCCACGCGCCACTCACCCACTGCTCGTAAACCGCGCCAACAGAGTAGTCCGAAGCATCCGTCGTGATGGCGATGGGCGCTCCAGACACAGGGTGTGTCAGCATCGCCGCGTCAGGCAGGGCGGCCTTCACATCCTTAAAAGCCGTGTCCCTCTCTGCAGACCAGTCCACAGCATGTTTGGGGGCTGTGCCCTTCAGAGCCTCATACTATAGGGGGCGGAGGAGATCAGCATGGATGAACCGGTGGTAGAAGGACACCATGCCAATGAACTCCCGAAGGGACTGGGCCGTGTGTGGGCGTGGAAAGTCTGCGACGGCCTCCACCTTAGATGGAAGGGGGCCGCCCCATCCTTGGTGACCCGGTGGCCCAGGAAGTCGATGGTGCTCAGACCAAACTGGCATTTGGCCGGGTTAACTATCAACCCGTGCAGGCTGAGCCTCTCGAAAAGGGCTCTGAGGTGGGACAAGTGCTCGGACACGGAGGCGCTAGCGACCAGGATGTCATCCAGGTACACAAAGAGGAAAGGCAGGTCCCGCAACACTGAGTCCATGAGGCGTTGGAAGGACTGCGCGGCGTTCTTGAGCCCAAACGGCCAGCGCAGGAACTCGAACAATCAGAACGGAGTTGTCACAGCCGTTTTGGGGACATCAGCGGGATGGACGGGCACCTGGTGGTATCCACGGACGAGGTCCACCTTGGAAAAGATCACTTTCCCAGCCAGGTGGGCGGAGAAATCTTGGATGTGAGGAACCGGGTAGCGGTCCGGTGTTGTTGCGTCATTGAGCCGACGGTAGTCACCACATGGACGCCACCCACCGCCAGGCTTAGGCACGTTATGGAGGGGTGCTGGAGCGGCGGATGAGGCCGAGGCGCTCCATGTTCTCAAACTCCGCCTTGGCGACAGAGAACTTGGTCGGGTCGAGGCGCCGAGCTCGGGCGTGCACCGGCGGGCCAGTGGTGACGATGTGGTGCTCAACCCCATGTTTGATCGTAGATGACGAGAATGTGGGCTGAGTGAGGGAGTCAGGGAACTCAGAGAGAAGATGGAGAAACACGTCCTCGTTGGAGAGCATGCTGGACAGCCTGACGGAGCCTGTATCACTGAGTGTACACGCGTGTGAAGCGAAGGTGACGGCGTCAATCAGGCGTCGATTCCTGACGTCCACCAGCAGCCCATGAGCACAAAGGAAATCTGCACCGAGGAGGGGAAATGCCACGTCGGCGGTGACAAAATCCCAGCTGAACCGCTGTCCGTTAAAACACATGTCAATGTGCCTCGTGCTGTACGTACGGATAGAGCTGCCGTTAGCAGCGTCCATGGAAGGGCCGTGAGCGCCCGACAGGGCGTCCACGCAGGTACGACACTCCTCTGCGCCCCAGTGTCGCATAGGAAACGCCACCCCGAGATGGAGTCTTGCAGGAAAAGTAGCCTGTTGTCCTCCACGCCGACGCCCATGGCCCCTAGTGAGCGCCGGCCTTGGCGTTTCCCGACGAGCTGAAATTGCACGGGGAGTTGCACTTTTTCGCCTTGGCCCCGGAACTTTGCATGGTAAAGGCACAGGCCGGGCTCCTGTCGCCGACCGGGGGTTGCCGCGGCGACCACCATGGAGTCACCAGGTGGTGGCGTGTGGGGGTGGGCAGGGGTGAGCGCGGACGCGCAGTGCTGCTGTTGGCTGGCCAGGAAGAACTTGTCAGCTTCTTCAGCTAGCTTGCGGCAATCGGTAATGCGGGTGTTAGCAAAAGCGGCACGCACCTGAGCAGGCAGTTGTCGCAGAAACAGTTGGACAAAGAGGAAATCAGGTGTGTGCGCCGGTCCCAGCAGATTCAGCATTGTGTCCATGAGCTCGGATGGCTTGCTGTCACCCAAGCCTTGCAGAGAAAAGAGACGGTGGGCCCTCTCGGCGTCGGAAAGTTCAAAAATCTTCAAGAGGTGGTCTTTGAGCCCCTTGTATTTGTCTGCCGCCGGAGGATTCGTAAGGAGACTCACCACTCTAGTTGCAGTCGAACACCCGAGCGCCGATACCACGTAGTAGCATTTAGTAGCATCATCTGTTATTTTGTGGATAGCAAACCGCGCTTCCGCCTGGGCGAACCATGTCGTTGCCGATCACTCCCAGAACTCTGGCAATTTGAGAGAAACCGCGTTGATTTCGTCAACCATGTTCGTTTGAAAGATTGTCTCTGATAACTACCAAGAGACAAACCTCGGGGTGACCAGTGTAGAGGAGCTCAATCAGGAGTCGTGACAACTTTCTCTTTCGGCTACACAACGTGCACCATTTATTCCTTCACCATAACAACAACAGCAAAAACCCGCGCAGCGGAAGTGTGTCACTGTAAACACGAACCGAGACAACAGCAGCTGTAAACAAACGTTCCTACTAGCTCAATAAGGGGAATTATGTATCCCTATAACCACTATACATGTCCATTTCCATTACCAACACCTCCCAGCCTGAGCCCACCCCTCCCTCCCTACAAAACCTTCTCTCTTGATCCAGGAGAGGGATGTTAACAGGCTGCTCAAAAGACAAAATCCCCGCAAGGCAGCTGGACCTGATGCTGTCTCCCCCTCAACCCTTAAACACTGCAGACCAGCTGTATCCAGTGTTCACAGATATTTCTAAAAACTCCCAGGATGACTACAGGGTGCCAGCCTTCCTCAAAGCCTCCACCATTATCCTTGTTTCCCCAAAGCCACCGACTACAAGCCTAAATGACTACAAACCTGTCGGGCTGACCTCTGTGGTCATGGAGAATTTTTTTCGTTTTTGGAATATTTTATTGTTCATTTTCAAACCCATTTTAACAACCATAGAACACAAAACACAAACAACAACAACAAAAAACAACAATTCCCTACCCTTCCTAAAGTCAGCACATAGCATGAAATACAGAGACACTGTGCTAACACGGTGTTATGTCCTTAAAAGAGTCCTTCTGGCTAACCAGAAATGATCACATCTCTATGGTGACGTTAGTGATGTGTTATGTACTCTAGGTAAGGCAGCCACATTTTCAGAAAGGTGTTGTATCCTTTTCTAAGACTATGTGTGATCTTTCCAAGAGGAATACAACTGTTCATTTCCCAAAACCATCTTCCAAGGAGGAGAGGGGGATCAGATTTCCATGTCACTTTTGTAATGTTTCTTATTATAAATGAAGAAACTTGGGTTCAGCAATTACAAATATTTATTAAGGTACTGTGACAACTCAGCTAACATGTGCATCAAGTATCGTGTGGCGTCTTCTTCTGCCGGACTCCTACAGACTACTAAAGTCAGTACTGGTATAGCTTACAGGTAGGTATGTTTGTGCCTACTGCCCTCAGGTGGTAAGTATTGGTGAGTATATTAGTATTAACTCCTATCACCACATCCCCTTTCCTTTAGATGTAGCTATACACAAACAAACTATTCATCTCGCCTTAGTAGCAACTTCAAACTAATAAAAACATTCTTGTCACCCACAAACATGAACATTTTTCCAGCAGCATAAACAAATGTATATATGTAAGAATATTAGTATTAACTCCTATCACCACAACTTTTATGCATTTCCTGACCACACATAAAGCGGTTTCCATAAATGTAATTTGGGAATTGGTTGAGGATCTACTGACACTTGTGAAATTCCTCAGTAATCAAACCTCAGGATCTAATGGGAAGGTAACTCCTGTGATCTTCATCAAGGTGTCACAGATGTCGTACCAAAAGGGCCTCACCTTGGTACAAAGCCAAGTACAGTTCAGGAAGGAGCCGGCCTCTATACTACACCTGAAGCACATTTCTGACAATTCAGGTTTGGATTTATGTAGTTTATGTGGGGTGAGGTCCAGTTAATGGAGGAAATGGTAGTGATCCAGTCTGCACCGGGCATTAATGGTAGCTGACAAACTGCCTTGATATGAATCTGACCAGAGTTGTTCATCAGTTGCTATGTTCACATCTGCTTTCCATCTCACTCTAGAGTTGTGCAGACCTGGCTTTGGGCCCTCATTCAGCAGTAAGGAGTACATTTTAGAAGTAAATGTGTGTACATTTCCCTCATGAAGCAGTTTCTTCACATTAGTACATGTGAAGTCATTCCAGGGCCCAGGTTGGTTCAAAGAAAAGATCTTAAGCGAAGACAGCAGAAGAATGTCTTGTTGGACAAGTTGTATTTCCTCTTCAATATTTCAGAGGACACGAGAAGTCCTTTTTCATAGCCGTCTTCTAAATGCAGGATCCTCTTATGATGCCAAGTCTCCAGAATCCTCTTGTTTAGAGTCATGGGTATGAGTTCACGTTGTCTGAGGTGTTTTTGGTGACGGTCCCATTTTCAGTCCAAGACTTCGCACCATATTTTAATCAAATGCTTTAAAATAGGATTGTCTGTCCTGCTGGATATAATTCTGCTGTTCCACTTGTGAATAAAATCACTGGATACCTTTTCTTTCAGGTAGTGCAATCCAATTTGTATCCAGGAGGAGACGCTGTCACCCTCAAAAAAGGATTACATAAAATCACATTTGAGCTGCCAAATAATAATGTTTAAAACTGGGTAACCGAAGGCCCCCTAATCTATACTGCCATGTTAATTTTTCTACAGAAGTCCTGGACTCTTTACAATTCCTTTTTTATTTTAAGTTTTTACTGAGTTTCTTTGAGCAACATACGAATGATAAAGTACAAAAGACCAAAAGAGGAAGAAAAACGTAGAAAAACAAAACAAACATAAACAAGAAGTAAACCAGCAACGAGTCAACAGAAGCACCGCGCCATCTCTGCAGCACGTGCCACATTAATGACGGTAACGTGCGTCAGCACGTGATCAGTCCTGGACGGAGTCAGCACGTGAGCCATTCTACAGCTCAAACCTGCGAACCAAAGAGACGTCCTTACATGAAGCATCCTGCTACACCAGCTGGACATGCAGAATCACTTTCATACTGTGGCACAACACTGCATCCACACAGCCTCCATGACACGCCCCCATCAGGCTGCTCTGACACATTACACACATGTGAATATTCTTTACCCGCTTCATTTAAGAAAGCATTTCCGGGAACGTCTTTGCTCGATATGCTGGTGCTTTTTTTAATTTATAAAAAACATTTTTTTATCCACTTATGGAAAAGAAAGAACAGAGCACAGGAAATAAAAACATGTACAAGTAGGGAGTGATTTGTTCTTTACAGCATAATCATTGGTTTGTGAAAATAAAATCAGCTCTATGGGATGCTACGTAGTCAAACCATGTTTTCCAGTATAAGGCTAATTGTTCCAGTGTATGATTGACAGATGCTGTTCTCCTCTCCATGTTATAAATGCTCATTGTAATTTCCATCCATGTGTTAAAGTTGGGCTCTGCTGTGAGAACCATTTCCTAGTAAGAGTCTTTTTACCAGCCACCAGCAGTATACTCATTAAAGATGTATCTCCTTTCAACCATTCTTGGGGTATACACCAAAAATACATGGTCTTACTATGTAGGAGTATTTCACATTTAAACATGTCTTGTAGGGCATTATGTACTGCTCTCCAATAGTCTTTGATAACAGGAAAGTCCCAGAAAATGTGGTGGCGGTCTGCATTCTGGTTTCCACAGTTTCCCCAGCAAACAGGGAGGTTACAATCATCATGTGATTTCTGAGAGGCTGTAATAAAATACCTTATCAGGTTTTTCCAGCCAAACTCCCCCCATTTCTGCCAACTAGTACACTTCCATTGATACCTCCATATTGTTGCCCATTCTTCCTCAGATATAACTGTAAGAGTCTTGTTTTTAAAACAAGTGTTTCTTTTTAAACATTTTAAAATTAAACAGTGTTTTTTCTTTCATTATATTGCAGCGAATTCGTGGAGTAGCTCGGGAACCGCCACAGCCGGGACGCAAACCCGCATCTCTCGCTCCGCAAGCGATAACGTTAACCAGTCGACTAAAGGCTCCGATCCGTTAGTGAAGGACCAACGTGTCTACTTATCCATGCACGTTACAATATAGAGCTGTTACTCCTTCAGCTGCCCAGTTCTTAAATCTAGTATCGAGCTTATTTGGTGTAAAATCTGAGTCATGTGCACACCGAAAACGCAACTCCAGCGTCGCCGTGTGAACTAGCAAAACCGGTTCCTGTGAAAACGGTGACGTCAAGGCTCCACTTCGCACGTGTATTACGTTATCAGTCAAATAGCCATGCGCGAGTGAGAAGCAGCGGAGACGCATTATTGTTTACAGTGGTGCTGGAAAGTTTGTGAACCCTTTACAATTTTCTGCATACACGTATGACCTGAAACAGCATCGGATTATCACACAAGTCCAAAAAGTAGATAAAGAGAACCCAATTAAACAAATGAGACAAAAATATTATACTTGGTCATTTATTCATTGAGGATAATGATCCAATATTACATTATCTGTGAGTGGCACAAGTGTGTGAACCGCTAGGATTAGCAGTTAATTTGAAGGTGAAATTAAGAGTCAGGCGTTTTCAATCATTGGGATGACAATCAGGTGCGAGTGGGCGCCCTGTTTTATTTAAAGAACAGGGATCTATCAAAGTCTGATCTTCACAACACATGTTTGTGGAAGTGTATCATGGCAAGAACAAAGGAGGTTTCTGAGGACCTCAGAAAAAAAGCGTTGTTTGTTACGGCTCGCCCACCCCGCGCCGTGGCCCGCCCACCCCGCGCCGGCAGCCAATCAGCTCGTCAGGGCCGGGTTTAGTCGTCAGGGCTGGACTTAAGTTTGCTGGTCTCCCAGCGCCCGTTGTCAGTTCGTGCCGTAACCCCCTCGCAGTAGTGGTTACTCTTCCCTCCTGGTGTTTCTCTCCGAGTTTATCTCAGCCCTTGGTTTATGGTTTTCTTTGTAAAGTTTCCCTGTGGAAGTATCCTGCCGTGTTCCCAGTTTGGATTACCCGAGAGTTTTTTTCCTTGGACTTCCCGTTTTCTTGTCGCTCATTGCCCTCCTGTGTTTTACCGTTGTACGAGCAAGTAATAAAGTACGCCAGCTTCGGCTAACCCCATCTCTGCCTGGTGTCGTGCGCTTGGGGTCTTCCACAAACCCTAACAGTACGAACTGACCATGACGACCCCAGCCGGCACGGAGAGCGTACCGACCAGTCCGGTTCAAGCAGCTCGCATCAGACAGATCCAACTGACCAACTCCCACACCCAGCAGCTAGAGGCGGCCTCTGCTGCGGTGAGGGATCTTCAGACTCAGATCCAGCCCCTCCAGGCCTCTGTGGGTAACCTAACGAGCCAGCAGGCGGCGTTGGCGAGCCAACAAGCAGAGATCCTGCGGCAGTTGCAAACCATCACGGCGGCTCTCACCATCCAGCCGCCGGGCCAGCCTGCCCCTGGAGTCGTGGGTAACCCGCCCCCTGGGACCGCTACCCCAGTTAACCCTGTGGGGCTCAACCCAGTTCCCCGGGAGCCCTGCCTATCCAGCCCACGACCATTTGTGGCGAATTTGAGACCTGTGCCACGTTCATCATGTAGTGTGAGCTGGTCTTCCTGCACCAACCCAGCATGTTCACATCTGATGCTGCCTGTGTCGCTTATGTGACCAACCTGCTCACAGGCCGAGCAGCTCAGTGGGCCAATGCTTCCTGGTCCATGGAGGCCAGTTTCTGCCTCACCTACGAGGACTTTGTGGCGGAACTACAGAAGGTTTTCCACCATCCAGTCGGTGGCCAGGACCCTGGTGCTCGGCTGAGCAGTATGCAGCAGGGCAGTGGCAGTGACATAGACTACTCGGTGGAGTTCAGGCTGGCTGCAGCTGAGAGCGTCTGGAACGACCAGTCACTTCGGGTCACCTTCCGGAGAGGTCTCAACGAGGCTGTCAAGGACCAGCTAGCCACCCGGGAGGAGCCCACCTCCCTCGATGACGTGATCAAACTCGCCATCCGCATCGATGGACGCCTCCGGGAGAGGAGGCGCGAGCGAGCCCTGCGTGGATCCCCGTCCATTCCCCAGTCGTCCAGCACTCCTGACAGGACCCCTACTCCTGCTCGCCCCACTTTCCCTGTGGCCGTTTCTCCCTCCGCGCCCCAGACCACGACGGGGGAGGAACCTATGCAGCTGGGGCGCACGCGCCTTAGTCCGGCCGAACGGGAGGCCCGGTTCAAGGCAGGTAAATGCCTCTACTGTGGCCAGAAGGGACATCTGATCAGCGGTTGCCCCACTCGGCCAAAAGACTAGGCTCACTGGGGCCCCGGGAGATCCTAGTGAGCCGACTTTCCTGTTCCCGCCGTCCTGCCCCACAGAACCATCTGGTTAGCGTTACCCTGGCCTGGGCTGACCAGCGGCTCATGGTGGGTGCAATCCTCGACTCGGGAGCTGATGAGTGTTTCCTGGACTCAGAGTTTCCTGCCCAGGCTAACATCCCGCTAGAGACGCTGGAGAAGCCCATGGAGGCCTTCGCGCTGGACGAGCACTGCCTGGCCAGCGTCACCCAACGCACCCACCCTGTCTCTCTCACCATAGCAGGGAACCATGTGGAGAGACTTCGGTTCTTCATCATCCAGTCCCCGTTAGTCCCTGTGATCCTAGGGCGCCCCTGGTTCGTGCAGCATGAGCCACACATCGCCTGGGCCTCCGGTAACATCATGGAGTGGAGCTCCTCCTGTCGTGCCCAATGTCTCTAGGCTGCTCCCGGCACATCCCCCCGACGTGCCCCTAGTGCCCTGCCTCCCGACCTCTCCTCCGTTCCGCCTGAGTACCATGAGTTAGGTGAGGTTTTCAGCAAGACCCGGGCCCAATCTCTTCCTCCTCATCGGCCTTATGACTGTGCTATCGACCTCCACTCTGGGGCACCCCTTCCCAGCAGTCGTCTGTACAGTCTGACCATCCCCGAGAAGGCTGCGATGGACGAGTACATCTCCGAGTCCTTGGCAGCGGGGCTCATTCGGCCCTCGTCCTCCCAGGTGGCAGCTGGATTCTTTTTCGTGAAGAAGAAGGACGGGGGCCTCCGACCCTGCATTGACTATCGCCAACTCAATGAGATAACCATCAAGAACAAGTACCCACTTCCTCTCATGAGTTCCACCCTTGAGCCCCTCACCCAGACTATTGTCTTCAATAAGCTGGACCTCCGGTGTGCCTATCATCTGGTCCGGATCCGGAAGGGGGACGAGTGGAAGACAGCCTTTAAGAAGCCCCGGGGTCATTATGAGTACCTGGTCATGCCGTTCGGCCTCACCAACGCCCCGGCGGTATTCCAGGCTCTCATGAATGACATTCTCCGCGACATGCTCGACGAGTTTGTGGTGGTCTACCTCGATGACATCTTCATCTTCTCCAGGACCCTCGAGGAACATGTCTAGCATGTCCTCGAACGTCTCCTCCGGAACCGGCTCTTCGTCAAGGCAGAGAAGTGCCGGCTCCATTCCCCTTCCGTTGACTAACTGGGCTTCGTTATTGAGAGGGGACAGACCCGGGCCGTCCCCCGCAAGAGCAGGCTGTGGTGGACTGGCCCGATCCCACATCCCAGAAGGAATTACAGAGCTTCCTCGGGTTTGCGAACTTCTATAGGAGGTTCATCAGGAACTACAGCCGCGTGGCAGAACCTCTCACCAGGCTGCGTTCCAGTCCCTCAAGGAGAGGTTCACCAGCGCCCCTGTCTTGCTCCACCCCGACCCCAAGAGGCAGTTCATCGTGGAGGTGGCCGCTTCGGACACCGGGTTTGGGGCTGTCCTCTCCCAGCGGTCAGCGTCTGACCAGAAGGTCCATCCATGCGCCTTCTTCTCTCGTCGGTTCCTCCCCGCCGAGGAGAACTACGATGTCGGGAACCGGGAGCTGCTGGCAGTGGTGGCTGCTCTGAAGGAGTGGCGCCATTGGCTGGAGGGGGCGGAACAGCCGTTCACCATCTGGACTGATCATAAGAACTTGACGTTCATTCGAGGAACCAAGCGTCTCAATGGTCGGCAGGCACGGTGGACCAGCTTCCTCAGTCGGTTTGACTTCACGCTGACTTATCGCCCCGGGTCCCGCAACACGAAGGCAGACTCCAGATACAGAGGAGACGACTCCCATCCTTCCTGAGGCCAGGGTGGTTGGCGTGGTTACCTGGGGCATCGAGACCGTGGTCAGGCAGGCGTTGCGCTCCCATCCCGCCCCGAGCCACGTACCTCCACGCCGCCTGTTCGTCCCGGACTCAGTCCGGTCCTGGGTTCTTCAGTGGGGCCATGCCAGTCAGTTTGCTTGCCACCCGGGTGTCCACCGCACCCTCACCTTCCTGGCTCGGCGTTTCTGGTGGCCCACCATGAGGAACGACGTCAGGGACTTCGTAAAGGCCTTTCACCAGGCACCCGCGGGTCTGCTGCAGCCCCTCCCAACTCCAAGCCGGCCCTGGTCCCATGTGGCGTTGGATTTTGTCTCCGGACTGCCTCCCCCCCAGGGTAACACTGTGATCCTGACAGTGGTGGACCGTTTCAGTAAGGGAGTGCACCTGGTGGCCCTCCACAAACTCCCTTCGGCTTCTGAAATGGCGGACGTCCTGACGAGCCATGTGTTCCGTCTCCACGGCCTTTCCCTGAACGTCGTCTCGGACCGAGGGCCCCAGTTCGTCTCCCAGGTATGGCGGGCTTTTTGTAAGGGGTTGGGTGCCTCTGTTAGTCTCTCCTCTGGATATCACCCACAGACTAACGGGCAGACGGAGCGGATGAACCAGAGCGTGGAGTCTGCCCTCCGGTGCGTGGCCGCCAAGAAGCCCAGCTCCTGGAGTCGGTTCCTCCCCTGGGTCGAGTATGCCATCAACTCCCTGGTCAGCTCTGCCACCGGTCTCTCACCTTTTGAGGTGTCCCTGGGCTACCAGCTGCCTCTCTTTGCTGCACATGAGTCGGAAGTGGCAGTTCCCTCCGTGCAGGCCCATCTGAACCGGTGTCGTCGCGTCTGGGAGGTGACCAGAGCTGCTCTGCTCCGGGCAGCCGAGCGCGCCAGTCGGGGAGCCAACCGACGCCGGTCCCCAGCGCCTACGTACCAACCAGGCCAAAGGGTGTGGCTGTCCTCGAAGGACCTCCCGCTTCAGTCCACCGCGAAGAAGCTGAACCCCCGGTTTGTCGGGCCCTTTGAGATCAGGAAGGTGCTCAGTCCCGCGGCGGTGAGTCTGAAGCTTCCGGCTTCCTTGAAGATCCATCCTGTTTTTCATGTGTCTCGGGTTAAGCCTGTCTCCCACAGTCCTCTGATGCCCCAGCTCCGCCTGCCACTGAGATCGTGGATGGGTACCCCCAGTGGAAGGTCCGCCGGCTGCTGGACGTCCGGCGCCGAAGACGGGGGTTCCAGTATTAGGTGGACTGGGAATGCTACGGTCCGGAGGAACGTAGCTGGGTCTCCCGCCAGCTCATCCTGGACCCTGGGCTGCTCACTGAGTTTCATAATTCCCATACCGACAAGCCGGGCAAGTCGCCTAGTGGCTCCCGTGGAGGGGAGGGGTACTGTTGCGGCTCGCTCACACCGCGCTGTGGCCCTCTCGAGTGTCGTGTTTCCATAGCGACGTAGGAACCGCCGGGATCATGAGTTGACGTCAACATTTTGCGACAGCTTTCACCGCGACGTAATTATCCCATCCAGGTGGCGGGAAATGTCGAGGTAAATCGTCTCGTTTCTCCTGGAGGACTCGAGCCCCCGCTGAACCTCGTCGGTGGCGTAGTCAGCCAACAAAGCCTGCACCTCCTCGTCTGTCCGTTTCTCGGCTGATTTCTCCATTTCGCTTGATCGAAATTAAGTTTGCTACCACACAGCTTGGTTGCTGGCTTATACAATTGCGCTTGTTGAACACCGAAGTAGAAGGCTGGTTGCTTCCGACGTTCAACCAATCGGCGTCGAGCCCCTCCCAGCAGGTTTTCAGGGCCGCTCAGAAGTACCGACCCCAGAGCAGGGACTAGAGACGCTCCCTTAAAAGTCCCAGTAAGAGTTCCGGTCAGGGGTAGTTCCTCTAGTGGAAACACCAGCAAAGCTGCCGGCCCCCTAAAAGGTTCGGGTAGCTCCGCTGGTGGAAAATGGCCTTATGAGTTGTGTTGACAGGTTGCTTCACAAGGGGCGTCACTCCAGATACTGAAAGCAAAGGTTCACCTACTTTTGCCACTCACAGATGTGAAATATTGGATCATTTTGCTCAATAAATGAATGAGCAAGTATCATATTTTTGTCTCATTTGTTTAATTGGGTTTTCTTCATCTACTTTTAGGACTCGTCGCCGGACCGAATCCCCGTGTTACGCCCGCCTTGATTGGTGTCGCTAAAGCCACAATTGGCCGTGTGTGCGGGTGTGAAGCCGGATGTGAGTATGTGTCGAGGTGGCTGCAGTAGCGCCTCCTCTGATCGGTCGGGGCGCCTGTTCGGGGGAGAGGGAGAACTGGAGGAATAGCGTGATCCTGCCACGCGCTACGTCGCCCTGGCGAAACGCCTCACTGTCAGGGGAACGAAGCGGCTGGCGACTCCACATGCGTCGGAGGAGGCATGTGGTAGTCTGCAGCCCTCCCCGCAATGGCAGAGGGGATGGAGCAGAAACCGGGAGGGATCGGAAGAGTGGGGTAATTGGTCCCATATAATTGGGGAGACAAAGAGGAACGAAACCCCGATGATGAATTAAGGGACGCAAGATCATTAACACGCCGAATGTCGTAAAGTTTGTGTTTTCCTGCCTTAACGGGAACCATATTGTTTTTCTTTTGACATTTAATCAGGGGAGAGCGCGAACGCAGTCCCCCACTACCAGAAATTATGCAGTCGAGATTCCCACGTTTGGGGAATTCGCACAGGTCAGCACAACCGGAGTGCAATGGTCAAGCCTCGCCGTGGGTGAACCACCTTCTTGATCATGGTGTCTCCCCTGCCAGGTAAGTATGAACCCCAGCCATCGCACAGAGGATCTGATTCTGACACACATCTATCTGTATGACGGTGCCACGGCATCAAGGAAAGCGACTGCTTTGTCCTCACAGAAATCAAGGTTTGTTTCTTTTAACATGTAAACGGGGGAGAGCGCGAACGCAGTCCCCCACTACCGGAAATGATGCAGTCCAGAGTCTATAACATTTGGGGAATTGACCTTTCGCAAAGTCAGTTACCGTTGCTATGACCGTCAAGCCTTTCAGAACTATCCAGGAAGTAGCCGGAAAACACCAAAACATGAAGGAAGAAATCAGCGCATTGTGTGGTTAAAAGTAACAGTAGTAATACATTAGCTATCAATAATAGCTAGTAGCAAGCTTAGCTTGGAGCAGACAGGTATTTTTGTTGATTTTGGATGGATTAAGCTGGCCATGGGGTCTGCTATACTGTGACATCTATTGACGACATTGCGCTTCTTGCGTTCTGGGTTTCGGGAAGGGAAAGAAAATGACACCCCCTCCAAACTTTTCACATATCTAGTATCCGATCTGCAGATCCCATAGGCACACCGTTTCAGCATTTTGTTGTGCGTTTGAAAGCTTGACGGACCGTTGCTAAGGTCGGATTGGACAAGCACCGTTCTGGGGAGGTACTTTGCGAAAGCTCAATTGAACTCGAGGCGTTCTAGAGGAGTGTAAAGTCTACCTCGACTGTACACAGTTACGGCTCCTGATCGGTCAAAAGTCTACGGTGAGTGAACGCTCTAGACTAATCGGAAGCCGAAAGAGCCGATTGGAGCGTACCAGTCATAGGTCCCATATGAGACGAGCATCAAAGCTTATCAAGAGGGAGAAGAGTGGTTTTCAAAGTTTACGGCGATGTTTGTTCTTCGATGATTCGTTTGAAGGAAAGGTGTTAGCTATAGCTATTAGCGATTTTCCATAGGAACAACTACACGAACTCACAGGCTGGCGCGAATTACAAGTGGAACTACCCCGTAGGCGCCCTGTCGAGAGTCGTGTTTCCATAGCGACGTAGGAACCGCCGGGATCATGAGTTGACGTCAACATTTTGCGACAGCTTTCACCGCGACGTAATTATCCCATCCAGGTGGCGGGAAATGTCGAGGTAAATCGTCTCGTTTCTCCTGGAGGACTCGAGCCCCCGCTGAACCTCGTCGGTGGCGTAGTCAGCCAACAAAGCCTGCACCTCCTCGTCTGTCCGTTTCTCGGCTGATTTCTCCATTTCGCTTGATCGAAATTAAGTTTGCTACCACACAGCTTGGTTGCTGGCTTATACAATTGCGCTTGTTGAACACCGAAGTAGAAGGCTGGTTGCTTCCGACGTTCAACCAATCGGCGTCGAGCCCCTCCCAGCAGGTTTTCAGGGCCGCTCAGAAGTACCGACCCCAGAGCAGGGACTAGAGACGCTCCCTTAAAAGTCCCAGTAAGAGTTCCGGTCAGGGGTAGTTCCTCTAGTGGAAACACCAGCAAAGCTGCCGGCCCCCTAAAAGGTTCGGGTAGCTCCGCTGGTGGAAAATGGCCTTATGAGTTGTGTTGACAGGTTGCTTCACAAGGGGCGTCACTCCAGATACTGAAAGCAAAGGTTCACCTACTTTTGCCACTCACAGATGTGAAATATTGGATCATTTTGCTCAATAAATGAATGAGCAAGTATCATATTTTTGTCTCATTTGTTTAATTGGGTTTTCTTCATCTACTTTTAGGACTCGTCGCCGGACCGAATCCCCGTGTTACGCCCGCCTTGATTGGTGTCGCTAAAGCCACAATTGGCCGTGTGTGCGGGTGTGAAGCCGGATGTGAGTATGTGTCGAGGTGGCTGCAGTAGCGCCTCCTCTGATCGGTCGGGGCGCCTGTTCGGGGGAGAGGGAGAACTGGAGGAATAGCGTGATCCTGCCACGCGCTACGTCGCCCTGGCGAAACGCCTCACTGTCAGGGGAACGAAGCGGCTGGCGACTCCACATGCGTCGGAGGAGGCATGTGGTAGTCTGCAGCCCTCCCCGCAATGGCAGAGGGGATGGAGCAGAAACCGGGAGGGATCGGAAGAGTGGGGTAATTGGTCCCATATAATTGGGGAGACAAAGAGGAACGAAACCCCGATGATGAATTAAGGGACGCAAGATCATTAACACGCCGAATGTCGTAAAGTTTGTGTTTTCCTGCCTTAACGGGAACCATATTGTTTTTCTTTTGACATTTAATCAGGGGAGAGCGCGAACGCAGTCCCCCACTACCAGAAATTATACAGTCGAGATTCCCACGTTTGGGGAATTCGCACAGGTCAGCACAACCGGAGTGCAATGGTCAAGCCTCGCCGTGGGTGAACCACCTTCTTGATCATGGTGTCTCCCCTGCCAGGTAAGTATGAACCCCAGCCATCGCACAGAGGATCTGATTCTGACACACATCTATCTGTATGACGGTGCCACGGCATCAAGTAAAGCGACTGCTTTGTCCTCACAGAAATCAAGGTTTGTTTCTTTTAACATGTAAACGGGGGAGAGCGCGAACGCAGTCCCCCACTACCGGAAATGATGCAGTCCAGAGTCTATAACATTTGGGGAATTGACCTTTCGCAAAGTCAGTTACCGTTGCTATGACCGTCAAGCCTTTCAGAACTATCCAGGAAGTAGCCGGAAAACACCAAAACATGAAGGAAGAAATCAGCGCATTGTGTGGTTAAAAGTAACAGTAGTAATACATTAGCTATCAATAATAGCTAGTAGCAAGCTTAGCTTGGAGCAGACAGGTATTTTTGTTGATTTTGGATGGATTAAGCTGGCCATGGGGTCTGCTATACTGTGACATCTATTGACGACATTGCGCTTCTTGCGTTCTGGGTTTCGGGAAGGGAAAGAAAATGACACCCCCTCCAAACTTTTCACATATCTAGTATCCGATCTGCAGATCCCATAGGCACACCGTTTCAGCATTTTGTTGTGCGTTTGAAAGCTTGACGGACCGTTGCTAAGGTCGGATTGGACAAGCACCGTTCTGGGGAGGTACTTTGCGAAAGCTCAATTGAACTCGAGGCGTTCTAGAGGAGTGTAAAGTCTACCTCGACTGTACACAGTTACGGCTCCTGATCGGTCAAAAGTCTACGGTGAGTGAACGCTCTAGACTAATCGGAAGCCGAAAGAGCCGATTGGAGCGTACCAGTCATAGGTCCCATATGAGACGAGCATCAAAGCTTATCAAGAGGGAGAAGAGTGGTTTTCAAAGTTTACGGCGATGTTTGTTCTTCGATGATTCGTTTGAAGGAAAGGTGTTAGCTATAGCTATTAGCGATTTTCCATAGGAACAACTACACGAACTCACAGGCTGGCGCGAATTACAAGTGGAACTACCCCGTAGGCGCCCTGTCGAGAGTCGTGTTTCCATAGCGACGTAGGAACCGCCGGGATCATGAGTTGACGTCAACATTTTGCGACAGCTTTCACCGCGACGTAATTATCCCATCCAGGTGGCGGGAAATGTCGAGGTAAATCGTCTCGTTTCTCCTGGAGGACTCGAGCCCCCGCTGAACCTCGTCGGTGGCGTAGTCAGCCAACAAAGCCTGCACCTCCTCGTCTGTCCGTTTCTCGGCTGATTTCTCCATTTCGCTTGATCGAAATTAAGTTTGCTACCACACAGCTTGGTTGCTGGCTTATACAATTGCGCTTGTTGAACACCGAAGTAGAAGGCTGGTTGCTTCCGACGTTCAACCAATCGGCGTCGAGCCCCTCCCAGCAGGTTTTCAGGGCCGCTCAGAAGTACCGACCCCAGAGCAGGGACTAGAGACGCTCCCTTAAAAGTCCCAGTAAGAGTTCCGGTCAGGGGTAGTTCCTCTAGTGGAAACACCAGCAAAGCTGCCGGCCCCCTAAAAGGTTCGGGTAGCTCCGCTGGTGGAAAATGGCCTTATGAGTTGTGTTGACAGGTTGCTTCACAAGGGGCGTCACTCCAGATACTGAAAGCAAAGGTTCACCTACTTTTGCCACTCACAGATGTGAAATATTGGATCATTTTGCTCAATAAATGAATGAGCAAGTATCATATTTTTGTCTCATTTGTTTAATTGGGTTTTCTTCATCTACTTTTAGGACTCGTCGCCGGACCGAATCCCCGTGTTACGCCCGCCTTGATTGGTGTCGCTAAAGCCACAATTGGCCGTGTGTGCGGGTGTGAAGCCGGATGTGAGTATGTGTCGAGGTGGCTGCAGTAGCGCCTCCTCTGATCGGTCGGGGCGCCTGTTCGGGGGAGAGGGAGAACTGGAGGAATAGCGTGATCCTGCCACGCGCTACGTCGCCCTGGCGAAACGCCTCACTGTCAGGGGAACGAAGCGGCTGGCGACTCCACATGCGTCGGAGGAGGCATGTGGTAGTCTGCAGCCCTCCCCGCAATGGCAGAGGGGATGGAGCAGAAACCGGGAGGGATCGGAAGAGTGGGGTAATTGGTCCCATATAATTGGGGAGACAAAGAGGAACGAAACCCCGATGATGAATTAAGGGACGCAAGATCATTAACACGCCGAATGTCGTAAAGTTTGTGTTTTCCTGCCTTAACGGGAACCATATTGTTTTTCTTTTGACATTTAATCAGGGGAGAGCGCGAACGCAGTCCCCCACTACCAGAAATTATGCAGTCGAGATTCCCACGTTTGGGGAATTCGCACCGGTCAGCACAACCGGAGTGCAATGGTCAAGCCTCGCCGTGGGTGAACCACCTTCTTGATCATGGTGTCTCCCCTGCCAGGTAAGTATGAACCCCAGCCATCGCACAGAGGATCTGATTCTGACACACATCTATCTGTATGACGGTGCCACGGCATCAAGTAAAGCGACTGCTTTGTCCTCACAGAAATCAAGGTTTGTTTCTTTTAACATGTAAACGGGGGAGAGCGCGAACGCAGTCCCCCACTACCGGAAATGATGCAGTCCAGAGTCTATAACATTTGGGGAATTGACCTTTCGCAAAGTCAGTTACCGTTGCTATGACCGTCAAGCCTTTCAGAACTATCCAGGAAGTAGCCGGAAAACACCAAAACATGAAGGAAGAAATCAGCGCATTGTGTGGTTAAAAGTAACAGTAGTAATACATTAGCTATCAATAATAGCTAGTAGCAAGCTTAGCTTGGAGCAGACAGGTATTTTTGTTGATTTTGGATGGATTAAGCTGGCCATGGGGTCTGCTATACTGTGACATCTATTGACGACATTGCGCTTCTTGCGTTCTGGGTTTCGGGAAGGGAAAGAAAATGACACCCCCTCCAAACTTTTCACATATCTAGTATCCGATCTGCAGATCCCATAGGCACACCGTTTCAGCATTTTGTTGTGCGTTTGAAAGCTTGACGGACCGTTGCTAAGGTCGGATTGGACAAGCACCGTTCTGGGGAGGTACTTTGCGAAAGCTCAATTGAACTCGAGGCGTTCTAGAGGAGTGTAAAGTCTACCTCGACTGTACACAGTTACGGCTCCTGATCGGTCAAAAGTCTACGGTGAGTGAACGCTCTAGACTAATCGGAAGCCGAAAGAGCCGATTGGAGCGTACCAGTCATAGGTCCCATATGAGACGAGCATCAAAGCTTATCAAGAGGAAGAAGAGTGGTTTTCAAAGTTTACGGCGATGTTTGTTCTTCGATGATTCGTTTGAAGGAAAGGTGTTAGCTATAGCTATTAGCGATTTTCCATAGGAACAACTACACGAACTCACAGGCTGGCGCGAATTACAAGTGGAACTACCCCGTAGTCGCCCTGTCGAGAGTCGTGTTTCCATAGCGACGTAGGAACCGCCGGGATCATGAGTTGACGTCAACATTTTGCGACAGCTTTCACCGCGACGTAATTATCCCATCCAGGTGGCGGGAAATGTCGAGGTAAATCGTCTCGTTTCTCCTGGAGGACTCGAGCCCCCGCTGAACCTCGTCGGTGGCGTAGTCAGCCAACAAAGCCTGCACCTCCTCGTCTGTCCGTTTCTCGGCTGATTTCTCCATTTCGCTTGATCGAAATTAAGTTTGCTACCACACAGCTTGGTTGCTGGCTTATACAATTGCGCTTGTTGAACACCGAAGTAGAAGGCTGGTTGCTTCCGACGTTCAACCAATCGGCGTCGAGCCCCTCCCAGCAGGTTTTCAGGGCCGCTCAGAAGTACCGACCCCAGAGCAGGGACTAGAGACGCTCCCTTAAAAGTCCCAGTAAGAGTTCCGGTCAGGGGTAGTTCCTCTAGTGGAAACACCAGCAAAGCTGCCGGCCCCCTAAAAGGTTCGGGTAGCTCCGCTGGTGGAAAATGGCCTTATGAGTTGTGTTGACAGGTTGCTTCACAAGGGGCGTCACTCCAGATACTGAAAGCAAAGGTTCACCTACTTTTGCCACTCACAGATGTGAAATATTGGATCATTTTGCTCAATAAATGAATGAGCAAGTATCATATTTTTGTCTCATTTGTTTAATTGGGTTTTCTTCATCTACTTTTAGGACTCGTCGCCGGACCGAATCCCCGTGTTACCCCCGCCTTGATTGGTGTCGCTAAAGCCACAATTGGCCGTGTGTGCGGGTGTGAAGCCGGATGTGAGTATGTGTCGAGGTGGCTGCAGTAGCGCCTCCTCTGATCGGTCGGGGCGCCTGTTCGGGGGAGAGGGAGAACTGGAGGAATAGCGTGATCCTGCCACGCGCTACGTCGCCCTGGCGAAACGCCTCACTGTCAGGGGAACGAAGCGGCTGGCGACTCCACATGCGTCGGAGGAGGCATGTGGTAGTCTGCAGCCCTCCCCGCAATGGCAGAGGGGATGGAGCAGAAACCGGGAGGGATCGGAAGAGTGGGGTAATTGGTCCCATATAATTGGGGAGACAAAGAGGAACGAAACCCCGATGATGAATTAAGGGACGCAAGATTATTAACACGCCGAATGTCGTAAAGTTTGTGTTTTCCTGCCTTAACGGGAACCATATTGTTTTTCTTTTGACATTTAATCAGGGGAGAGCGCGAACGCAGTCCCCCGCTACCAGAAATTATGCAGTCGAGATTCCCACGTTTGGGGAATTCGCACAGGTCAGCACAACCGGAGTGCAATGGTCAAGCCTCGCCGTGGGTGAACCACCTTCTTGATCATGGTGTCTCCCCTGCCAGGTAAGTATGAACCCCAGCCATCGCACAGAGGAGCTGATTCTGACACACATCTATCTGTATGACGGTGCCACGGCATCAAGTAAAGCGACTGCTTTGTCCTCACAGAAATCAAGGTTTGTTTCTTTTAACATGTAAACGGGGGAGAGCGCGAACGCAGTCCCCCACTACCGGAAATGATGCAGTCCAGAGTCTATAACATTTGGGGAATTGACCTTTCGCAAAGTCAGTTACCGTTGCTATGACCGTCAAGCCTTTCAGAACTATCCAGGAAGTAGCCGGAAAACACCAAAACATGAAGGAAGAAATCAGCGCATTGTGTGGTTAAAAGTAACAGTAGTAATACATTAGCTATCAATAATAGCTAGTAGCAAGCTTAGCTTGGAGCAGACAGGTATTTTTGTTGATTTTGGATGGATTAAGCTGGCCATGGGGTCTGCTATACTGTGACATCTATTGACGACATTGCGCTTCTTGCGTTCTGGCTTTCGGGAAGGGAAAGAAAATGACACCCCCTCCAAACTTTTCACATATCTAGTATCCGATCTGCAGATCCCATAGGCACACCGTTTCAGCATTTTGTTGTGTGTTTGAAAGCTTGACGGACCGTTGCTAAGGTCGGATTGGACAAGCACCGTTCTGGGGAGGTACTTTGCGAAAGCTCAATTGAACTCGAGGCGTTCTAGAGGAGTGTAAAGTCTACCTCGGCTGTACACAGTTACGGCTCCTGATCGGTCTAAAGTCTACGGTGAGTGAACGCTCTAGACTAATCGGAAGCCGAAAGAGCCGATTGGAGCGTACCAGTCATAGGTCCCAGATGAGACGAGCATCAAAGCTTATCAAGAGGAAGAAGAGTGGTTTTCAAAGTTTACGGCGATGTTTGTTCTTCGATGATTCGTTTGAAGGAAAAGTGTTAGCTATAGCTATTAGCTATTTTCCATAGGAACAACTACACGAACTCACAGGCTGGCGCGAATTACAAGTGGAACTACCCCGTAGTCGCCCTGTCGAGAGTCGTGTTTCCATAGCGACGTAGGAACCGCCGGGATCATGAGTTGACGTCAACATTTTGCGACAGCTTTCACCGCGACGTAATTATCCCATCCAAGTGGCGGGAAATGTCGAGGTAAATCGTCTCGTTTCTCCTGGAGGACTCGAGCCCCCGCTGAACCTCGTCGGTGGCGTAGTCAGCCAACAAAGCCTGCACCTCCTCGTCTGTCCGTTTCTCGGCTGATTTCTCCATTTCGCTTGATCGAAATTAAGTTTGCTACCACACAGCTTGGTTGCTGGCTTATACAATTGCGCTTGTTGAACACCGAAGTAGAAGGCTGGTTGCTTCCGACGTTCAACCAATCGGCGTCGAGCCCCTCCCAGCAGGTTTTCAGGGCCGCTCAGAAGTACCGACCCCAGAGCAGGGACTAGAGACGCTCCCTTAAAAGTCCCAGTAAGAGTTCCGGTCAGGGGTAGTTCCTCTAGTGGAAACACCAGCAAAGCTGCCGGCCCCCTAAAAGGTTCGGGTAGCTCCGCTGGTGGAAAATGGCCTTATGAGTTGTGTTGACAGGTTGCTTCACAAGGGGCGTCACTCCAGATACTGAAAGCAAAGGTTCACCTACTTTTGCCACTCACAGATGTGAAATATTGGATCATTTTGCTCAATAAATGAATGAGCAAGTATCATATTTTTGTCTCATTTGTTTAATTGGGTTTTCTTCATCTACTTTTAGGACTCGTCGCCGGACCGAATCCCCGTGTTACCCCCGCCTTGATTGGTGTCGCTAAAGCCACAATTGGCCGTGTGTGCGGGTGTGAAGCCGGATGTGAGTATGTGTCGAGGTGGCTGCAGTAGCGCCTCCTCTGATCGGTCGGGGCGCCTGTTCGGGGGAGAGGGAGAACTGGAGGAATAGCGTGATCCTGCCACGCGCTACGTCGCCCTGGCGAAACGCCTCACTGTCAGGGGAACGAAGCGGCTGGCGACTCCACATGCGTCGGAGGAGGCATGTGGTAGTCTGCAGCCCTCCCCGCAATGGCAGAGGGGATGGAGCAGAAACCGGGAGGGATCGGAAGAGTGGGGTAATTGGTCCCATATAATTGGGGAGACAAAGAGGAACGAAACCCCGATGATGAATTAAGGGACGCAAGATTATTAACACGCCGAATGTCGTAAAGTTTGTGTTTTCCTGCCTTAACGGGAACCATATTGTTTTTCTTTTGACATTTAATCAGGGGAGAGCGCGAACGCAGTCCCCCGCTACCAGAAATTATGCAGTCGAGATTCCCACGTTTGGGGAATTCGCACAGGTCAGCACAACCGGAGTGCAATGGTCAAGCCTCGCCGTGGGTGAACCACCTTCTTGATCATGGTGTCTCCCCTGCCAGGTAAGTATGAACCCCAGCCATCGCACAGAGGAGCTGATTCTGACACACATCTATCTGTATGACGGTGCCACGGCATCAAGTAAAGCGACTGCTTTGTCCTCACAGAAATCAAGGTTTGTTTCTTTTAACATGTAAACGGGGGAGAGCGCGAACGCAGTCCCCCACTACCGGAAATGATGCAGTCCAGAGTCTATAACATTTGGGGAATTGACCTTTCGCAAAGTCAGTTACCGTTGCTATGACCGTCAAGCCTTTCAGAACTATCCAGGAAGTAGCCGGAAAACACCAAAACATGAAGGAAGAAATCAGCGCATTGTGTGGTTAAAAGTAACAGTAGTAATACATTAGCTATCAATAATAGCTAGTAGCAAGCTTAGCTTGGAGCAGACAGGTATTTTTGTTGATTTTGGATGGATTAAGCTGGCCATGGGGTCTGCTATACTGTGACATCTATTGACGACATTGCGCTTCTTGCGTTCTGGCTTTCGGGAAGGGAAAGAAAATGACACCCCCTCCAAACTTTTCACATATCTAGTATCCGATCTGCAGATCCCATAGGCACACCGTTTCAGCATTTTGTTGTGTGTTTGAAAGCTTGACGGACCGTTGCTAAGGTCGGATTGGACAAGCACCGTTCTGGGGAGGTACTTTGCGAAAGCTCAATTGAACTCGAGGCGTTCTAGAGGAGTGTAAAGTCTACCTCGGCTGTACACAGTTACGGCTCCTGATCGGTCTAAAGTCTACGGTGAGTGAACGCTCTAGACTAATCGGAAGCCGAAAGAGCCGATTGGAGCGTACCAGTCATAGGTCCCAGATGAGACGAGCATCAAAGCTTATCAAGAGGAAGAAGAGTGGTTTTCAAAGTTTACGGCGATGTTTGTTCTTCGATGATTCGTTTGAAGGAAAAGTGTTAGCTATAGCTATTAGCTATTTTCCATAGGAACAACTACACGAACTCACAGGCTGGCGCGAATTACAAGTGGAACTACCCCGTAGTCGCCCTGTCGAGAGTCGTGTTTCCATAGCGACGTAGGAACCGCCGGGATCATGAGTTGACGTCAACATTTTGCGACAGCTTTCACCGCGACGTAATTATCCCATCCAAGAGGCGGGAAATGTCGAGGTAAATCGTCTCGTTTCTCCTGGAGGACTCGAGCCCCCGCTGAACCTCGTCGGTGGCGTAGTCAGCCAACAAAGCCTGCACCTCCTCGTCTGTCCGTTTCTCGGCTGATTTCTCCATTTCGCTTGATCGAAATTAAGTTTGCTACCACACAGCTTGGTTGCTGGCTTATACAATTGCGCTTGTTGAACACCGAAGTAGAAGGCTGGTTGCTTCCGACGTTCAACCAATCGGCGTCGAGCCCCTCCCAGCAGGTTTTCAGGGCCGCTCAGAAGTACCGACCCCAGAGCAGGGACTAGAGACGCTCCCTTAAAAGTCCCAGTAAGAGTTCCGGTCAGGGGTAGTTCCTCTAGTGGAAACACCAGCAAAGCTGCCGGCCCCCTAAAAGGTTCGGGTAGCTCCGCTGGTGGAAAATGGCCTTATGAGTTGTGTTGACAGGTTGCTTCACAAGGGGCGTCACTCCAGATACTGAAAGCAAAGGTTCACCTACTTTTGCCACTCACAGATGTGAAATATTGGATCATTTTGCTCAATAAATGAATGAGCAAGTATCATATTTTTGTCTCATTTGTTTAATTGGGTTTTCTTCATCTACTTTTAGGACTCGTCGCCGGACCGAATCCCCGTGTTACCCCCGCCTTGATTGGTGTCGCTAAAGCCACAATTGGCCGTGTGTGCGGGTGTGAAGCCGGATGTGAGTATGTGTCGAGGTGGCTGCAGTAGCGCCTCCTCTGATCGGTCGGGGCGCCTGTTCGGGGGAGAGGGAGAACTGGAGGAATAGCGTGATCCTGCCACGCGCTACGTCGCCCTGGCGAAACGCCTCACTGTCAGGGGAACGAAGCGGCTGGCGACTCCACATGCGTCGGAGGAGGCATGTGGTAGTCTGCAGCCCTCCCCGCAATGGCAGAGGGGATGGAGCAGAAACCGGGAGGGATCGGAAGAGTGGGGTAATTGGTCCCATATAATTGGGGAGACAAAGAGGAACGAAACCCCGATGATGAATTAAGGGACGCAAGATCATTAACACGCCGAATGTCGTAAAGTTTGTGTTTTCCTGCCTTAACGGGAACCATATTGTTTTTCTTTTGACATTTAATCAGGGGAGAGCGCGAACGCAGTCCCCCGCTACCAGAAATTATGCAGTCGAGATTCCCACGTTTGGGGAATTCGCACAGGTCAGCACAACCGGAGTGCAATGGTCAAGCCTCGCCGTGGGTGAACCACCTTCTTGATCATGGTGTCTCCCCTGCCAGGTAAGTATGAACCCCAGCCATCGCACAGAGGAGCTGATTCTGACACACATCTATCTGTATGACGGTGCCACGGCATCAAGTAAAGCGACTGCTTTGTCCTCACAGAAATCAAGGTTTGTTTCTTTTAACATGTAAACGGGGGAGAGCGCGAACGCAGTCCCCCACTACCGGAAATGATGCAGTCCAGAGTCTATAACATTTGGGGAATTGACCTTTCGCAAAGTCAGTTACCGTTGCTATGACCGTCAAGCCTTTCAGAACTATCCAGGAAGTAGCCGGAAAACACCAAAACATGAAGGAAGAAATCAGCGCATTGTGTGGTTAAAAGTAACAGTAGTAATACATTAGCTATCAATAATAGCTAGTAGCAAGCTTAGCTTGGAGCAGACAGGTATTTTTGTTGATTTTGGATGGATTAAGCTGGCCATGGGGTCTGCTATACTGTGACATCTATTGACGACATTGCGCTTCTTGCGTTCTGGGTTTCGGGAAGGGAAAGAAAATGACACCCCCTCCAAACTTTTCACATATCTAGTATCCGATCTGCAGATCCCATAGGCACACCGTTTCAGCATTTTGTTGTGCGTTTGAAAGCTTGACGGACCGTTGCTAAGGTCGGATTGGACAAGCACCGTTCTGGGGAGGTACTTTGCGAAAGCTCAATTGAACTCGAGGCGTTCTAGAGGAGTGTAAAGTCTACCTCGACTGTACACAGTTACGGCTCCTGATCGGTCAAAAGTCTACGGTGAGTGAACGCTCTAGACTAATCGGAAGCCGAAAGAGCCGATTGGAGCGTACCAGTCATAGGTCCCATATGAGACGAGCATCAAAGCTTATCAAGAGGGAGAAGAGTGGTTTTCAAAGTTTACGGCGATGTTTGTTCTTCGATGATTCGTTTGAAGGAAAGGTGTTAGCTATAGCTATTAGCGATTTTCCATAGGAACAACTACACGAACTCACAGGCTGGCGCGAATTACAAGTGGAACTACCCCGTAGGCGCCCTGTCGAGAGTCGTGTTTCCATAGCGACGTAGGAACCGCCGGGATCATGAGTTGACGTCAACATTTTGCGACAGCTTTCACCGCGACGTAATTATCCCATCCAGGTGGCGGGAAATGTCGAGGTAAATCGTCTCGTTTCTCCTGGAGGACTCGAGCCCCCGCTGAACCTCGTCGGTGGCGTAGTCAGCCAACAAAGCCTGCACCTCCTCGTCTGTCCGTTTCTCGGCTGATTTCTCCATTTCGCTTGATCGAAATTAAGTTTGCTACCACACAGCTTGGTTGCTGGCTTATACAATTGCGCTTGTTGAACACCGAAGTAGAAGGCTGGTTGCTTCCGACGTTCAACCAATCGGCGTCGAGCCCCTCCCAGCAGGTTTTCAGGGCCGCTCAGAAGTACCGACCCCAGAGCAGGGACTAGAGACGCTCCCTTAAAAGTCCCAGTAAGAGTTCCGGTCAGGGGTAGTTCCTCTAGTGGAAACACCAGCAAAGCTGCCGGCCCCCTAAAAGGTTCGGGTAGCTCCGCTGGTGGAAAATGGCCTTATGAGTTGTGTTGACAGGTTGCTTCACAAGGGGCGTCACTCCAGATACTGAAAGCAAAGGTTCACCTACTTTTGCCACTCACAGATGTGAAATATTGGATCATTTTGCTCAATAAATGAATGAGCAAGTATCATATTTTTGTCTCATTTGTTTAATTGGGTTTTCTTCATCTACTTTTAGGACTCGTCGCCGGACCGAATCCCCGTGTTACCCCCGCCTTGATTGGTGTCGCTAAAGCCACAATTGGCCGTGTGTGCGGGTGTGAAGCCGGATGTGAGTATGTGTCGAGGTGGCTGCAGTAGCGCCTCCTCTGATCGGTCGGGGCGCCTGTTCGGGGGAGAGGGAGAACTGGAGGAATAGCGTGATCCTGCCACGCGCTACGTCGCCCTGGCGAAACGCCTCACTGTCAGGGGAACGAAGCGGCTGGCGACTCCACATGCGTCGGAGGAGGCATGTGGTAGTCTGCAGCCCTCCCCGCAATGGCAGAGGGGATGGAGCAGAAACCGGGAGGGATCGGAAGAGTGGGGTAATTGGTCCCATATAATTGGGGAGACAAAGAGGAACGAAACCCCGATGATGAATTAAGGGACGCAAGATTATTAACACGCCGAATGTCGTAAAGTTTGTGTTTTCCTGCCTTAACGGGAACCATATTGTTTTTCTTTTGACATTTAATCAGGGGAGAGCGCGAACGCAGTCCCCCACTACCAGAAATTATGCAGTCGAGATTCCCACGTTTGGGGAATTCGCACAGGTCAGCACAACCGGAGTGCAATGGTCAAGCCTCGCCGTGGGTGAACCACCTTCTTGATCATGGTGTCTCCCCTGCCAGGTAAGTATGAACCCCAGCCATCGCACAGAGGAGCTGATTCTGACACACATCTATCTGTATGACGGTGCCACGGCATCAAGTAAAGCGACTGCTTTGTCCTCACAGAAATCAAGGTTTGTTTCTTTTAACATGTAAACGGGGGAGAGCGCGAACGCAGTCCCCCACTACCGGAAATGATGCAGTCCAGAGTCTATAACATTTGGGGAATTGACCTTTCGCAAAGTCAGTTACCGTTGCTATGACCGTCAAGCCTTTCAGAACTATCCAGGAAGTAGCCGGAAAACACCAAAACATGAAGGAAGAAATCAGCGCATTGTGTGGTTAAAAGTAACAGTAGTAATACATTAGCTATCAATAATAGCTAGTAGCAAGCTTAGCTTGGAGCAGACAGGTATTTTTGTTGATTTTGGATGGATTAAGCTGGCCATGGGGTCTGCTATACTGTGACATCTATTGACGACATTGCGCTTCTTGCGTTCTGGGTTTCGGGAAGGGAAAGAAAATGACACCCCCTCCAAACTTTTCACATATCTAGTATCCGATCTGCAGATCCCATAGGCACACCGTTTCAGCATTTTGTTGTGCGTTTGAAAGCTTGACGGACCGTTGCTAAGGTCGGATTGGACAAGCACCGTTCTGGGGAGGTACTTTGCGAAAGCTCAATTGAACTCGAGGCGTTCTAGAGGAGTGTAAAGTCTACCTCGACTGTACACAGTTACGGCTCCTGATCGGTCAAAAGTCTACGGTGAGTGAACGCTCTAGACTAATCGGAAGCCGAAAGAGCCGATTGGAGCGTACCAGTCATAGGTCCCATATGAGACGAGCATCAAAGCTTATCAAGAGGGAGAAGAGTGGTTTTCAAAGTTTACGGCGATGTTTGTTCTTCGATGATTCGTTTGAAGGAAAGGTGTTAGCTATAGCTATTAGCGATTTTCCATAGGAACAACTACACGAACTCACAGGCTGGCGCGAATTACAAGTGGAACTACCCCGTAGGCGCCCTGTCGAGAGTCGTGTTTCCATAGCGACGTAGGAACCGCCGGGATCATGAGTTGACGTCAACATTTTGCGACAGCTTTCACCGCGACGTAATTATCCCATCCAGGTGGCGGGAAATGTCGAGGTAAATCGTCTCGTTTCTCCTGGAGGACTCGAGCCCCCGCTGAACCTCGTCGGTGGCGTAGTCAGCCAACAAAGCCTGCACCTCCTCGTCTGTCCGTTTCTCGGCTGATTTCTCCATTTCGCTTGATCGAAATTAAGTTTGCTACCACACAGCTTGGTTGCTGGCTTATACAATTGCGCTTGTTGAACACCGAAGTAGAAGGCTGGTTGCTTCCGACGTTCAACCAATCGGCGTCGAGCCCCTCCCAGCAGGTTTTCAGGGCCGCTCAGAAGTACCGACCCCAGAGCAGGGACTAGAGACGCTCCCTTAAAAGTCCCAGTAAGAGTTCCGGTCAGGGGTAGTTCCTCTAGTGGAAACACCAGCAAAGCTGCCGGCCCCCTAAAAGGTTCGGGTAGCTCCGCTGGTGGAAAATGGCCTTATGAGTTGTGTTGACAGGTTGCTTCACAAGGGGCGTCACTCCAGATACTGAAAGCAAAGGTTCACCTACTTTTGCCACTCACAGATGTGAAATATTGGATCATTTTGCTCAATAAATGAATGAGCAAGTATCATATTTTTGTCTCATTTGTTTAATTGGGTTTTCTTCATCTACTTTTAGGACTCGTCGCCGGACCGAATCCCCGTGTTACGCCCGCCTTGATTGGTGTCGCTAAAGCCACAATTGGCCGTGTGTGCGGGTGTGAAGCCGGATGTGAGTATGTGTCGAGGTGGCTGCAGTAGCGCCTCCTCTGATCGGTCGGGGCGCCTGTTCGGGGGAGAGGGAGAACTGGAGGAATAGCGTGATCCTGCCACGCGCTACGTCGCCCTGGCGAAACGCCTCACTGTCAGGGGAACGAAGCGGCTGGCGACTCCACATGCGTCGGAGGAGGCATGTGGTAGTCTGCAGCCCTCCCCGCAATGGCAGAGGGGATGGAGCAGAAACCGGGAGGGATCGGAAGAGTGGGGTAATTGGTCCCATATAATTGGGGAGACAAAGAGGAACGAAACCCCGATGATGAATTAAGGGACGCAAGATCATTAACACGCCGAATGTCGTAAAGTTTGTGTTTTCCTGCCTTAACGGGAACCATATTGTTTTTCTTTTGACATTTAATCAGGGGAGAGCGCGAACGCAGTCCCCCACTACCAGAAATTATGCAGTCGAGATTCCCACGTTTGGGGAATTCGCACAGGTCAGCACAACCGGAGTGCAATGGTCAAGCCTCGCCGTGGGTGAACCACCTTCTTGATCGTGGTGTCTCCCCTGCCAGGTAAGTATGAACCCCAGCCATCGCACAGAGGAGCTGATTCTGACACACATCTATCTGTATGACGGTGCCACGGCATCAAGTAAAGCGACTGCTTTGTCCTCACAGAAATCAAGGTTTGTTTCTTTTAACATGTAAACGGGGGAGAGCGCGAACGCAGTCCCCCACTACCGGAAATGATGCAGTCCAGAGTCTATAACATTTGGGGAATTGACCTTTCGCAAAGTCAGTTACCGTTGCTATGACCGTCAAGCCTTTCAGAACTATCCAGGAAGTAGCCGGAAAACACCAAAACATGAAGGAAGAAATCAGCGCATTGTGTGGTTAAAAGTAACAGTAGTAATACATTAGCTATCAATAATAGCTAGTAGCAAGCTTAGCTTGGAGCAGACAGGTATTTTTGTTGATTTTGGATGGATTAAGCTGGCCATGGGGTCTGCTATACTGTGACATCTATTGACGACATTGCGCTTCTTGCGTTCTGGGTTTCGGGAAGGGAAAGAAAATGACACCCCCTCCAAACTTTTCACATATCTAGTATCCGATCTGCAGATCCCATAGGCACACCGTTTCAGCATTTTGTTGTGCGTTTGAAAGCTTGACGGACCGTTGCTAAGGTCGGATTGGACAAGCACCGTTCTGGGGAGGTACTTTGCGAAAGCTCAATTGAACTCGAGGCGTTCTAGAGGAGTGTAAAGTCTACCTCGACTGTACACAGTTACGGCTCCTGATCGGTCAAAAGTCTACGGTGAGTGAACGCTCTAGACTAATCGGAAGCCGAAAGAGCCGATTGGAGCGTACCAGTCATAGGTCCCATATGAGACGAGCATCAAAGCTTATCAAGAGGGAGAAGAGTGGTTTTCAAAGTTTACGGCGATGTTTGTTCTTCGATGATTCGTTTGAAGGAAAGGTGTTAGCTATAGCTATTAGCGATTTTCCATAGGAACAACTACACGAACTCACAGGCTGGCGCGAATTACAAGTGGAACTACCCCGTAGGCGCCCTGTCGAGAGTCGTGTTTCCATAGCGACGTAGGAACCGCCGGGATCATGAGTTGACGTCAACATTTTGCGACAGCTTTCACCGCGACGTAATTATCCCATCCAGGTGGCGGGAAATGTCGAGGTAAATCGTCTCGTTTCTCCTGGAGGACTCGAGCCCCCGCTGAACCTCGTCGGTGGCGTAGTCAGCCAACAAAGCCTGCACCTCCTCGTCTGTCCGTTTCTCGGCTGATTTCTCCATTTCGCTTGATCGAAATTAAGTTTGCTACCACACAGCTTGGTTGCTGGCTTATACAATTGCGCTTGTTGAACACCGAAGTAGAAGGCTGGTTGCTTCCGACGTTCAACCAATCGGCGTCGAGCCCCTCCCAGCAGGTTTTCAGGGCCGCTCAGAAGTACCGACCCCAGAGCAGGGACTAGAGACGCTCCCTTAAAAGTCCCAGTAAGAGTTCCGGTCAGGGGTAGTTCCTCTAGTGGAAACACCAGCAAAGCTGCCGGCCCCCTAAAAGGTTCGGGTAGCTCCGCTGGTGGAAAATGGCCTTATGAGTTGTGTTGACAGGTTGCTTCACAAGGGGCGTCACTCCAGATACTGAAAGCAAAGGTTCACCTACTTTTGCCACTCACAGATGTGAAATATTGGATCATTTTGCTCAATAAATGAATGAGCAAGTATCATATTTTTGTCTCATTTGTTTAATTGGGTTTTCTTCATCTACTTTTAGGACTCGTCGCCGGACCGAATCCCCGTGTTACGCCCGCCTTGATTGGTGTCGCTAAAGCCACAATTGGCCGTGTGTGCGGGTGTGAAGCCGGATGTGAGTATGTGTCGAGGTGGCTGCAGTAGCGCCTCCTCTGATCGGTCGGGGCGCCTGTTCGGGGGAGAGGGAGAACTGGAGGAATAGCGTGATCCTGCCACGCGCTACGTCGCCCTGGCGAAACGCCTCACTGTCAGGGGAACGAAGCGGCTGGCGACTCCACATGCGTCGGAGGAGGCATGTGGTAGTCTGCAGCCCTCCCCGCAATGGCAGAGGGGATGGAGCAGAAACCGGGAGGGATCGGAAGAGTGGGGTAATTGGTCCCATATAATTGGGGAGACAAAGAGGAACGAAACCCCGATGATGAATTAAGGGACGCAAGATCATTAACACGCCGAATGTCGTAAAGTTTGTGTTTTCCTGCCTTAACGGGAACCATATTGTTTTTCTTTTGACATTTAATCAGGGGAGAGCGCGAACGCAGTCCCCCACTACCAGAAATTATGCAGTCGAGATTCCCACGTTTGGGGAATTCGCACAGGTCAGCACAACCGGAGTGCAATGGTCAAGCCTCGCCGTGGGTGAACCACCTTCTTGATCATGGTGTCTTCCCTGCCAGGTAAGTATGAACCCCAGCCATCGCACAGAGGATCTGATTCTGACACACATCTATCTGTATGACGGTGCCACGGCATCAAGTAAAGCGACTGCTTTGTCCTCACAGAAATCAAGGTTTGTTTCTTTTAACATGTAAACGGGGGAGAGCGCGAACGCAGTCCCCCACTACCGGAAATGATGCAGTCCAGAGTCTATAACATTTGGGGAATTGACCTTTCGCAAAGTCAGTTACCGTTGCTATGACCGTCAAGCCTTTCAGAACTATCCAGGAAGTAGCCGGAAAACACCAAAACATGAAGGAAGAAATCAGCGCATTGTGTGGTTAAAAGTAACAGTAGTAATACATTAGCTATCAATAATAGCTAGTAGCAAGCTTAGCTTGGAGCAGACAGGTATTTTTGTTGATTTTGGATGGATTAAGCTGGCCATGGGGTCTGCTATACTGTGACATCTATTGACGACATTGCGCTTCTTGCGTTCTGGGTTTCGGGAAGGGAAAGAAAATGACACCCCCTCCAAACTTTTCACATATCTAGTATCCGATCTGCAGATCCCATAGGCACACCGTTTCAGCATTTTGTTGTGCGTTTGAAAGCTTGACGGACCGTTGCTAAGGTCGGATTGGACAAGCACCGTTCTGGGGAGGTACTTTGCGAAAGCTCAATTGAACTCGAGGCGTTCTAGAGGAGTGTAAAGTCTACCTCGACTGTACACAGTTACGGCTCCTGATCGGTCTAAAGTCTACGGTGAGTGAACGCTCTAGACTAATCGGAAGCCGAAAGAGCCGATTGGAGCGTACCAGTCATAGGTCCCATATGAGACGAGCATCAAAGCTTATCAAGAGGGAGAAGAGTGGTTTTCAAAGTTTACGGCGATGTTTGTTCTTCGATGATTCGTTTGAAGGAAAGGTGTTAGCTATAGCTATTAGCGATTTTCCATAGGAACAACTACACGAACTCACAGGCTGGCGCGAATTACAAGTGGAACTACCCCGTAGGCGCCCTGTCGAGAGTCGTGTTTCCATAGCGACGTAGGAACCGCCGGGATCATGAGTTGACGTCAACATTTTGCGACAGCTTTCACCGCGACGTAATTATCCCATCCAGGTGGCGGGAAATGTCGAGGTAAATCGTCTCGTTTCTCCTGGAGGACTCGAGCCCCCGCTGAACCTCGTCGGTGGCGTAGTCAGCCAACAAAGCCTGCACCTCCTCGTCTGTCCGTTTCTCGGCTGATTTCTCCATTTCGCTTGATCGAAATTAAGTTTGCTACCACACAGCTTGGTTGCTGGCTTATACAATTGCGCTTGTTGAACACCGAAGTAGAAGGCTGGTTGCTTCCGACGTTCAACCAATCGGCGTCGAGCCCCTCCCAGCAGGTTTTCAGGGCCGCTCAGAAGTACCGACCCCAGAGCAGGGACTAGAGACGCTCCCTTAAAAGTCCCAGTAAGAGTTCCGGTCAGGGGTAGTTCCTCTAGTGGAAACACCAGCAAAGCTGCCGGCCCCCTAAAAGGTTCGGGTAGCTCCGCTGGTGGAAAATGGCCTTATGAGTTGTGTTGACAGGTTGCTTCACAAGGGGCGTCACTCCAGATACTGAAAGCAAAGGTTCACCTACTTTTGCCACTCACAGATGTGAAATATTGGATCATTTTGCTCAATAAATGAATGAGCAAGTATCATATTTTTGTCTCATTTGTTTAATTGGGTTTTCTTCATCTACTTTTAGGACTCGTCGCCGGACCGAATCCCCGTGTTACGCCCGCCTTGATTGGTGTCGCTAAAGCCACAATTGGCCGTGTGTGCGGGTGTGAAGCCGGATGTGAGTATGTGTCGAGGTGGCTGCAGTAGCGCCTCCTCTGATCGGTCGGGGCGCCTGTTCGGGGGAGAGGGAGAACTGGAGGAATAGCGTGATCCTGCCACGCGCTACGTCGCCCTGGCGAAACGCCTCACTGTCAGGGGAACGAAGCGGCTGGCGACTCCACATGCGTCGGAGGAGGCATGTGGTAGTCTGCAGCCCTCCCCGCAATGGCAGAGGGGATGGAGCAGAAACCGGGAGGGATCGGAAGAGTGGGGTAATTGGTCCCATATAATTGGGGAGACAAAGAGGAACGAAACCCCGATGATGAATTAAGGGACGCAAGATCATTAACACGCCGAATGTCGTAAAGTTTGTGTTTTCCTGCCTTAACGGGAACCATATTGTTTTTCTTTTGACATTTAATCAGGGAAGAGCGCGAACGCAGTCCCCCACTACCAGAAATTATGCAGTCGAGATTCCCACGTTTGGGGAATTCGCACAGATCAGCACAACCGGAGTGCAATGGTCAAGCCTCGCCGTGGGTGAACCACCTTCTTGATCATGGTGTCTCCCCTGCCAGGTAAGTATGAACCCCAGCCATCGCACAGAGGATCTGATTCTGACACACATCTATCTGTATGACGGTGCCACGGCATCAAGTAAAGCGACTGCTTTGTCCTCACAGAAATCAAGGTTTGTTTCTTTTAACATGTAAACGGGGGAGAGCGCGAACGCAGTCCCCCACTACCGGAAATGATGCAGTCCAGAGTCTATAACATTTGGGGAATTGACCTTTCGCAAAGTCAGTTACCGTTGCTATGACCGTCAAGCCTTTCAGAACTATCCAGGAAGTAGCCGGAAAACACCAAAACATGAAGGAAGAAATCAGCGCATTGTGTGGTTAAAAGTAACAGTAGTAATACATTAGCTATCAATAATAGCTAGTAGCAAGCTTAGCTTGGAGCAGACAGGTATTTTTGTTGATTTTGGATGGATTAAGCTGGCCATGGGGTCTGCTATACTGTGACATCTATTGACGACATTGCGCTTCTTGCGTTCTGGGTTTCGGGAAGGGAAAGAAAATGACACCCCCTCCAAACTTTTCACATATCTAGTATCCGATCTGCAGATCCCATAGGCACACCGTTTCAGCATTTTGTTGTGTGTTTGAAAGCTTGACGGACCGTTGCTAAGGTCGGATTGGACAAGCACCGTTCTGGGGAGGTACTTTGCGAAAGCTCAATTGAACTCGAGGCGTTCTAGAGGAGTGTAAAGTCTACCTCGACTGTACACAGTTACGGCTCCTGATCGGTCTAAAGTCTACGGTGAGTGAACGCTCTAGACTAATCGGAAGCCGAAAGAGCCGATTGGAGCGTACCAGTCATAGGTCCCATATGAGACGAGCATCAAAGCTTATCAAGAGGGAGAAGAGTGGTTTTCAAAGTTTACGGCGATGTTTGTTCTTCGATGATTCGTTTGAAGGAAAGGTGTTAGCTATAGCTATTAGCGATTTTCCATAGGAACAACTACACGAACTCACAGGCTGGCGCGAATTACAAGTGGAACTACCCCGTAGGCGCCCTGTCGAGAGTCGTGTTTCCATAGCGACGTAGGAACCGCCGGGATCATGAGTTGACGTCAACATTTTGCGACAGCTTTCACCGCGACGTAATTATCCCATCCAGGTGGCGGGAAATGTCGAGGTAAATCGTCTCGTTTCTCCTGGAGGACTCGAGCCCCCGCTGAACCTCGTCGGTGGCGTAGTCAGCCAACAAAGCCTGCACCTCCTCGTCTGTCCGTTTCTCGGCTGATTTCTCCATTTCGCTTGATCGAAATTAAGTTTGCTACCACACAGCTTGGTTGCTGGCTTATACAATTGCGCTTGTTGAACACCGAAGTAGAAGGCTGGTTGCTTCCGACGTTCAACCAATCGGCGTCGAGCCCCTCCCAGCAGGTTTTCAGGGCCGCTCAGAAGTACCGACCCCAGAGCAGGGACTAGAGACGCTCCCTTAAAAGTCCCAGTAAGAGTTCCGGTCAGGGGTAGTTCCTCTAGTGGAAACACCAGCAAAGCTGCCGGCCCCCTAAAAGGTTCGGGTAGCTCCGCTGGTGGAAAATGGCCTTATGAGTTGTGTTGACAGGTTGCTTCACAAGGGGCGTCACTCCAGATACTGAAAGCAAAGGTTCACCTACTTTTGCCACTCACAGATGTGAAATATTGGATCATTTTGCTCAATAAATGAATGAGCAAGTATCATATTTTTGTCTCATTTGTTTAATTGGGTTTTCTTCATCTACTTTTAGGACTCGTCGCCGGACCGAATCCCCGTGTTACGCCCGCCTTGATTGGTGTCGCTAAAGCCACAATTGGCCGTGTGTGCGGGTGTGAAGCCGGATGTGAGTATGTGTCGAGGTGGCTGCAGTAGCGCCTCCTCTGATCGGTCGGGGCGCCTGTTCGGGGGAGAGGGAGAACTGGAGGAATAGCGTGATCCTGCCACGCGCTACGTCGCCCTGGCGAAACGCCTCACTGTCAGGGGAACGAAGCGGCTGGCGACTCCACATGCGTCGGAGGAGGCATGTGGTAGTCTGCAGCCCTCCCCGCAATGGCAGAGGGGATGGAGCAGAAACCGGGAGGGATCGGAAGAGTGGGGTAATTGGTCCCATATAATTGGGGAGACAAAGAGGAACGAAACCCCGATGATGAATTAAGGGACGCAAGATCATTAACACGCCGAATGTCGTAAAGTTTGTGTTTTCCTGCCTTAACGGGAACCATATTGTTTTTCTTTTGACGTTTAATCAGGGGAGAGCGCGAACGCAGTCCCCCACTACCAGAAATTATGCAGTCGAGATTCCCACGTTTGGGGAATTCGCACAGGTCAGCACAACCGGAGTGCAATGGTCAAGCCTCGCCGTGGGTGAACCACCTTCTTGATCATGGTGTCTTCCCTGCCAGGTAAGTATGAACCCCAGCCATCGCACAGAGGATCTGATTCTGACACACATCTATCTGTATGACGGTGCCACGGCATCAAGTAAAGCGACTGCTTTGTCCTCACAGAAATCAAGGTTTGTTTCTTTTAACATGTAAACGGGGGAGAGCGCGAACGCAGTCCCCCACTACCGGAAATGATGCAGTCCAGAGTCTATAACATTTGGGGAATTGACCTTTCGCAAAGTCAGTTACCGTTGCTATGACCGTCAAGCCTTTCAGAACTATCCAGGAAGTAGCCGGAAAACACCAAAACATGAAGGAAGAAATCAGCGCATTGTGTGGTTAAAAGTAACAGTAGTAATACATTAGCTATCAATAATAGCTAGTAGCAAGCTTAGCTTGGAGCAGACAGGTATTTTTGTTGATTTTGGATGGATTAAGCTGGCCATGGGGTCTGCTATACTGTGACATCTATTGACGACATTGCGCTTCTTGCGTTCTGGGTTTCGGGAAGGGAAAGAAAATGACACCCCCTCCAAACTTTTCACATATCTAGTATCCGATCTGCAGATCCCATAGGCACACCGTTTCAGCATTTTGTTGTGCGTTTGAAAGCTTGACGGACCGTTGCTAAGGTCGGATTGGACAAGCACCGTTCTGGGGAGGTACTTTGCGAAAGCTCAATTGAACTCGAGGCGTTCTAGAGGAGTGTAAAGTCTACCTCGACTGTACACAGTTACGGCTCCTGATCGGTCTAAAGTCTACGGTGAGTGAACGCTCTAGACTAATCGGAAGCCGAAAGAGCCGATTGGAGCGTACCAGTCATAGGTCCCATATGAGACGAGCATCAAAGCTTATCAAGAGGGAGAAGAGTGGTTTTCAAAGTTTACGGCGATGTTTGTTCTTCGATGATTCGTTTGAAGGAAAGGTGTTAGCTATAGCTATTAGCGATTTTCCATAGGAACAACTACACGAACTCACAGGCTGGCGCGAATTACAAGTGGAACTACCCCGTAGGCGCCCTGTCGAGAGTCGTGTTTCCATAGCGACGTAGGAACCGCCGGGATCATGAGTTGACGTCAACATTTTGCGACAGCTTTCACCGCGACGTAATTATCCCATCCAGGTGGCGGGAAATGTCGAGGTAAATCGTCTCGTTTCTCCTGGAGGACTCGAGCCCCCGCTGAACCTCGTCGGTGGCGTAGTCAGCCAACAAAGCCTGCACCTCCTCGTCTGTCCGTTTCTCGGCTGATTTCTCCATTTCGCTTGATCGAAATTAAGTTTGCTACCACACAGCTTGGTTGCTGGCTTATACAATTGCGCTTGTTGAACACCGAAGTAGAAGGCTGGTTGCTTCCGACGTTCAACCAATCGGCGTCGAGCCCCTCCCAGCAGGTTTTCAGGGCCGCTCAGAAGTACCGACCCCAGAGCAGGGACTAGAGACGCTCCCTTAAAAGTCCCAGTAAGAGTTCCGGTCAGGGGTAGTTCCTCTAGTGGAAACACCAGCAAAGCTGCCGGCCCCCTAAAAGGTTCGGGTAGCTCCGCTGGTGGAAAATGGCCTTATGAGTTGTGTTGACAGGTTGCTTCACAAGGGGCGTCACTCCAGATACTGAAAGCAAAGGTTCACCTACTTTTGCCACTCACAGATGTGAAATATTGGATCATTTTGCTCAATAAATGAATGAGCAAGTATCATATTTTTGTCTCATTTGTTTAATTGGGTTTTCTTCATCTACTTTTAGGACTCGTCGCCGGACCGAATCCCCGTGTTACGCCCGCCTTGATTGGTGTCGCTAAAGCCACAATTGGCCGTGTGTGCGGGTGTGAAGCCGGATGTGAGTATGTGTCGAGGTGGCTGCAGTAGCGCCTCCTCTGATCGGTCGGGGCGCCTGTTCGGGGGAGAGGGAGAACTGGAGGAATAGCGTGATCCTGCCACGCGCTACGTCGCCCTGGCGAAACGCCTCACTGTCAGGGGAACGAAGCGGCTGGCGACTCCACATGCGTCGGAGGAGGCATGTGGTAGTCTGCAGCCCTCCCCGCAATGGCAGAGGGGATGGAGCAGAAACCGGGAGGGATCGGAAGAGTGGGGTAATTGGTCCCATATAATTGGGGAGACAAAGAGGAACGAAACCCCGATGATGAATTAAGGGACGCAAGATCATTAACACGCCGAATGTCGTAAAGTTTGTGTTTTCCTGCCTTAACGGGAACCATATTGTTTTTCTTTTGACATTTAATCAGGGGAGAGCGCGAACGCAGTCCCCCACTACCAGAAATTATGCAGTCGAGATTCCCACGTTTGGGGAATTCGCACAGGTCAGCACAACCGGAGTGCAATGGTCAAGCCTCGCCGTGGGTGAACCACCTTCTTGATCATGGTGTCTCCCCTGCCAGGTAAGTATGAACCCCAGCCATCGCACAGAGGATCTGATTCTGACACACATCTATCTGTATGACGGTGCCACGGCATCAAGTAAAGCGACTGCTTTGTCCTCACAGAAATCAAGGTTTGTTTCTTTTAACATGTAAACGGGGGAGAGCGCGAACGCAGTCCCCCACTACCGGAAATGATGCAGTCCAGAGTCTATAACATTTGGGGAATTGACCTTTCGCAAAGTCAGTTACCGTTGCTATGACCGTCAAGCCTTTCAGAACTATCCAGGAAGTAGCCGGAAAACACCAAAACATGAAGGAAGAAATCAGCGCATTGTGTGGTTAAAAGTAACAGTAGTAATACATTAGCTATCAATAATAGCTAGTAGCAAGCTTAGCTTGGAGCAGACAGGTATTTTTGTTGATTTTGGATGGATTAAGCTGGCCATGGGGTCTGCTATACTGTGACATCTATTGACGACATTGCGCTTCTTGCGTTCTGGGTTTCGGGAAGGGAAAGAAAATGACACCCCCTCCAAACTTTTCACATATCTAGTATCCGATCTGCAGATCCCATAGGCACACCGTTTCAGCATTTTGTTGTGTGTTTGAAAGCTTGACGGACCGTTGCTAAGGTCGGATTGGACAAGCACCGTTCTGGGGAGGTACTTTGCGAAAGCTCAATTGAACTCGAGGCGTTCTAGAGGAGTGTAAAGTCTACCTCGACTGTACACAGTTACGGCTCCTGATCGGTCTAAAGTCTACGGTGAGTGAACGCTCTAGACTAATCGGAAGCCGAAAGAGCCGATTGGAGCGTACCAGTCATAGGTCCCAGATGAGACGAGCATCAAAGCTTATCAAGAGGAAGAAGAGTGGTTTTCAAAGTTTACGGCGATGTTTGTTCTTCGATGATTCCTTTGAAGGAAAAGTGTTAGCTATAGCTATTAGCGATTTTCCATAGGAACAACTACACGAACTCACAGGCTGGCGCGAATTACAAGTGGAACTACCCCGTAGTCGCCCTGTCGAGAGTCGTGTTTCCATAGCGACGTAGGAACCGCCGGGATCATGAGTTGACGTCAGCATTTTGCGACAGCTTTCACCGCGACGTAATTATCCCATCCAGGTGGCGGGAAATGTCGAGGTAAATCGTCTCGTTTCTCCTGGAGGACTCGAGCCCCCGCTGAACCTCGTCGGTGGCGTAGTCAGCCAACAAAGCCTGCACCTCCTCGTCTGTCCGTTTCTCGGCTGATTTCTCCATTTCGCTTGATCGAAATTAAGTTTGCTACCACACAGCTTGGTTGCTGGCTTATACAATTGCGCTTGTTGAACACCGAAGTAGAAGGCTGGTTGCTTCCGACGTTCAACCAATCGGCGTCGAGCCCCTCCCAGCAGGTTTTCAGGGCCGCTCAGAAGTACCGACCCCAGAGCAGGGACTAGAGACGCTCCCTTAAAAGTCCCAGTAAGAGTTCCGGTCAGGGGTAGTTCCTCTAGTGGAAACACCAGCAAAGCTGCCGGCCCCCTAAAAGGTTCGGGTAGTTCCGCTGGTGGAAAATGGCCTTATGAGTTGTGTTGACAGGTTGCTTCACAAGGGGCGTCACTCCAGATACTGAAAGCAAAGGTTCACCTACTTTTGCCACTCACAGATGTGAAATATTGGATCATTTTGCTCAATAAATGAATGAGCAAGTATCATATTTTTGTCTCATTTGTTTAATTGGGTTTTCTTCATCTACTTTTAGGACTCGTCGCCGGACCGAATCCCCGTGTTACCCCCGCCTTGATTGGTGTCGCTAAAGCCACAATTGGCCGTGTGTGCGGGTGTGAAGCCGGATGTGAGTATGTGTCGAGGTGGCTGCAGTAGCGCCTCCTCTGATCGGTCGGGGCGCCTGTTCGGGGGAGAGGGAGAACTGGAGGAATAGCGTGATCCTGCCACGCGCTACGTCGCCCTGGCGAAACGCCTCACTGTCAGGGGAACGAAGCGGCTGGCGACTCCACATGCGTCGGAGGAGGCATGTGGTAGTCTGCAGCCCTCCCCGCAATGGCAGAGGGGATGGAGCAGAAACCGGGAGGGATCGGAAGAGTGGGGTAATTGGTCCCATATAATTGGGGAGACAAAGAGGAACGAAACCCCGATGATGAATTAAGGGACGCAAGATCATTAACACGCCGAATGTCGTAAAGTTTGTGTTTTCCTGCCTTAACGGGAACCATATTGTTTTTCTTTTGACATTTAATCAGGGGAGAGCGCGAACGCAGTCCCCCACTACCAGAAATTATGCAGTCGAGATTCCCACGTTTGGGGAATTCGCACAGGTCAGCACAACCGGAGTGCAATGGTCAAGCCTCGCCGTGGGTGAACCACCTTCTTGATCATGGTGTCTTCCCTGCCAGGTAAGTATGAACCCCAGCCATCGCACAGAGGAGCTGATTCTGACACACATCTATCTGTATGACGGTGCCACGGCATCAAGTAAAGCGACTGCTTTGTCCTCACAGAAATCAAGGTTTGTTTCTTTTAACATGTAAACGGGGGAGAGCGCGAACGCAGTCCCCCACTACCGGAAATGATGCAGTCCAGAGTCTATAACATTTGGGGAATTGACCTTTCGCAAAGTCAGTTACCGTTGCTATGACCGTCAAGCCTTTCAGAACTATCCAGGAAGTAGCCGGAAAACACCAAAACATGAAGGAAGAAATCAGCGCATTGTGTGGTTAAAAGTAACAGTAGTAATACATTAGCTATCAATAATAGCTAGTAGCAAGCTTAGCTTGGAGCAGACAGGTATTTTTGTTGATTTTGGATGGATTAAGCTGGCCATGGGGTCTGCTATACTGTGACATCTATTGACGACATTGCGCTTCTTGCGTTCTGGCTTTCGGGAAGGGAAAGAAAATGACACCCCCTCCAAACTTTTCACATGTCTAGTATCCGATCTGCAGATCCCATAGGCACACCGTTTCAGCATTTTGTTGTGCGTTTGAAAGCTTGACGGACCGTTGCTAAGGTCGGATTGGACAAGCACCGTTCTGGGGAGGTACTTTGCGAAAGCTCAATTGAACTCGAGGCGTTCTAGAGGAGTGTAAAGTCTACCTCGACTGTACACAGTTACGGCTCCTGATCGGTCAAAAGTCTACGGTGAGTGAACGCTCTAGACTAATCGGAAGCCGAAAGAGCCGATTGGAGCGTACCAGTCATAGGTCCCATATGAGACGAGCATCAAAGCTTATCAAGAGGGAGAAGAGTGGTTTTCAAAGTTTACGGCGATGTTTGTTCTTCGATGATTCGTTTGAAGGAAAGGTGTTAGCTATAGCTATTAGCGATTTTCCATAGGAACAACTACACGAACTCACAGGCTGGCGCGAATTACAAGTGGAACTACCCCGTAGTCGCCCTGTCGAGAGTCGTGTTTCCATAGCGACGTAGGAACCGCCGGGATCATGAGTTGACGTCAACATTTTGCGACAACTTTCACCGCGACGTAATTATCCCATCCAGGTGGCGGGAAATGTCGAGGTAAATCGTCTCGTTTCTCCTGGAGGACTCGAGCCCCCGCTGAACCTCGTCGGTGGCGTAGTCAGCCAACAAAGCCTGCACCTCCTCGTCTGTCCGTTTCTCGGCTGATTTCTCCATTTCGCTTGATCGAAATTAAGTTTGCTACCACACAGCTTGGTTGCTGGCTTATACAATTGCGCTTGTTGAACACCGAAGTAGAAGGCTGGTTGCTTCCGACGTTCAACCAATCGGCGTCGAGCCCCTCCCAGCAGGTTTTCAGGGCCGCTCAGAAGTACCGACCCCAGAGCAGGGACTAGAGACGCTCCCTTAAAAGTCCCAGTAAGAGTTCCGGTCAGGGGTAGTTCCTCTAGTGGAAACACCAGCAAAGCTGCCGGCCCCCTAAAAGGTTCGGGTAGCTCCGCTGGTGGAAAATGGCCTTATGAGTTGTGTTGACAGGTTACTTCACAAGGGGCGTCACTCCAGATACTGAAAGCAAAGGTTCACCTACTTTTGCCACTCACAGATGTGAAATATTGGATCATTTTGCTCAATAAATGAATGAGCAAGTATCATATTTTTGTCTCATTTGTTTAATTGGGTTTTCTTCATCTACTTTTAGGACTCGTCGCCGGACCGAATCCCCGTGTTACCCCCGCCTTGATTGGTGTCGCTAAAGCCACAATTGGCCGTGTGTGCGGGTGTGAAGCCGGATGTGAGTATGTGTCGAGGTGGCTGCAGTAGCGCCTCCTCTGATCGGTCGGGGCGCCTGTTCGGGGGAGAGGGAGAACTGGAGGAATAGCGTGATCCTGCCACGCGCTACGTCGCCCTGGCGAAACGCCTCACTGTCAGGGGAACGAAGCGGCTGGCGACTCCACATGCGTCGGAGGAGGCATGTGGTAGTCTGCAGCCCTCCCCGCAATGGCAGAGGGGATGGAGCAGAAACCGGGAGGGATCGGAAGAGTGGGGTAATTGGTCCCATATAATTGGGGAGACAAAGAGGAACGAAACCCCGATGATGAATTAAGGGACGCAAGATCATTAACACGCCGAATGTCGTAAAGTTTGTGTTTTCCTGCCTTAAGGGGAACCATATTGTTTTTCTTTTGACATTTAATCAGGGGAGAGCGCGAACGCAGTCCCCCACTATCAGAAATTATGCAGTCGAGATTCCCACGTTCGGGGAATTCGCACAGGTCAGCACAACCGGAGTGCAATGGTCAAGCCTCGCCGTGGGTGAACCATCTTCTTGATCATGGTGTCTCCCCTGCCAGGTAAGTATGAACCCCAGCCATCGCACAGAGGAGCTGATTCTGACACACATCTATCTGTATGACGGTGCCACGGCATCAAGTAAAGCGACTGCTTTGTCCTCACAGAAATCAAGGTTTGTTTCTTTTAACATGTAAACGGGGGAGAGCGCGAACGCAGTCCCCCACTACCGGAAATGATGCAGTCCAGAGTCTATAACATTTGGGGAATTGACCTTTCGCAAAGTCAGTTACCGTTGCTATGACCGTCAAGCCTTTCAGAACTATCCAGGAAGTAGCCGGAAAACACCAAAACATGAAGGAAGAAATCAGCGCATTGTGTGGTTAAAAGTAACAGTAGTAATACATTAGCTATCAATAATAGCTAGTAGCAAGCTTAGCTTGGAGCAGACAGGTATTTTTGTTGATTTTGGATAGATTAAGCTGGCCATGGGGTCTGCTATACTGTGACATCTATTGACGACATTGCGCTTCTTGCGTTCTGGCTTTCGGGAAGGGAAAGAAAATGACACCCCCTCCAAACTTTTCACATATCTAGTATCCGATCTGCAGATCCCATAGGCACACCGTTTCAGCATTTTGTTGTGCGTTTGAAAGCTTGACGGACCGTTGCTAAGGTCGGATTGGACAAGCACCGTTCTGGGGAGGTACTTTGCGAAAGCTCAATTGAACTCGAGGCGTTCTAGAGGAGTGTAAAGTCTACCTCGACTGTACACAGTTACGGCTCCTGATCGGTCTAAAGTCTACGGTGAGTGAACGCTCTAGACTAATCGGAAGCCGAAAGAGCCGATTGGAGCGTACCAGTCATAGGTCCCAGATGAGACGAGCATCAAAGCTTATCAAGAGGAAGAAGAGTGGTTTTCAAAGTTTACGGCGATGTTTGTTCTTCGATGATTCCTTTGAAGGAAAAGTGTTAGCTATAGCTATTAGCGATTTTCCATAGGAACAACTACACGAACTCACAGGCTGGCGCGAATTACAAGTGGAACTACCCCGTAGTCGCCCTGTCGAGAGTCGTGTTTCCATAGCGACGTAGGAACCGCCGGGATCATGAGTTGACGTCAGCATTTTGCGACAGCTTTCACCGCGACGTAATTATCCCATCCAGGTGGCGGGAAATGTCGAGGTAAATCGTCTCGTTTCTCCTGGAGGACTCGAGCCCCCGCTGAACCTCGTCGGTGGCGTAGTCAGCCAACAAAGCCTGCACCTCCTCGTCTGTCCGTTTCTCGGCTGATTTCTCCATTTCGCTTGATCGAAATTAAGTTTGCTACCACACAGCTTGGTTGCTGGCTTATACAATTGCGCTTGTTGAACACCGAAGTAGAAGGCTGGTTGCTTCCGACGTTCAACCAATCGGCGTCGAGCCCCTCCCAGCAGGTTTTCAGGGCCGCTCAGAAGTACCGACCCCAGAGCAGGGACTAGAGACGCTCCCTTAAAAGTCCCAGTAAGAGTTCCGGTCAGGGGTAGTTCCTCTAGTGGAAACACCAGCAAAGCTGCCGGCCCCCTAAAAGGTTCGGGTAGCTCCGCTGGTGGAAAATGGCCTTATGAGTTGTGTTGACAGGTTGCTTCACAAGGGGCGTCACTCCAGATACTGAAAGCAAAGGTTCACCTACTTTTGCCACTCACAGATGTGAAATATTGGATCATTTTGCTCAATAAATGAATGAGCAAGTATCATATTTTTGTCTCATTTGTTTAATTGGGTTTTCTTCATCTACTTTTAGGACTCGTCGCCGGACCGAATCCCCGTGTTACCCCCGCCTTGATTGGTGTCGCTAAAGCCACAATTGGCCGTGTGTGCGGGTGTGAAGCCGGATGTGAGTATGTGTCGAGGTGGCTGCAGTAGCGCCTCCTCTGATCGGTCGGGGCGCCTGTTCGGGGGAGAGGGAGAACTGGAGGAATAGCGTGATCGTGCCACGCGCTACGTCGCCCTGGCGAAACGCCTCACTGTCAGGGGAACGAAGCGGCTGGCGACTCCACATGCGTCGGAGGAGGCATGTGGTAGTCTGCAGCCCTCCCCGCAATGGCAGAGGGGATGGAGCAGAAACCGGGAGGGATCGGAAGAGTGGGGTAATTGGTCCCATATAATTGGGGAGACAAAGAGGAACGAAACCCCGATGATGAATTAAGGGACGCAAGATTATTAACACGCCGAATGTCGTAAAGTTTGTGTTTTCCTGCCTTAACGGGAACCTTATTGTTTTTCTTTTGACATTTAATCAGGGGAGAGCGCGAACGCAGTCCCCCACTACCAGAAATTATGCAGTCGAGATTCCCACGTTTGGGGAATTCTTACAGGTCAGCACAACCGGAGTGCAATGGTCAAGCCTCGCCGTGGGTGAACCACCTTCTTGATCATGGTGTCTCCCCTGCCAGGTAAGTATGAACCCCAGCCATCGCACAGAGGAGCTGATTCTGACACACATCTATCTGTATGACGGTGCCACGGCATCAAGTAAAGCGACTGCTTTGTCCTCACAGAAATCAAGGTTTGTTTCTTTTAACATGTAAACGGGGGAGAGCGCGAACGCAGTCCCCCACTACCGGAAATGATGCAGTCCAGAGTCTATAACATTTGGGGAATTGACCTTTCGCAAAGTCAGTTACCGTTGCTATGACCGTCAAGCCTTTCAGAACTATCCAGGGAGTAGCCGGAAAACACCAAAACATGAAGAAAGAAATCAGCGCATTGTGTGGTTAAAAGTAACAGTAGTAATACATTAGCTATCAATAATAGCTAGTAGCAAGCTTAGCTTGGAGCAGACAGGTATTTTTGTTGATTTTGGATGGATTAAGCTGGCCATGGGGTCTGCTATACTGTGACATCTATTGACGACATTGCGCTTCTTGCGTTCTGGCTTTCGGGAAGGGAAAGAAAATGACACCCCCTCCAAACTTTTCACATATCTAGTATCCGATCTGCAGATCCCATAGGCACACCGTTTCAGCATTTTGTTGTGCGTTTGAAAGCTTGACGGACCGTTGCTAAGGTCGGATTGGACAAGCACCGTTCTGGGGAGGTACTTTGCGAAAGCTCAATTGAACTCGAGGCGTTCTAGAGGAGTGTAAAGTCTACCTCGACTGTACACAGTTACGGCTCCTGATCGGTCTAAAGTCTACGGTGAGTGAACGCTCTAGACTAATCGGAAGCCGAAAGAGCCGATTGTAGCGTACCAGTCATAGGTCCCAGATGAGACGAGCATCAAAGCTTATCAAGAGGAAGAAGAGTGGTTTTCAAAGTTTACGGCGATGTTTGTTCTTCGATGATTCCTTTGAAGGAAAAGTGTTAGCTATAGCTATTAGCGATTTTCCATAGGAACAACTACACGAACTCACAGGCTGGCGCGAATTACAAGTGGAACTACCCCGTAGTCGCCCTGTCGAGAGTCGTGTTTCCATAGCGACGTAGGAACCGCCGGGATCATGAGTTGACGTCAGCATTTTGCGACAGCTTTCACCGCGACGTAATTATCCCATCCAGGTGGCGGGAAATGTCGAGGTAAATCGTCTCGTTTCTCCTGGAGGACTCGAGCCCCCGCTGAACCTCGTCGGTGGCGTAGTCAGCCAACAAAGCCTGCACCTCCTCGTCTGTCCGTTTCTCGGCTGATTTCTCCATTTCGCTTGATCGAAATTAAGTTTGCTACCACACAGCTTGGTTGCTGGCTTATACAATTGCGCTTGTTGAACACCGAAGTAGAAGGCTGGTTGCTTCCGACGTTCAACCAATCGGCGTCGAGCCCCTCCCAGCAGGTTTTCAGGGCCGCTCAGAAGTACCGACCCCAGAGCAGGGACTAGAGACGCTCCCTTAAAAGTCCCAGTAAGAGTTCCGGTCAGGGGTAGTTCCTCTAGTGGAAACACCAGCAAAGCTGCCGGCCCCCTAAAAGGTTCGGGTAGTTCCGCTGGTGGAAAATGGCCTTATGAGTTGTGTTTGACAGGTTGCTTCACAAGGGGCGTCACTTCAGATACTGAAAGCAAAGGTTCACCTACTTTTGCCACTCACAGATGTGAAATATTGGATCATTTTGCTCAATAAATGAATGAGCAAGTATCATATTTTTGTCTCATTTGTTTAATTGGGTTTTCTTCATCTACTTTTAGGACTCGTCGCCGGACCGAATCCCCGTGTTACCCCCGCCTTGATTGGTGTCGCTAAAGCCACAATTGGCCGTGTGTGCGGGTGTGAAGCCGGATGTGAGTATGTGTCGAGGTGGCTGCAGTAGCGCCTCCTCTGATCGGTCGGGGCGCCTGTTCGGGGGAGAGGGAGAACTGGAGGAATAGCGTGATCCTGCCACGCGCTACGTCGCCCTGGCGAAACGCCTCACTGTCAGGGGAACGAAGCGGCTGGCGACTCCACATGCGTCGGAGGAGGCATGTGGTAGTCTGCAGCCCTCCCCGCAATGGCAGAGGGGATGGAGCAGAAACCGGGAGGGATCGGAAGAGTGGGGTAATTGGTCCCATATAATTGGGGAGACAAAGAGGAACGAAACCCCGATGATGAATTAAGGGACGCAAGATCATTAACACGCCGAATGTCGTAAAGTTTGTGTTTTCCTGCCTTAAGGGGAACCATATTGTTTTTCTTTTGACATTTAATCAGGGGAGAGCGCGAACGCAGTCCCCCACTATCAGAAATTATGCAGTCGAGATTCCCACGTTCGGGGAATTCGCACAGGTCAGCACAACCGGAGTGCAATGGTCAAGCCTCGCCGTGGGTGAACCATCTTCTTGATCATGGTGTCTCCCCTGCCAGGTAAGTATGAACCCCAGCCATCGCACAGAGGAGCTGATTCTGACACACATCTATCTGTATGACGGTGCCACGGCATCAAGTAAAGCGACTGCTTTGTCCTCACAGAAATCAAGGTTTGTTTCTTTTAACATGTAAACGGGGGAGAGCGCGAACGCAGTCCCCCACTACCGGAAATGATGCAGTCCAGAGTCTATAACATTTGGGGAATTGACCTTTCGCAAAGTCAGTTACCGTTGCTATGACCGTCAAGCCTTTCAGAACTATCCAGGAAGTAGCCGGAAAACACCAAAACATGAAGGAAGAAATCAGCGCATTGTGTGGTTAAAAGTAACAGTAGTAATACATTAGCTATCAATAATAGCTAGTAGCAAGCTTAGCTTGGAGCAGACAGGTATTTTTGTTGATTTTGGATAGATTAAGCTGGCCATGGGGTCTGCTATACTGTGACATCTATTGACGACATTGCGCTTCTTGCGTTCTGGCTTTCGGGAAGGGAAAGAAAATGACACCCCCTCCAAACTTTTCACATATCTAGTATCCGATCTGCAGATCCCATAGGCACACCGTTTCAGCATTTTGTTGTGCGTTTGAAAGCTTGACGGACCGTTGCTAAGGTCGGATTGGACAAGCACCGTTCTGGGGAGGTACTTTGCGAAAGCTCAATTGAACTCGAGGCGTTCTAGAGGAGTGTAAAGTCTACCTCGACTGTACACAGTTACGGCTCCTGATCGGTCTAAAGTCTACGGTGAGTGAACGCTCTAGACTAATCGGAAGCCGAAAGAGCCGATTGGAGCGTACCAGTCATAGGTCCCAGATGAGACGAGCATCAAAGCTTATCAAGAGGAAGAAGAGTGGTTTTCAAAGTTTACGGCGATGTTTGTTCTTCGATGATTCCTTTGAAGGAAAAGTGTTAGCTATAGCTATTAGCGATTTTCCATAGGAACAACTACACGAACTCACAGGCTGGCGCGAATTACAAGTGGAACTACCCCGTAGTCGCCCTGTCGAGAGTCGTGTTTCCATAGCGACGTAGGAACCGCCGGGATCATGAGTTGACGTCAGCATTTTGCGACAGCTTTCACCGCGACGTAATTATCCCATCCAGGTGGCGGGAAATGTCGAGGTAAATCGTCTCGTTTCTCCTGGAGGACTCGAGCCCCCGCTGAACCTCGTCGGTGGCGTAGTCAGCCAACAAAGCCTGCACCTCCTCGTCTGTCCGTTTCTCGGCTGATTTCTCCATTTCGCTTGATCGAAATTAAGTTTGCTACCACACAGCTTGGTTGCTGGCTTATACAATTGCGCTTGTTGAACACCGAAGTAGAAGGCTGGTTGCTTCCGACGTTCAACCAATCGGCGTCGAGCCCCTCCCAGCAGGTTTTCAGGGCCGCTCAGAAGTACCGACCCCAGAGCAGGGACTAGAGACGCTCCCTTAAAAGTCCCAGTAAGAGTTCCGGTCAGGGGTAGTTCCTCTAGTGGAAACACCAGCAAAGCTGCCGGCCCCCTAAAAGGTTCGGGTAGCTCCGCTGGTGGAAAATGGCCTTATGAGTTGTGTTGACAGGTTGCTTCACAAGGGGCGTCACTCCAGATACTGAAAGCAAAGGTTCACCTACTTTTGCCACTCACAGATGTGAAATATTGGATCATTTTGCTCAATAAATGAATGAGCAAGTATCATATTTTTGTCTCATTTGTTTAATTGGGTTTTCTTCATCTACTTTTAGGACTCGTCGCCGGACCGAATCCCCGTGTTACCCCCGCCTTGATTGGTGTCGCTAAAGCCACAATTGGCCGTGTGTGCGGGTGTGAAGCCGGATGTGAGTATGTGTCGAGGTGGCTGCAGTAGCGCCTCCTCTGATCGGTCGGGGCGCCTGTTCGGGGGAGAGGGAGAACTGGAGGAATAGCGTGATCGTGCCACGCGCTACGTCGCCCTGGCGAAACGCCTCACTGTCAGGGGAACGAAGCGGCTGGCGACTCCACATGCGTCGGAGGAGGCATGTGGTAGTCTGCAGCCCTCCCCGCAATGGCAGAGGGGATGGAGCAGAAACCGGGAGGGATCGGAAGAGTGGGGTAATTGGTCCCATATAATTGGGGAGACAAAGAGGAACGAAACCCCGATGATGAATTAAGGGACGCAAGATTATTAACACGCCGAATGTCGTAAAGTTTGTGTTTTCCTGCCTTAACGGGAACCTTATTGTTTTTCTTTTGACATTTAATCAGGGGAGAGCGCGAACGCAGTCCCCCACTACCAGAAATTATGCAGTCGAGATTCCCACGTTTGGGGAATTCTTACAGGTCAGCACAACCGGAGTGCAATGGTCAAGCCTCGCCGTGGGTGAACCACCTTCTTGATCATGGTGTCTCCCCTGCCAGGTAAGTATGAACCCCAGCCATCGCACAGAGGAGCTGATTCTGACACACATCTATCTGTATGACGGTGCCACGGCATCAAGTAAAGCGACTGCTTTGTCCTCACAGAAATCAAGGTTTGTTTCTTTTAACATGTAAACGGGGGAGAGCGCGAACGCAGTCCCCCACTACCGGAAATGATGCAGTCCAGAGTCTATAACATTTGGGGAATTGACCTTTCGCAAAGTCAGTTACCGTTGCTATGACCGTCAAGCCTTTCAGAACTATCCAGGGAGTAGCCGGAAAACACCAAAACATGAAGAAAGAAATCAGCGCATTGTGTGGTTAAAAGTAACAGTAGTAATACATTAGCTATCAATAATAGCTAGTAGCAAGCTTAGCTTGGAGCAGACAGGTATTTTTGTTGATTTTGGATGGATTAAGCTGGCCATGGGGTCTGCTATACTGTGACATCTATTGACGACATTGCGCTTCTTGCGTTCTGGCTTTCGGGAAGGGAAAGAAAATGACACCCCCTCCAAACTTTTCACATATCTAGTATCCGATCTGCAGATCCCATAGGCACACCGTTTCAGCATTTTGTTGTGCGTTTGAAAGCTTGACGGACCGTTGCTAAGGTCGGATTGGACAAGCACCGTTCTGGGGAGGTACTTTGCGAAAGCTCAATTGAACTCGAGGCGTTCTAGAGGAGTGTAAAGTCTACCTCGACTGTACACAGTTACGGCTCCTGATCGGTCTAAAGTCTACGGTGAGTGAACGCTCTAGACTAATCGGAAGCCGAAAGAGCCGATTGTAGCGTACCAGTCATAGGTCCCAGATGAGACGAGCATCAAAGCTTATCAAGAGGAAGAAGAGTGGTTTTCAAAGTTTACGGCGATGTTTGTTCTTCGATGATTCCTTTGAAGGAAAAGTGTTAGCTATAGCTATTAGCGATTTTCCATAGGAACAACTACACGAACTCACAGGCTGGCGCGAATTACAAGTGGAACTACCCCGTAGTCGCCCTGTCGAGAGTCGTGTTTCCATAGCGACGTAGGAACCGCCGGGATCATGAGTTGACGTCAGCATTTTGCGACAGCTTTCACCGCGACGTAATTATCCCATCCAGGTGGCGGGAAATGTCGAGGTAAATCGTCTCGTTTCTCCTGGAGGACTCGAGCCCCCGCTGAACCTCGTCGGTGGCGTAGTCAGCCAACAAAGCCTGCACCTCCTCGTCTGTCCGTTTCTCGGCTGATTTCTCCATTTCGCTTGATCGAAATTAAGTTTGCTACCACACAGCTTGGTTGCTGGCTTATACAATTGCGCTTGTTGAACACCGAAGTAGAAGGCTGGTTGCTTCCGACGTTCAACCAATCGGCGTCGAGCCCCTCCCAGCAGGTTTTCAGGGCCGCTCAGAAGTACCGACCCCAGAGCAGGGACTAGAGACGCTCCCTTAAAAGTCCCAGTAAGAGTTCCGGTCAGGGGTAGTTCCTCTAGTGGAAACACCAGCAAAGCTGCCGGCCCCCTAAAAGGTTCGGGTAGTTCCGCTGGTGGAAAATGGCCTTATGAGTTGTGTTTGACAGGTTGCTTCACAAGGGGCGTCACTTCAGATACTGAAAGCAAAGGTTCACCTACTTTTGCCACTCACAGATGTGAAATATTGGATCATTTTGCTCAATAAATGAATGAGCAAGTATCATATTTTTGTCTCATTTGTTTAATTGGGTTTTCTTCATCTACTTTTAGGACTCGTCGCCGGACCGAATCCCCGTGTTACCCCCGCCTTGATTGGTGTCGCTAAAGCCACAATTGGCCGTGTGTGCGGGTGTGAAGCCGGATGTGAGTATGTGTCGAGGTGGCTGCAGTAGCGCCTCCTCTGATCGGTCGGGGCGCCTGTTCGGGGGAGAGGGAGAACTGGAGGAATAGCGTGATCGTGCCACGCGCTACGTCGCCCTGGCGAAACGCCTCACTGTCAGGGGAACGAAGCGGCTGGCGACTCCACATGCGTCGGAGGAGGCATGTGGTAGTCTGCAGCCCTCCCCGCAATGGCAGAGGGGATGGAGCAGAAACCGGGAGGGATCGGAAGAGTGGGGTAATTGGTCCCATATAATTGGGGAGACAAAGAGGAACGAAACCCCGATGATGAATTAAGGGACGCAAGATTATTAACACGCCGAATGTCGTAAAGTTTGTGTTTTCCTGCCTTAACGGGAACCTTATTGTTTTTCTTTTGACATTTAATCAGGGGAGAGCGCGAACGCAGTCCCCCACTACCAGAAATTATGCAGTCGAGATTCCCACGTTTGGGGAATTCGCACAGGTCAGCACAACCGGAGTGCAATGGTCAAGCCTCGCCGTGGGTGAACCACCTTCTTGATCATGGTGTCTCCCCTGCCAGGTAAGTATGAACCCCAGCCATCGCACAGAGGAGCTGATTCTGACACACATCTATCTGTATGACGGTGCCACGGCATCAAGTAAAGCGACTGCTTTGTCCTCACAGAAATCAAGGTTTGTTTCTTTTAACATGTAAACGGGGGAGAGCGCGAACGCAGTCCCCCACTACCGGAAATGATGCAGTCCAGAGTCTATAACATTTGGGGAATTGACCTTTCGCAAAGTCAGTTACCGTTGCTATGACCGTCAAGCCTTTCAGAACTATCCAGGGAGTAGCCGGAAAACACCAAAACATGAAGGAAGAAATCAGCGCATTGTGTGGTTAAAAGTAACAGTAGTAATACATTAGCTATCAATAATAGCTAGTAGCAAGCTTAGCTTGGAGCAGACAGGTATTTTTGTTGATTTTGGATGGATTAAGCTGGCCATGGGGTCTGCTATACTGTGACATCTATTGACGACATTGCGCTTCTTGCGTTCTGGCTTTCGGGAAGGGAAAGAAAATGACACCCCCTCCAAACTTTTCACATATCTAGTATCCGATCTGCAGATCCCATAGGCACACCGTTTCAGCATTTTGTTGTGTGTTTGAAAGCTTGACGGACCGTTGCTAAGGTCGGATTGGACAAGCACCGTTCTGGGGAGGTACTTTGCGAAAGCTCAATTGAACTCGAGGCGTTCTAGAGGAGTGTAAAGTCTACCTCGACTGTACACAGTTACGGCTCCTGATCGGTCTAAAGTCTACGGTGAGTGAACGCTCTAGACTAATCGGAAGCCGAAAGAGCCGATTGTAGCGTACCAGTCATAGGTCCCAGATGAGACGAGCATCAAAGCTTATCAAGAGGAAGAAGAGTGGTTTTCAAAGTTTACGGCGATGTTTGTTCTTCGATGATTCCTTTGAAGGAAAAGTGTTAGCTATAGCTATTAGCGATTTTCCATAGGAACAACTACACGAACTCACAGGCTGGCGCGAATTACAAGTGGAACTACCCCGTAGTCGCCCTGTCGAGAGTCGTGTTTCCATAGCGACGTAGGAACCGCCGGGATCATGAGTTGACGTCAGCATTTTGCGACAGCTTTCACCGCGACGTAATTATCCCATCCAGGTGGCGGGAAATGTCGAGGTAAATCGTCTCGTTTCTCCTGGAGGACTCGAGCCCCCGCTGAACCTCGTCGGTGGCGTAGTCAGCCAACAAAGCCTGCACCTCCTCGTCTGTCCGTTTCTCGGCTGATTTCTCCATTTCGCTTGATCGAAATTAAGTTTGCTACCACACAGCTTGGTTGCTGGCTTATACAATTGCGCTTGTTGAACACCGAAGTAGAAGGCTGGTTGCTTCCGACCTTCAACCAATCGGCGTCGAGCCCCTCCCAGCAGGTTTTCAGGGCCGCTCAGAAGTACCGACCCCAGAGCAGGGACTAGAGACGCTCCCTTAAAAGTCCCAGTAAGAGTTCCGGTCAGGGGTAGTTCCTCTAGTGGAAACACCAGCAAAGCTGCCGGCCCCCTAAAAGGTTCGGGTAGTTCCGCTGGTGGAAAATGGCCTTATGAGTTGTGTTTGACAGGTTGCTTCACAAGGGGCGTCACTTCAGATACTGAAAGCAAAGGTTCACCTACTTTTGCCACTCACAGATGTGAAATATTGGATCATTTTGCTCAATAAATGAATGAGCAAGTATCATATTTTTGTCTCATTTGTTTAATTGGGTTTTCTTCATCTACTTTTAGGACTCGTCGCCGGACCGAATCCCCGTGTTACCCCCGCCTTGATTGGTGTCGCTAAAGCCACAATTGGCCGTGTGTGCGGGTGTGAAGCCGGATGTGAGTATGTGTCGAGGTGGCTGCAGTAGCGCCTCCTCTGATCGGTCGGGGCGCCTGTTCGGGGGAGAGGGAGAACTGGAGGAATAGCGTGATCCTGCCACGCGCTACGTCGCCCTGGCGAAACGCCTCACTGTCAGGGGAACGAAGCGGCTGGCGACTCCACATGCGTCGGAGGAGGCATGAGGTAGTCTGCAGCCCTCCGCGCAATGGCAGAGGGGATGGAGCAGAAACCGGGAGGGATCGGAAGAGTGGGGTAATTGGTCCCATATAATTGGGGAGACAAAGAGGAACGAAACCCCGATGATGAATTAAGGGACGCAAGATTATTAACACGCCGAATGTCGTAAAGTTTGTGTTTCCCTGCCTTAACGGGAACCATATTGTTTTTCTTTTGACATTTAATCAGGAGAGAGCGCGAACGCAGTCCCCCACTACCAGAAATTATGCAGTCGAGATTCCCACGTTTGGGGAATTCGCACAGGTCAGCACAACCGGAGTGCAATGGTCAAGCCTCGCCGTGGGTGAACCACCTTCTTGATCATGGTGTCTCCCCTGCCAGGTAAGTATGAACCCCAGCCATCGCACAGAGGACCTGATTCTGACACACATCTATCTGTATGACGGTGCCACGGCATCAAGTAAAGCGACTGCTTTGTCCTCACAGAAATCAAGGTTTGTTTCTTTTAACATGTAAACGGGGGAGAGCGCGAACGCAGTCCCCCACTACCGGAAATGATGCAGTCCAGAGTCTATAACATTTGGGGAATTGACCTTTCGCAAAGTCAGTTACCGTTGCTATGACCGTCAAGCCTTTCAGAACTATCCAGGAAGTAGCCGGAAAACACCAAAACATGAAGGAAGAAATCAGCGCATTGTGTGGTTAAAAGTAACAGTAGTAATACATTAGCTATCAATAATAGCTAGTAGCAAGCTTAGCTTGGAGCAGACAGGTATTTTTGTTGATTTTGGATGGATTAAGCTGGCCATGGGGTCTGCTATACTGTGACATCTATTGACGACATTGCGCTTCTTGCGTTCTGGGTTTCGGGAAGGGAAAGAAAATGACACCCCCTCCAAACTTTTCACATATCTAGTATCCGATCTGCAGATCCCATAGGCACACCGTTTCAGCATTTTGTTGTGTGTTTGAAAGCTTGACGGACCGTTGCTAAGGTCGGATTGGACAAGCACCGTTCTGGGGAGGTACTTTGCGAAAGCTCAATTGAACTCGAGGCGTTCTAGAGGAGTGTAAAGTCTACCTCGACTGTACACAGTTACGGCTCCTGATCGGTCTAAAGTCTACGGTGAGTGAACGCTCTAGACTAATCGGAAGCCGAAAGAGCCGATTGGAGCGTACCAGTCATAGGTCCCAGATGAGACGAGCATCAAAGCTTATCAAGAGGAAGAAGAGTGGTTTTCAAAGTTTACGGCGATGTTTGTTCTTCGATGATTCCTTTGAAGGAAAAGTGTTAGCTATAGCTATTAGCGATTTTCCATAGGAACAACTACACGAACTCACAGGCTGGCGCGAATTACAAGTGGAACTACCCCGTAGTCGCCCTGTCGAGAGTCGTGTTTCCATAGCGACGTAGGAACCGCCGGGATCATGAGTTGACGTCAGCATTTTGCGACAGCTTTCACCGCGACGTAATTATCCCATCCAGGTGGCGGGAAATGTCGAGGTAAATCGTCTCGTTTCTCCTGGAGGACTCGAGCCCCCGCTGAACCTCGTCGGTGGCGTAGTCAGCCAACAAAGCCTGCACCTCCTCGTCTGTCCGTTTCTCGGCTGATTTCTCCATTTCGCTTGATCGAAATTAAGTTTGCTACCACACAGCTTGGTTGCTGGCTTATACAATTGCGCTTGTTGAACACCGAAGTAGAAGGCTGGTTGCTTCCGACCTTCAACCAATCGGCGTCGAGCCCCTCCCAGCAGGTTTTCAGGGCCGCTCAGAAGTACCGACCCCAGAGCAGGGACTAGAGACGCTCCCTTAAAAGTCCCAGTAAGAGTTCCGGTCAGGGGTAGTTCCTCTAGTGGAAACACCAGCAAAGCTGCCGGCCCCCTAAAAGGTTCGGGTAGTTCCGCTGGTGGAAAATGGCCTTATGAGTTGTGTTTGACAGGTTGCTTCACAAGGGGCGTCACTTCAGATACTGAAAGCAAAGGTTCACCTACTTTTGCCACTCACAGATGTGAAATATTGGATCATTTTGCTCAATAAATGAATGAGCAAGTATCATATTTTTGTCTCATTTGTTTAATTGGGTTTTCTTCATCTACTTTTAGGACTCGTCGCCGGACCGAATCCCCGTGTTACCCCCGCCTTGATTGGTGTCGCTAAAGCCACAATTGGCCGTGTGTGCGGGTGTGAAGCCGGATGTGAGTATGTGTCGAGGTGGCTGCAGTAGCGCCTCCTCTGATCGGTCGGGGCGCCTGTTCGGGGGAGAGGGAGAACTGGAGGAATAGCGTGATCCTGCCACGCGCTACGTCGCCCTGGCGAAACGCCTCACTGTCAGGGGAACGAAGCGGCTGGCGACTCCACATGCGTCGGAGGAGGCATGAGGTAGTCTGCAGCCCTCCGCGCAATGGCAGAGGGGATGGAGCAGAAACCGGGAGGGATCGGAAGAGTGGGGTAATTGGTCCCATATAATTGGGGAGACAAAGAGGAACGAAACCCCGATGATGAATTAAGGGACGCAAGATTATTAACACGCCGAATGTCGTAAAGTTTGTGTTTCCCTGCCTTAACGGGAACCATATTGTTTTTCTTTTGACATTTAATCAGGGGAGAGCGCGAACGCAGTCCCCCACTACCAGAAATTATGCAGTCGAGATTCCCACGTTTGGGGAATTCGCACAGGTCAGCACAACCGGAGTGCAATGGTCAAGCCTCGCCGTGGGTGAACCACCTTCTTGATCATGGTGTCTCCCCTGCCAGGTAAGTATGAACCCCAGCCATCGCACAGAGGAGCTGATTCTGACACACATCTATCTGTATGACGGTGCCACGGCATCAAGTAAAGCGACTGCTTTGTCCTCACAGAAATCAAGGTTTGTTTCTTTTAACATGTAAACGGGGGAGAGCGCGAACGCAGTCCCCCACTGCCGGAAATGATGCAGTCCAGAGTCTATAACATTTGGGGAATTGACCTTTCGCAAAGTCAGTTACCGTTGCTATGACCGTCAAGCCTTTCAGAACTATCCAGGAAGTAGCCGGAAAACACCAAAACATGAAGGAAGAAATCAGCGCATTGTGTGGTTAAAAGTAACAGTAGTAATACATTAGCTATCAATAATAGCTAGTAGCAAGCTTAGCTTGGAGCAGACAGGTATTTTTGTTGATTTTGGATGGATTAAGCTGGCCATGGGGTCTGCTATACTGTGACATCTATTGACGACATTGCGCTTCTTGCGTTCTGGCTTTCGGGAAGGGAAAGAAAATGACACCCCCTCCAAACTTTTCACATATCTAGTATCCGATCTGCAGATCCCATAGGCACACCGTTTCAGCATTTTGTTGTGTGTTTGAAAGCTTGACGGACCGTTGCTAAGGTCGGATTGGACAAGCACCGTTCTGGGGAGGTACTTTGCGAAAGCTCAATTGAACTCGAGGCGTTCTAGAGGAGTGTAAAGTCTACCTCGACTGTACACAGTTACGGCTCCTGATCGGTCTAAAGTCTACGGTGAGTGAACGCTCTAGACTAATCGGAAGCCGAAAGAGCCGATTGTAGCGTACCAGTCATAGGTCCCAGATGAGACGAGCATCAAAGCTTATCAAGAGGAAGAAGAGTGGTTTTCAAAGTTTACGGCGATGTTTGTTCTTCGATGATTCCTTTGAAGGAAAAGTGTTAGCTATAGCTATTAGCGATTTTCCATAGGAACAACTACACGAACTCACAGGCTGGCGCGAATTACAAGTGGAACTACCCCGTAGTCGCCCTGTCGAGAGTCGTGTTTCCATAGCGACGTAGGAACCGCCGGGATCATGAGTTGACGTCAGCATTTTGCGACAGCTTTCACCGCGACGTAATTATCCCATCCAGGTGGCGGGAAATGTCGAGGTAAATCTTCTCGTTTCTCCTGGAGGACTCGAGCCCCCGCTGAACCTCGTCGGTGGCGTAGTCAGCCAACAAGGCCTGCACCTCCTCGTCTGTCCGTTTCTCGGCTGATTTCTCCATTTCGCTTGATCGAAATAAAGTTTGCTACCACACAGCTTGGTTGCTGGCTTATACAATTGCGCTTGTTGAACACCGAAGTAGAAGGCTGGTTGCTTCCGACGTTCAACCAATCGGCGTCGAGCCCCTCCCAGCAGGTTTTCAGGGCCGCTCAGAAGTACCGACCCCAGAGCAGGGACTAGAGACGCTCCCTTAAAAGTCCCAGTAAGAGTTCCGGTCAGGGGTAGTTCCTCTAGTGGAAACACCAGCAAAGCTGCCGGCCCCCTAAAAGGTTCGGGTAGTTCCGCTGGTGGAAAATGGCCTTATGAGTTGTGTTGACAGGTTGCTTCACAAGGGGCGTCACTCCAGATACTGAAAGCAAAGGTTCACCTACTTTTGCCACTCACAGATGTGAAATATTGGATCATTTTGCTCAATAAATGAATGAGCAAGTATCATATTTTTGTCTCATTTGTTTAATTGGGTTTTCTTCATCTACTTTTAGGACTCGTCGCCGGACCGAATCCCCGTGTTACCCCCGCCTTGATTGGTGTCGCTAAAGCCACAATTGGCCGTGTGTGCGGGTGTGAAGCCGGATGTGAGTATGTGTCGAGGTGGCTGCAGTAGCGCCTCCTCTGATCGGTCGGGGCGCCTGTTCGGCGGAGAGGGAGAACTGGAGGAATAGCGTGATCGTGCCACGCGCTACGTCGCCCTGGCGAAACGCCTCACTGTCAGGGGAACGAAGCGGCTGGCGACTCCACATGCGTCGGAGGAGGCATGTGGTAGTCTGCAGCCCTCCCCGCAATGGCAGAGGGGATGGAGCAGAAACCGGGAGGGATCGGAAGAGTGGGGTAATTGGTCCCATATAATTGGGGAGACAAAGAGGAACGAAACCCCGATGATGAATTAAGGGACGCAAGATTATTAACACGCCGAATGTCGTAAAGTTTGTGTTTTCCTGCCTTAACGGGAACCATATTGTTTTTCTTTTAACATTTAATCAGGGGAGAGCGCGAACGCAGTCCCCCACTACCAGAAATTATGCAGTCGAGATTCCCACGTTTGGGGAATTCGCACAGGTCAGCACAACCGGAGTGCAATGGTCAAGCCTCGCCGTGGGTGAACCACTTTCTTGATCATGGTGTCTCCCCTGCCAGGTAAGTATGAACCCCAGCCATCGCACAGGGGAGCTGATTCTGACACACATCTATCTGTATGACGGTGCCACGGCATCAAGTAAAGCGACTGCTTTGTCCTCACAGAAATCAAGGTTTGTTTCTTTTAACATGTAAACGGGGGAGAGCGCGAACGCAGTCCCCCACTACCGGAAATGATGCAGTCCAGAGTCTATAACATTTGGGGAATTGACCTTTCGCAAAGTCAGTTACCGTTGCTATGACCGTCAAGCCTTTCAGAACTATCCAGGAAGTAGCCGGAAAATACCAAAACATGAAGGAAGAAATCAGCGCATTGTGTGGTTAAAAGTAACAGTAGTAATACATTAGCTATCAATAATAGCTAGTAGCAAGCTTAGCTTGGAGCAGACAGGTATTTTTGTTGATTTTGGATGGATTAAGCTGGCCATGGGGTCTGCTATACTGTGACATCTATTGACGACATTGCGCTTCTTGCGTTCTGGGTTTCGGGAAGGGAAAGAAAATGACACCCCCTCCAAACTTTTCACATATCTAGTATCCGATCTGCAGATCCCATAGGCACACCGTTTCAGCATTTTGTTGTGTGTTTGAAAGCTTGACGGACCGTTGCTAAGGTCGGATTGGACAAGCACCGTTCTGGGGAGGTACTTTGCGAAAGCTCAATTGAACTCGAGGCGTTCTAGAGGAGTGTAAAGTCTACCTCGACTGTACACAGTTACGGCTCCTGATCGGTCAAAAGTCTACGGTGAGTGAACGCTCTAGACTAATCGGAAGCCGAAAGAGCCGATTGGAGCGTACCAGTCATAGGTCCCATATGAGACGAGCATCAAAGCTTATCAAGAGGGAGAAGAGTGGTTTTCAAAGTTTACGGCGATGTTTGTTCTTCGATGATTCGTTTGAAGGAAAGGTGTTAGCTATAGCTATTAGCGATTTTCCATAGGAACAACTACACGAACTCACAGGCTGGCGCGAATTACAAGTGGAACTACCCCGTAGTCGCCCTGTCGAGAGTCGTGTTTCCATAGCGACGTAGGAACCGCCGGGATCATGAGTTGACGTCAACATTTTGCGACAGCTTTCACCGCGACGTAATTATCCCATCCAGGTGGCGGGAAATGTCGAGGTAAATCGTCTCGTTTCTCCTGGAGGACTCGAGCCCCCGCTGAACCTCGTCGGTGGCGTAGTCAGCCAACAAAGCCTGCACCTCCTCGTCTGTCCGTTTCTCGGCTGATTTCTCCATTTCGCTTGATCGAAATTAAGTTTGCTACCACACAGCTTGGTTGCTGGCTTATACAATTGCGCTTGTTGAACACCGAAGTAGAAGGCTGGTTGCTTCCGACGTTCAACCAATCGGCGTCGAGCCCCTCCCAGCAGGTTTTCAGGGCCGCTCAGAAGTACCGACCCCAGAGCAGGGACTAGAGACGCTCCCTTAAAAGTCCCAGTAAGAGTTCCGGTCAGGGGTAGTTCCTCTAGTGGAAACACCAGCAAAGCTGCCGGCCCCCTAAAAGGTTCGGGTAGCTCCGCTGGTGGAAAATGGCCTTATGAGTTGTGTTGACAGGTTGCTTCACAAGGGGCGTCACTCCAGATACTGAAAGCAAAGGTTCACCTACTTTTGCCACTCACAGATGTGAAATATTGGATCATTTTGCTCAATAAATGAATGAGCAAGTATCATATTTTTGTCTCATTTGTTTAATTGGGTTTTCTTCATCTACTTTTAGGACTCGTCGCCGGACCGAATCCCCGTGTTACCCCCGCCTTGATTGGTGTCGCTAAAGCCACAATTGGCCGTGTGTGCGGGTGTGAAGCCGGATGTGAGTATGTGTCGAGGTGGCTGCAGTAGCGCCTCCTCTGATCGGTCGGGGCGCCTGTTCGGGGGAGAGGGAGAACTGGAGGAATAGCGTGATCGTGCCACGCGCTACGTCGCCCTGGCGAAACGCCTCACTGTCAGGGGAACGAAGCGGCTGGCGACTCCACATGCGTCGGAGGAGGCATGTGGTAGTCTGCAGCCCTCCCCGCAATGGCAGAGGGGATGGAGCAGAAACCGGGAGGGATCGGAAGAGTGGGGTAATTGGTCCCATATAATTGGGGAGACAAAGAGGAACGAAACCCCGATGATGAATTAAGGGACGCAAGATTATTAACACGCCGAATGTCGTAAAGTTTGTGTTTTCCTGCCTCAACGGGAACCATATTGTTTTTCTTTTGACATTTAATCAGGGGAGAGCGCGAACGCAGTCCCCCACTACCAGAAATTAGGGGGTCGAGATTCCCACGTTTGGGGAATTCGCACAGGTCAGCACAACCGGAGTGCAATGGTCAAGCCTCGCCGTGGGTGAACCACCTTCTTGATCATGGTGTCTCCCCTGCCAGGTAAGTATGAACCCCAGCCATCGCACAGAGGAGCTGATTCTGACACACATCTATCTGTATGACGGTGCCACGGCATCAAGTAAAGCGACTGCTTTGTCCTCACAGAAATCAAGGTTTGTTTCTTTTAACATGTAAACGGGGGAGAGCGCGAACGCAGTCCCCCACTACCGGAAATGATGCAGTCCAGAGTCTATAACATTTGGGGAATTGACCTTTCGCAAAGTCAGTTACCGTTGCTATGACCGTCAAGCCTTTCAGAACTATCCAGGAAGTAGCCGGAAAACACCAAAACATGAAGGAAGAAATCAGCGCATTGTGTGGTTAAAAGTAACAGTAGTAATACATTAGCTATCAATAATAGCTAGTAGCAAGCTTAGCTTGGAGCAGACAGGTATTTTTGTTGATTTTGGATGTATTAAGCTGGCCATGGGGTCTGCTATACTGTGACATCTATTGACGACATTGCGCTTCTTGCGTTCTGGGTTTCGGGAAGGGAAAGAAAATGACACCCCCTCCAAACTTTTCACATATCTAGTATCCGATCTGCAGATCCCATAGGCACACCGTTTCAGCATTTTGTTGTGCGTTTGAAAGCTTGACGGACCGTTGCTAAGGTCGGATTGGACAAGCACCGTTCTGGGGAGGTACTTTGCGAAAGCTCAATTGAACTCGAGGCGTTCTAGAGGAGTGTAAAGTCTACCTCGACTGTACACAGTTACGGCTCCTGATCGGTCAAAAGTCTACGGTGAGTGAACGCTCTAGACTAATCGGAAGCCGAAAGAGCCGATTGGAGCGTACCAGTCATAGGTCCCATATGAGACGAGCATCAAAGCTTATCAAGAGGGAGAAGAGTGGTTTTCAAAGTTTACGGCGATGTTTGTTCTTCGATGATTCGTTTGAAGGAAAGGTGTTAGCTATAGCTATTAGCGATTTTCCATAGGAACAACTACACGAACTCACAGGCTGGCGCGAATTACAAGCGGAACTACCCCGTAGTCGCCCTGTCGAGAGTCGTGTTTCCATAGCGACGTAGGAACCGCCGGGATCATGAGTTGACGTCAACATTTTGCGACAGCTTTCACCGCGACGTAATTATCCCATCCAGGTGGCGGGAAATGTCGAGGTAAATCGTCTCGTTTCTCCTGGAGGACTCGAGCCCCCGCTGAACCTCGTCGGTGGCGTAGTCAGCCAACAAAGCCTGCACCTCCTCGTCTGTCCGTTTCTCGGCTGATTTCTCCATTTCGCTTGATCGAAATAAAGTTTGCTACCACACAGCTTGGTTGCTGGCTTATACAATTGCGCTTGTTGAACACCGAAGTAGAAGGCTGGTTGCTTCCGACGTTCAACCAATCGGCGTCGAGCCCCTCCCAGCAGGTTTTCAGGGCCGCTCAGAAGTACCGACCCCAGAGCAGGGACTAGAGACGCTCCCTTAAAAGTCCCAGTAAGAGTTCCGGTCAGGGGTAGTTCCTCTAGTGGAAACACCAGCAAAGCTGCCGGCCCCCTAAAAGGTTCGGGTAGTTCCGCTGGTGGAAAATGGCCTTATGAGTTGTGTTGACAGGTTGCTTCACAAGGGGCGTCACTCCAGATACTGAAAGCAAAGGTTCACCTACTTTTGCCACTCACAGATGTGAAATATTGGATCATTTTGCTCAATAAATGAATGAGCAAGTATCATATTTTTGTCTCATTTGTTTAATTGGGTTTTCTTCATCTACTTTTAGGACTCGTCGCCGGACCGAATCCCCGTGTTACCCCCGCCTTGATTGGTGTCGCTAAAGCCACAATTGGCCGTGTGTGCGGGTGTGAAGCCGGATGTGAGTATGTGTCGAGGTGGCTGCAGTAGCGCCTCCTCTGATCGGTCGGGGCGCCTGTTCGGGGGAGAGGGAGAACTGGAGGAATAGCGTGATCCTGCCACGCGCTACGTCGCCCTGGCGAAACGCCTCACTGTCAGGGGAACGAAGCGGCTGGCGACTCCACATGCGTCGGAGGAGGCATGTGGTAGTCTGCAGCCCTCCCCGCAATGGCAGAGGGGATGGAGCAGAAACCGGGAGGGATCGGAAGAGTGGGGTAATTGGTCCCATATAATTGGGGAGACAAAGAGGAACGAAACCCCGATGATGAATTAAGGGACGCAAGATCATTAACACGCCGAATGTCGTAAAGTTTGTGTTTTCCTGCCTTAACGGGAACCATATTGTTTTTCTTTTGACATTTAATCAGGGGAGAGCGCGAACGCAGTCCCCCACTACCAGAAATTATGCAGTCGAGATTCTCACGTTTGGGGAATTCGCACAGGTCAGCACAACCGGAGTGCAATGGTCAAGCCTCGCCGTGGGTGAACCACCTTCTTGATCATGGTGTCTCCCCTGCCAGGTAAGTATGAACCCCAGCCATCGCACAGAGGAGCTGATTCTGACACACATCTATCTGTATGACGGTGCCACGGCATCAAGTAAAGCGACTGCTTTGTCCTCACAGAAATCAAGGTTTGTTTCTTTTAACATGTAAACGGGGGAGAGCGCGAACGCAGTCCCCCACTACCGGAAATGATGCAGTCCAGAGTCTATAACATTTGGGGAATTGACCTTTCGCAAAGTCAGTTACCGTTGCTATGACCGTCAAGCCTTTCAGCACTATCCAGGAAGTAGCCGGAAAACACCAAAACATGAAGGAAGAAATCAGCGCATTGTGTGGTTAAAAGTAACAGTAGTAATACATTAGCTATCAATAATAGCTAGTAGCAAGCTTAGCTTGGAGCAGACAGGTATTTTTGTTGATTTTGGATGGATTAAGCTGGCCATGGGGTCTGCTATACTGTGACATCTATTGACGACATTGCGCTTCTTGCGTTCTGGCTTTCGGGAAGGGAAAGAAAATGACACCCCCTCCAAACTTTTCACATATCTAGTATCCGATCTGCAGATCCCATAGGCACACCGTTTCAGCATTTTGTTGTGTGTTTGAAAGCTTGACGGACCGTTGCTAAGGTCGGATTGGACAAGCACCGTTCTGGGGAGGTACTTTGCGAAAGCTCAATTGAACTCGAGGCGTTCTAGAGGAGTGTAAAGTCTACCTCGACTGTACACAGTTACGGCTCCTGATCGGTCAAAAGTCTACGGTGAGTGAACGCTCTAGACTAATCGGAAGCCGAAAGAGCCGATTGGAGCGTACCAGTCATAGGTCCCATATGAGACGAGCATCAAAGCTTATCAAGAGGGAGAAGAGTGGTTTTCAAAGTTTACGGCGATGTTTGTTCTTCGATGATTCGTTTGAAGGAAAGGTGTTAGCTATAGCTATTAGCGATTTTCCATAGGAACAACTACACGAACTCACAGGCTGGCGCGAATTACAAGTGGAACTACCCCGTAGTCGCCCTGTCGAGAGTCGTGTTTCCATAGCGACGTAGGAACCGCCGGGATCATGAGTTGACGTCAACATTTTGCGACAGCTTTCACCGCGACGTAATTATCCCATCCAGGTGGCGGGAAATGTCGAGGTAAATCGTCTCGTTTCTCCTGGAGGACTCGAGCCCCCGCTGAACCTCGTCGGTGGCGTAGTCAGCCAACAAAGCCTGCACCTCCTCGTCTGTCCGTTTCTCGGCTGATTTCTCCATTTCGCTTGATCGAAATTAAGTTTGCTACCACACAGCTTGGTTGCTGGCTTATACAATTGCGCTTGTTGAACACCGAAGTAGAAGGCTGGTTGCTTCCGACGTTCAACCAATCGGCGTCGAGCCCCTCCCAGCAGGTTTTCAGGGCCGCTCAGAAGTACCGACCCCAGAGCAGGGACTAGAGACGCTCCCTTAAAAGTCCCAGTAAGAGTTCCGGTCAGGGGTAGTTCCTCTAGTGGAAACACCAGCAAAGCTGCCGGCCCCCTAAAAGGTTCGGGTAGCTCCGCTGGTGGAAAATGGCCTTATGAGTTGTGTTGACAGGTTGCTTCACAAGGGGCGTCACTCCAGATACTGAAAGCAAAGGTTCACCTACTTTTGCCACTCACAGATGTGAAATATTGGATCATTTTGCTCAATAAATGAATGAGCAAGTATCATATTTTTGTCTCATTTGTTTAATTGGGTTTTCTTCATCTACTTTTAGGACTCGTCGCCGGACCGAATCCCCGTGTTACCCCCGCCTTGATTGGTGTCGCTAAAGCCACAATTGGCCGTGTGTGCGGGTGTGAAGCCGGATGTGAGTATGTGTCGAGGTGGCTGCAGTAGCGCCTCCTCTGATCGGTCGGGGCGCCTGTTCGGGGGAGAGGGAGAACTGGAGGAATAGCGTGATCCTGCCACGCGCTACGTCGCCCTGGCGAAACGCCTCACTGTCAGGGGAACGAAGCGGCTGGCGACTCCACATGCGTCGGAGGAGGCATGTGGTAGTCTGCAGCCCTCCCCGCAATGGCAGAGGGGATGGAGCAGAAACCGGGAGGGATCGGAAGAGTGGGGTAATTGGTCCCATATAATTGGGGAGACAAAGAGGAACGAAACCCCGATGATGAATTAAGGGACGCAAGATCATTAACACGCCGAATGTCGTAAAGTTTGTGTTTTCCTGCCTTAACGGGAACCATATTGTTTTTCTTTTGACATTTAATCAGGGGAGAGCGCGAACGCAGTCCCCCACTACCAGAAATTATGCAGTCGAGATTCTCACGTTTGGGGAATTCGCACAGGTCAGCACAACCGGAGTGCAATGGTCAAGCCTCGCCGTGGGTGAACCACCTTCTTGATCATGGTGTCTCCCCTGCCAGGTAAGTATGAACCCCAGCCATCGCACAGAGGAGCTGATTCTGACACACATCTATCTGTATGACGGTGCCACGGCATCAAGTAAAGCGACTGCTTTGTCCTCACAGAAATCAAGGTTTGTTTCTTTTAACATGTAAACGGGGGAGAGCGCGAACGCAGTCCCCCACTACCGGAAATGATGCAGTCCAGAGTCTATAACATTTGGGGAATTGACCTTTCGCAAAGTCAGTTACCGTTGCTATGACCGTCAAGCCTTTCAGCACTATCCAGGAAGTAGCCGGAAAACACCAAAACATGAAGGAAGAAATCAGCGCATTGTGTGGTTAAAAGTAACAGTAGTAATACATTAGCTATCAATAATAGCTAGTAGCAAGCTTAGCTTGGAGCAGACAGGTATTTTTGTTGATTTTGGATGGATTAAGCTGGCCATGGGGTCTGCTATACTGTGACATCTATTGACGACATTGCGCTTCTTGCGTTCTGGCTTTCGGGAAGGGAAAGAAAATGACACCCCCTCCAAACTTTTCACATATCTAGTATCCGATCTGCAGATCCCATAGGCACACCGTTTCAGCATTTTGTTGTGTGTTTGAAAGCTTGACGGACCGTTGCTAAGGTCGGATTGGACAAGCACCGTTCTGGGGAGGTACTTTGCGAAAGCTCAATTGAACTCGAGGCGTTCTAGAGGAGTGTAAAGTCTACCTCGACTGTACACAGTTACGGCTCCTGATCGGTCAAAAGTCTACGGTGAGTGAACGCTCTAGACTAATCGGAAGCCGAAAGAGCCGATTGGAGCGTACCAGTCATAGGTCCCATATGAGACGAGCATCAAAGCTTATCAAGAGGGAGAAGAGTGGTTTTCAAAGTTTACGGCGATGTTTGTTCTTCGATGATTCGTTTGAAGGAAAGGTGTTAGCTATAGCTATTAGCGATTTTCCATAGGAACAACTACACGAACTCACAGGCTGGCGCGAATTACAAGTGGAACTACCCCGTAGTCGCCCTGTCGAGAGTCGTGTTTCCATAGCGACGTAGGAACCGCCGGGATCATGAGTTGACGTCAACATTTTGCGACAGCTTTCACCGCGACGTAATTATCCCATCCAGGTGGCGGGAAATGTCGAGGTAAATCGTCTCGTTTCTCCTGGAGGACTCGAGCCCCCGCTGAACCTCGTCGGTGGCGTAGTCAGCCAACAAAGCCTGCACCTCCTCGTCTGTCCGTTTCTCGGCTGATTTCTCCATTTCGCTTGATCGAAATTAAGTTTGCTACCACACAGCTTGGTTGCTGGCTTATACAATTGCGCTTGTTGAACACCGAAGTAGAAGGCTGGTTGCTTCCGACGTTCAACCAATCGGCGTCGAGCCCCTCCCAGCAGGTTTTCAGGGCCGCTCAGAAGTACCGACCCCAGAGCAGGGACTAGAGACGCTCCCTTAAAAGTCCCAGTAAGAGTTCCGGTCAGGGGTAGTTCCTCTAGTGGAAACACCAGCAAAGCTGCCGGCCCCCTAAAAGGTTCGGGTAGCTCCGCTGGTGGAAAATGGCCTTATGAGTTGTGTTGACAGGTTGCTTCACAAGGGGCGTCACTCCAGATACTGAAAGCAAAGGTTCACCTACTTTTGCCACTCACAGATGTGAAATATTGGATCATTTTGCTCAATAAATGAATGAGCAAGTATCATATTTTTGTCTCATTTGTTTAATTGGGTTTTCTTCATCTACTTTTAGGACTCGTCGCCGGACCGAATCCCCGTGTTACGCCCGCCTTGATTGGTGTCGCTAAAGCCACAATTGGCCGTGTGTGCGGGTGTGAAGCCGGATGTGAGTATGTGTCGAGGTGGCTGCAGTAGCGCCTCCTCTGATCGGTCGGGGCGCCTGTTCGGGGGAGAGGGAGAACTGGAGGAATAGCGTGATCCTGCCACGCGCTACGTCGCCCTGGCGAAACGCCTCACTGTCAGGGGAACGAAGCGGCTGGCGACTCCACATGCGTCGGAGGAGGCATGTGGTAGTCTGCAGCCCTCCCCGCAATGGCAGAGGGGATGGAGCAGAAACCGGGAGGGATCGGAAGAGTGGGGTAATTGGTCCCATATAATTGGGGAGACAAAGAGGAACGAAACCCCGATGATGAATTAAGGAACGCAAGATCATTAACACGCCGAATGTCGTAAAGTTTGTGTTTTCCTGCCTTAACGGGAACCATATTGTTTTTCTTTTGACATTTAATCAGGGGAGAGCGCGAACGCAGTCCCCCACTACCAGAAATTATGCAGTCGAGATTCCCACGTTTGGGGAATTCGCACAGGTCAGCACAACCGGAGTGCAATGGTCAAGCCTCGCCGTGGGTGAACCACCTTCTTGATCATGGTGTCTCCCCTGCCAGGTAAGTATGAACCCCAGCCATCGCACAGAGGAGCTGATTCTGACACACATCTATCTGTATGACGGTGCCACGGCATCAAGTAAAGCGACTGCTTTGTCCTCACAGAAATCAAGGTTTGTTTCTTTTAACATGTAAACGGGGGAGAGCGCGAACGCAGTCCCCCACTACCGGAAATGATGCAGTCCAGAGTCTATAACATTTGGGGAATTGACCTTTCGCAAAGTCAGTTACCGTTGCTATGACCGTCAAGCCTTTCAGAACTATCCAGGAAGTAGCCGGAAAACACCAAAACATGAAGGAAGAAATCAGCGCATTGTGTGGTTAAAAGTAACAGTAGTAATACATTAGCTATCAATAATAGCTAGTAGCAAGCTTAGCTTGGAGCAGACAGGTATTTTTGTTGATTTTGGATGGATTAAGCTGGCCATGGGGTCTGCTATACTGTGACATCTATTGACGACATTGCGCTTCTTGCGTTCTGGGTTTCGGGAAGGGAAAGAAAATGACACCCCCTCCAAACTTTTCACATATCTAGTATCCGATCTGCAGATCCCATAGGCACACCGTTTCAGCATTTTGTTGTGCGTTTGAAAGCTTGACGGACCGTTGCTAAGGTCGGATTGGACAAGCACCGTTCTGGGGAGGTACTTTGCGAAAGCTCAATTGAACTCGAGGCGTTCTAGAGGAGTGTAAAGTCTACCTCGACTGTACACAGTTACGGCTCCTGATCGGTCAAAAGTCTACGGTGAGTGAACGCTCTAGACTAATCGGAAGCCGAAAGAGCCGATTGGAGCGTACCAGTCATAGGTCCCATATGAGACGAGCATCAAAGCTTATCAAGAGGGAGAAGAGTGGTTTTCAAAGTTTACGGCGATGTTTGTTCTTCGATGATTCGTTTGAAGGAAAGGTGTTAGCTATAGCTATTAGCGATTTTCCATAGGAACAACTACACGAACTCACAGGCTGGCGCGAATTACAAGTGGAACTACCCCGTAGTCGCCCTGTCGAGAGTCGTGTTTCCATAGCGACGTAGGAACCGCCGGGATCATGAGTTGACGTCAGCATTTTGCGACAGCTTTCACCGCGACGTAATTATCCCATCCAGGTGGCGGGAAATGTCGAGGTAAATCGTCTCGTTTCTCCTGGAGGACTCGAGCCCCCGCTGAACCTCGTCGGTGGCGTAGTCAGCCAACAAAGCCTGCACCTCCTCGTCTGTCCGTTTCTCGGCTGATTTCTCCATTTCGCTTGATCGAAATTAAGTTTGCTACCACACAGCTTGGTTGCTGGCTTATACAATTGCGCTTGTTGAACACCGAAGTAGAAGGCTGGTTGCTTCCGACGTTCAACCAATCGGCGTCGAGCCCCTCCCAGCAGGTTTTCAGGGCCGCTCAGAAGTACCGACCCCAGAGCAGGGACTAGAGACGCTCCCTTAAAAGTCCCAGTAAGAGTTCCGGTCAGGGGTAGTTCCTCTAGTGGAAACACCAGCAAAGCTGCCGGCCCCCTAAAAGGTTCGGGTAGTTCCGCTGGTGGAAAATGGCCTTATGAGTTGTGTTGACAGGTTGCTTCACAAGGGGCGTCACTCCAGATACTGAAAGCAAAGGTTCACCTACTTTTGCCACTCACAGATGTGAAATATTGGATCATTTTGCTCAATAAATGAATGAGCAAGTATCATATTTTTGTCTCATTTGTTTAATTGGGTTTTCTTCATCTACTTTTAGGACTCGTCGCCGGACCGAATCCCCGTGTTACCCCCGCCTTGATTGGTGTCGCTAAAGCCACAATTGGCCGTGTGTGCGGGTGTGAAGCCGGATGTGAGTATGTGTCGAGGTGGCTGCAGTAGCGCCTCCTCTGATCGGTCGGGGCGCCTGTTCGGGGGAGAGGGAGAACTGGAGGAATAGCGTGATCCTGCCACGCGCTACGTCGCCCTGGCGAAACGCCTCACTGTCAGGGGAACGAAGCGGCTGGCGACTCCACATGCGTCGGAGGAGGCATGTGGTAGTCTGCAGCCCTCCCCGCAATGGCAGAGGGGATGGAGCAGAAACCGGGAGGGATCGGAAGAGTGGGGTAATTGGTCCCATATAATTGGGGAGACAAAGAGGAACGAAACCCCGATGATGAATTAAGGGACGCAAGATTATTAACACGCCGAATGTCGTAAAGTTTGTGTTTTCCTGCCTTAACGGGAACCATATTGTTTTTCTTTTGACATTTAATCAGGGGAGAGCGCGAACGCAGTCCCCCACTACCAGAAATTATGCAGTCGAGATTCCCACGTTTGGGGAATTCGCACAGGTCAGCACAACCGGAGTGCAATGGTCAAGCCTCGCCGTGGGTGAACCACCTTCTTGATCATGGTGTCTCCCCTGCCAGGTAAGTATGAACCCCAGCCATCGCACAGAGGAGCTGATTGTGACACACATCTATCTGTATGACGGTGCCACGGCATCAAGTAAAGCGACTGCTTTGTCCTCACAGAAATCAAGGTTTGTTTCTTTTAACATGTAAACGGGGGAGAGCGCGAACGCAGTCCCCCACTACCGGAAATGATGCAGTCCAGAGTCTATAACATTTGGGGAATTGACCTTTCGCAAAGTCAGTTACCGTTGCTATGACCGTCAAGCCTTTCAGAACTATCCAGGAAGTAGCCGGAAAACACCAAAACATGAAGGAAGAAATCAGCGCATTGTGTGGTTAAAAGTAACAGTAGTAATACATTAGCTATCAATAATAGCTAGTAGCAAGCTTAGCTTGGAGCAGACAGGTATTTTTGTTGATTTTGGATGGATTAAGCTGGCCATGGGGTCTGCTATACTGTGACATCTATTGACGACATTGCGCTTCTTGCGTTCTGGGTTTCGGGAAGGGAAAGAAAATGACACCCCCTCCAAACTTTTCACATATCTAGTATCCGATCTGCAGATCCCATAGGCACACCGTTTCAGCATTTTGTTGTGCGTTTGAAAGCTTGACGGACCGTTGCTAAGGTCGGATTGGACAAGCACCGTTCTGGGGAGGTACTTTGCGAAAGCTCAATTGAACTCGAGGCGTTCTAGAGGAGTGTAAAGTCTACCTCGACTGTACACAGTTACGGCTCCTGATCGGTCAAAAGTCTACGGTGAGTGAACGCTCTAGACTAATCGGAAGCCGAAAGAGCCGATTGGAGCGTACCAGTCATAGGTCCCATATGAGACGAGCATCAAAGCTTATCACGAGGAAGAAGAGTGGTTTTCAAAGTTTACGGCGATGTTTGTTCTTCGATGATTCGTTTGAAGGAAAGGTGTTAGCTATAGCTATTAGCGATTTTCCATAGGAACAACTACACGAACTCACAGGCTGGCGCGAATTACAAGTGGAACTACCCCGTAGTCGCCCTGTCGAGAGTCGTGTTTCCATAGCGACGTAGGAACCGCCGGGATCATGAGTTGACGTCAACATTTTGCGACAGCTTTCACCGCGACGTAATTATCCCATCCAGGTGGCGGGAAATGTCGAGGTAAATCGTCTCGTTTCTCCTGGAGGACTCGAGCCCCCGCTGAACCTCGTCGGTGGCGTAGTCAGCCAACAAAGCCTGCACCTCCTCGTCTGTCCGTTTCTCGGCTGATTTCTCCATTTCGCTTGATCGAAATTAAGTTTGCTACCACACAGCTTGGTTGCTGGCTTATACAATTGCGCTTGTTGAACACCGAAGTAGAAGGCTGGTTGCTTCCGACGTTCAACCAATCGGCGTCGAGCCCCTCCCAGCAGGTTTTCAGGGCCGCTCAGAAGTACCGACCCCAGAGCAGGGACTAGAGACGCTCCCTTAAAAGTCCCAGTAAGAGTTCCGGTCAGGGGTAGTTCCTCTAGTGGAAACACCAGCAAAGCTGCCGGCCCCCTAAAAGGTTCGGGTAGTTCCGCTGGTGGAAAATGGCCTTATGAGTTGTGTTGACAGGTTGCTTCACAAGGGGCGTCACTCCAGATACTGAAAGCAAAGGTTCACCTACTTTTGCCACTCACAGATGTGAAATATTGGATCATTTTGCTCAATAAATGAATGAGCAAGTATCATATTTTTGTCTCATTTGTTTAATTGGGTTTTCTTCATCTACTTTTAGGACTCGTCGCCGGACCGAATCCCCGTGTTACCCCCGCCTTGATTGGTGTCGCTAAAGCCACAATTGGCCGTGTGTGCGGGTGTGAAGCCGGATGTGAGTATGTGTCGAGGTGGCTGCAGTAGCGCCTCCTCTGATCGGTCGGGGCGCCTGTTCGGGGGAGAGGGAGAACTGGAGGAATAGCGTGATCCTGCCACGTGCTACGTCGCCCTGGCGAAACGCCTCACTGTCAGGGGAACGAAGCGGCTGGCGACTCCACATGCGTCGGAGGAGGCATGTGGTAGTCTGCAGCCCTCCCCGCAATGGCAGAGGGGATGGAGCAGAAACCGGGAGGGATCGGAAGAGTGGGGTAATTGGTCCCATATAATTGGGGAGACAAAGAGGAACGAAACCCCGATGATGAATTAAGGGACGCAAGATTATTAACACGCCGAATGTCGAAAAGTTTGTGTTTTCCTGCCTTAACGGGAACCATATTGTTTTTCTTTTGACATTTAATCAGGGGAGAGCGCGAACGCAGTCCCCCACTACCAGAAATTATGCAGTCGAGATTCCCACGTTTGGGGAATTCGCACAGGTCAGCACAACCGGAGTGCAATGGTCAAGCCTCGCCGTGGGTGAACCACCTTCTTGATCATGGTGTCTCCCCTGCCAGGTAAGTATGAACCCCAGCCATCGCACAGAGGAGCTGATTCTGACACACATCTATCTGTATGACGGTGCCACGGCATCAAGTAAAGCGACTGCTTTGTCCTCACAGAAATCAAGGTTTGTTTCTTTTAACATGTAAACGGGGGAGAGCGCGAACGCAGTCCCCCACTACCGGAAATGATGCAGTCCAGAGTCTATAACATTTGGGGAATTGACCTTTCGCAAAGTCAGTTACCGTTGCTATGACCGTCAAGCCTTTCAGAACTATCCAGGAAGTAGCCGGAAAACACCAAAACATGAAGGAAGAAATCAGCGCATTGTGTGGTTAAAAGTAACAGTAGTAATACATTAGCTATCAATAATAGCTAGTAGCAAGCTTAGCTTGGAGCAGACAGGTATTTTTGTTGATTTTGGATGGATTAAGCTGGCCATGGGGTCTGCTATACTGTGACATCTATTGACGACATTGCGCTTCTTGCGTTCTGGGTTTCGGGAAGGGAAAGAAAATGACACCCCCTCCAAACTTTTCACATATCTAGTATCCGATCTGCAGATCCCATAGGCACACCGTTTCAGCATTTTGTTTTGTGTTTGAAAGCTTGACGGACCGTTGCTAAGGTCGGATTGGACATGCACCGTTCTGGGGAGGTACTTTGCGAAAGCTCAATTGAACTCGAGGCGTTCTAGAGGAGTGTAAAGTCTACCTCGACTGTACACAGTTACGGCTCCTGATCGGTCTAAAGTCTACGGTGAGTGAACGCTCTAGACTAATCGGAAGCCGAAAGAGCCGATTGTAGCGTACCAGTCATAGGTCCCAGATGAGACGAGCATCAAAGCTTATCAAGAGGAAGAAGAGTGGTTTTCAAAGTTTACGGCGATGTTTGTTCTTCGATGATTCGTTTGAAGGAAAAGTGTTAGCTATAGCTATTAGCGATTTTCCATAGGAACAACTACACGAACTCACAGGCTGGCGCGAATTACAAGTGGAACTACGCCGTAGTCGCCCTGTCGAGAGTCGTGTTTCCATAGCGACGTAGGAACCGCCGGGATCATGAGTTGACGTCAGCATTTTGCGACAGCTTTCACCGCGACGTAATTATCCCATCCAGGTGACGGGAAATGTCGAGGTAAATCGTCTCGTTTCTCCTGGAGGACTCGAGCCCCCGCTGAACCTCGTCGGTGGCGTAGTCAGCCAACAAAGCCTGCACCTCCTCGTCTGTCCGTTTCTCGGCTGATTTCTCCATTTCGCTTGATCGAAATTAAGTTTGCTACCACACAGCTTGGTTGCTGGCTTATACAATTGCGCTTGTTGAACACCGAAGTAGAAGGCTGGTTGCTTCCGACGTTCAACCAATCGGCGTCGAGCCCCTCCCAGCAGGTTTTCAGGGCCGCTCAGAAGTACCGACCCCAGAGCAGGGACTAGAGACGCTCCCTTAAAAGTCCCAGTAAGAGTTCCGGTCAGGGGTAGTTCCTCTAGTGGAAACACCAGCAAAGCTGCCGGCCCCCTAAAAGGTTCGGGTAGTTCCGCTGGTGGAAAATGGCCTTATGAGTTGTGTTGACAGGTTGCTTCACAAGGGGCGTCACTCCAGATACTGAAAGCAAAGGTTCACCTACTTTTGCCACTCACAGATGTGAAATATTGGATCATTTTGCTCAATAAATGAATGAGCAAGTATCATATTTTTGTCTCATTTGTTTAATTGGGTTTTCTTCATCTACTTTTAGGACTCGTCGCCGGACCGAATCCCCGTGTTACCCCCGCCTTGATTGGTGTCGCTAAAGCCACAATTGGCCGTGTGTGCGGGTGTGAAGCCGGATGTGAGTATGTGTCGAGGTGGCTGCAGTAGCGCCTCCTCTGATCGGTCGGGGCGCCTGTTCGGGGGAGAGGGAGAACTGGAGGAATAGCGTGATCCTGCCACGCGCTACGTCGCCCTGGCGAAACGCCTCACTGTCAGGGGAACGAAGCGGCTGGCGACTCCACATGCGTCGGAGGAGGCATGTGGTAGTCTGCAGCCCTCCCCGCAATGGCAGAGGGGATGGAGCAGAAACCGGGAGGGATCGGAAGAGTGGGGTAATTGGTCCCATATAATTGGGGAGACAAAGAGGAACGAAACCCCGATGATGAATTAAGGGACGCAAGATTATTAACACGCCGAATGTCGTAAAGTTTGTGTTTTCCTGCCTTAACGGGAACCATATTGTTTTTCTTTTGACATTTAATCAGGGGAGAGCGCGAACGCAGTCCCCCACTACCAGAAATTATGCAGTCGAGATTCCCACGTTTGGGGAATTCGCACAGGTCAGCACAACCGGAGTGCAATGGTCAAGCCTCGCCGTGGGTGAACCACCTTCTTGATCATGGTGTCTCCCCTGCCAGGTAAGTATGAACCCCAGCCATCGCACAGAGGAGCTGATTCTGACACACATCTATCTGTATGACGGTGCCACGGCATCAAGTAAAGCGACTGCTTTGTCCTCACAGAAATCAAGGTTTGTTTCTTTTAACATGTAAACGGGGGAGAGCGCGAACGCAGTCCCCCACTACCGGAAATGATGCAGTCCAGAGTCTATAACATTTGGGGAATTGACCTTTCGCAAAGTCAGTTACCGTTGCTATGACCGTCAAGCCTTTCAGAACTATCCAGGAAGTAGCCGGAAAACACCAAAACATGAAGGAAGAAATCAGCGCATTGTGTGGTTAAAAGTAACAGTAGTAATACATTAGCTATCAATAATAGCTAGTAGCAAGCTTAGCTTGGAGCAGACAGGTATTTTTGTTGATTTTGGATGGATTAAGCTGGCCATGGGGTCTGCTATACTGTGACATCTATTGACGACATTGCGCTTCTTGCGTTCTGGGTTTCGGGAAGGGAAAGAAAATGACACCCCCTCCAAACTTTTCACATATCTAGTATCCGATCTGCAGATCCCATAGGCACACCGTTTCAGCATTTTGTTGTGTGTTTGAAAGCTTGACGGACCGTTGCTAAGGTCGGATTGGACAAGCACCGTTCTGGGGAGGTACTTTGCGAAAGCTCAATTGAACTCGAGGCGTTCTAGAGGAGTGTAAAGTCTACCTCGACTGTACACAGTTACGGCTCCTGATCGGTCTAAAGTCTACGGTGAGTGAACGCTCTAGACTAATCGGAAGCCGAAAGAGCCGATTGTAGCGTACCAGTCATAGGTCCCAGATGAGACGAGCATCAAAGCTTATCAAGAGGAAGAAGAGTGGTTTTCAAAGTTTACGGCGATGTTTGTTCTTCGATGATTCGTTTGAAGGAAAAGTGTTAGCTATAGCTATTAGCGATTTTCCATAGGAACAACTACACGAACTCACAGGCTGGCGCGAATTACAAGTGGAACTACGCCGTAGTCGCCCTGTCGAGAGTCGTGTTTCCATAGCGACGTAGGAACCGCCGGGATCATGAGTTGACGTCAGCATTTTGCGACAGCTTTCACCGCGACGTAATTATCCCATCCAGGTGACGGGAAATGTCGAGGTAAATCGTCTCGTTTCTCCTGGAGGACTCGAGCCCCCGCTGAACCTCGTCGGTGGCGTAGTCAGCCAACAAAGCCTGCACCTCCTCGTCTGTCCGTTTCTCGGCTGATTTCTCCATTTCGCTTGATCGAAATTAAGTTTGCTACCACACAGCTTGGTTGCTGGCTTATACAATTGCGCTTGTTGAACACCGAAGTAGAAGGCTGGTTGCTTCCGACGTTCAACCAATCGGCGTCGAGCCCCTCCCAGCAGGTTTTCAGGGCCGCTCAGAAGTACCGACCCCAGAGCAGGGACTAGAGACGCTCCCTTAAAAGTCCCAGTAAGAGTTCCGGTCAGGGGTAGTTCCTCTAGTGGAAACACCAGCAAAGCTGCCGGCCCCCTAAAAGGTTCGGGTAGTTCCGCTGGTGGAAAATGGCCTTATGAGTTGTGTTGACAGGTTGCTTCACAAGGGGCGTCACTCCAGATACTGAAAGCAAAGGTTCACCTACTTTTGCCACTCACAGATGTGAAATATTGGATCATTTTGCTCAATAAATGAATGAGCAAGTATCATATTTTTGTCTCATTTGTTTAATTGGGTTTTCTTCATCTACTTTTAGGACTCGTCGCCGGACCGAATCCCCGTGTTACCCCCGCCTTGATTGGTGTCGCTAAAGCCACAATTGGCCGTGTGTGCGGGTGTGAAGCCGGATGTGAGTATGTGTCGAGGTGGCTGCAGTAGCGCCTCCTCTGATCGGTCGGGGCGCCTGTTCGGGGGAGAGGGAGAACTGGAGGAATAGCGTGATCCTGCCACGCGCTACGTCGCCCTGGCGAAACGCCTCACTGTCAGGGGAACGAAGCGGCTGGCGACTCCACATGCGTCGGAGGAGGCATGTGGTAGTCTGCAGCCCTCCCCGCAATGGCAGAGGGGATGGAGCAGAAACCGGGAGGGATCGGAAGAGTGGGGTAATTGGTCCCATATAATTGGGGAGACAAAGAGGAACGAAACCCCGATGATGAATTAAGGGACGCAAGATTATTAACACGCCGAATGTCGTAAAGTTTGTGTTTTCCTGCCTTAACGGGAACCATATTGTTTTTCTTTTGACATTTAATCAGGGGAGAGCGCGAACGCAGTCCCCCACTACCAGAAATTATGCAGTCGAGATTCCCACGTTTGGGGAATTCGCACAGGTCAGCACAACCGGAGTGCAATGGTCAAGCCTCGCCGTGGGTGAACCACCTTCTTGATCATGGTGTCTCCCCTGCCAGGTAAGTATGAACCCCAGCCATCGCACAGAGGAGCTGATTCTGACACACATCTATCTGTATGACGGTGCCACGGCATCAAGTAAAGCGACTGCTTTGTCCTCACAGAAATCAAGGTTTGTTTCTTTTAACATGTAAACGGGGGAGAGCGCGAACGCAGTCCCCCACTACCGGAAATGATGCAGTCCAGAGTCTATAACATTTGGGGAATTGACCTTTCGCAAAGTCAGTTACCGTTGCTATGACCGTCAAGCCTTTCAGAACTATCCAGGAAGTAGCCGGAAAACACCAAAACATGAAGGAAGAAATCAGCGCATTGTGTGGTTAAAAGTAACAGTAGTAATACATTAGCTATCAATAATAGCTAGTAGCAAGCTTAGCTTGGAGCAGACAGGTATTTTTGTTGATTTTGGATGGATTAAGCTGGCCATGGGGTCTGCTATACTGTGACATCTATTGACGACATTGCGCTTCTTGCGTTCTGGGTTTCGGGAAGGGAAAGAAAATGACACCCCCTCCAAACTTTTCACATATCTAGTATCCGATCTGCAGATCCCATAGGCACACCGTTTCAGCATTTTGTTGTGTGTTTGAAAGCTTGACGGACCGTTGCTAAGGTCGGATTGGACAAGCACCGTTCTGGGGAGGTACTTTGCGAAAGCTCAATTGAACTCGAGGCGTTCTAGAGGAGTGTAAAGTCTACCTCGACTGTACACAGTTACGGCTCCTGATCGGTCTAAAGTCTACGGTGAGTGAACGCTCTAGACTAATCGGAAGCCGAAAGAGCCGATTGTAGCGTACCAGTCATAGGTCCCAGATGAGACGAGCATCAAAGCTTATCAAGAGGAAGAAGAGTGGTTTTCAAAGTTTACGGCGATGTTTGTTCTTCGATGATTCGTTTGAAGGAAAAGTGTTAGCTATAGCTATTAGCGATTTTCCATAGGAACAACTACACGAACTCACAGGCTGGCGCGAATTACAAGTGGACCTACCCCGTAGTCGCCCTGTCGAGAGTCGTGTTTCCATAGCGACGTAGGAACCGCCGGGATCATGAGTTGACGTCAGCATTTTGCGACAGCTTTCACCGCGACGTAATTATCCCATCCAGGTGGCGGCAAATGTCGAGGTAAATCGTCTCGTTTCTCCTGGAGGACTCGAGCCCCCGCTGAACCTCGTCGGTGGCGTAGTCAGCCAACAAAGCCTGCACCTCCTCGTCTGTCCGTTTCTCGGCTGATTTCTCCATTTCGCTTGATCGAAATTAAGTTTGCTACCACACAGCTTGGTTGCTGGCTTATACAATTGCGCTTGTTGAACACCGAAGTAGAAGGCTGGTTGCTTCCGACGTTCAACCAATCGGCGTCGAGCCCCTCCCAGCAGGTTTTCAGGGCCGCTCAGAAGTACCGACCCCAGAGCAGGGACTAGAGACGCTCCCTTAAAAGTCCCAGTAAGAGTTCCGGTCAGGGGTAGTTCCTCTAGTGGAAACACCAGCAAAGCTGCCGGCCCCCTAAAAGGTTCGGGTAGTTCCGCTGGTGGAAAATGGCCTTATGTGTTGTGTTGACAGGTTGCTTCACAAGGGGCGTCACTCCAGATACTGAAAGCAAAGGTTCACCTACTTTTGCCACTCACAGATGTGAAATATTGGATCATTTTGCTCAATAAATGAATGAGCAAGTATCATATTTTTGTCTCATTTGTTTAATTGGGTTTTCTTCATCTACTTTTAGGACTCGTCGCCGGACCGAATCCCCGTGTTACCCCCGCCTTGATTGGTGTCGCTAAAGCCACAATTGGCCGTGTGTGCGGGTGTGAAGCCGGATGTGAGTATGTGTCGAGGTGGCTGCAGTAGCGCCTCCTCTGATCGGTCGGGGCGCCTGTTCGGGGGAGAGGGAGAACTGGAGGAATAGCGTGATCCTGCCACGCGCTACGTCGCCCTGGCGAAACGCCTCACTGTCAGGGGAACGAAGCGGCTGGCGACTCCACATGCGTCGGAGGAGGCATGTGGTAGTCTGCAGCCCTCCCCGCAATGGCAGAGGAGATGGAGCAGAAACCGGGAGGGATCGGAAGAGTGGGGTAATTGGTCCCATATAATTGGGGAGACAAAGAGGAACGAAACCCCGATGATGAATTAAGGGACGCAAGATTATTAACACGCCGAATGTCGTAAAGTTTGTGTTTTCCTGCCTTAACGGGAACCATATTGTTTTTCTTTTGACATTTAATCAGGGGAGAGCGCGAACGCAGTCCCCCACTACCAGAAATTATGCAGTCGAGATTCCCACGTTTGGGGAATTCGCACAGGTCAGCACAACCGGAGTGCAATGGTCAAGCCTCGCCGTGGGTGAACCACCTTCTTGATCATGGTGTCTCCCCTGCCAGGTAAGTATGAACCCCAGCCATCGCACAGAGGAGCTGATTGTGACACACATCTATCTGTATGACGGTGCCACGGCATCAAGTAAAGCGACTGCTTTGTCCTCACAGAAATCAAGGTTTGTTTCTTTTAACATGTAAACGGGGGAGAGCGCGAACGCAGTCCCCCACTACCGGAAATGATGCAGTCCAGAGTCTATAACATTTGGGGAATTGACCTTTCGCAAAGTCAGTTACCGTTGCTATGACCGTCAAGCCTTTCAGAACTATCCAGGAAGTAGCCGGAAAACACCAAAACATGAAGGAAGAAATCAGCGCATTGTGTGGTTAAAAGTAACAGTAGTAATACATTAGCTATCAATAATAGCTAGTAGCAAGCTTAGCTTGGAGCAGACAGGTATTTTTGTTGATTTTGGATGGATTAAGCTGGCCATGGGGTCTGCTATACTGTGACATCTATTGACGACATTGCGCTTCTTGCGTTCTGGGTTTCGGGAAGGGAAAGAAAATGACACCCCCTCCAAACTTTTCACATATCTAGTATCCGATCTGCAGATCCCATAGGCACACCGTTTCAGCATTTTGTTGTGCGTTTGAAAGCTTGACGGACCGTTGCTAAGGTCGGATTGGACAAGCACCGTTCTGGGGAGGTACTTTGCGAAAGCTCAATTGAACTCGATGCGTTCTAGAGGAGTGTAAAGTCTACCTCGACTGTACACAGTTACGGCTCCTGATCGGTCAAAAGTCTACGGTGAGTGAACGCTCTAGACTAATCGGAAGCCGAAAGAGCCGATTGGAGCGTACCAGTCATAGGTCCCATATGAGACGAGCATCAAAGCTTATCACGAGGAAGAAGAGTGGTTTTCAAAGTTTACGGCGATGTTTGTTCTTCGATGATTCGTTTGAAGGAAAGGTGTTAGCTATAGCTATTAGCGATTTTCCATAGGAACAACTACACGAACTCACAGGCTGGCGCGAATTACAAGTGGAACTACCCCGTAGTCGCCCTGTCGAGAGTCGTGTTTCCATAGCGACGTAGGAACCGCCGGGATCATGAGTTGACGTCAACATTTTGCGACAGCTTTCACCGCGACGTAATTATCCCATCCAGGTGGCGGGAAATGTCGAGGTAAATCGTCTCGTTTCTCCTGGAGGACTCGAGCCCCCGCTGAACCTCGTCGGTGGCGTAGTCAGCCAACAAAGCCTGCACCTCCTCGTCTGTCCGTTTCTCGGCTGATTTCTCCATTTCGCTTGATCGAAATTAAGTTTGCTACCACACAGCTTGGTTGCTGGCTTATACAATTGCGCTTGTTGAACACCGAAGTAGAAGGCTGGTTGCTTCCGACGTTCAACCAATCGGCGTCGAGCCCCTCCCAGCAGGTTTTCAGGGCCGCTCAGAAGTACCGACCCCAGAGCAGGGACTAGAGACGCTCCCTTAAAAGTCCCAGTAAGAGTTCCGGTCAGGGGTAGTTCCTCTAGTGGAAACACCAGCAAAGCTGCCGGCCCCCTAAAAGGTTCGGGTAGCTCCGCTGGTGGAAAATGGCCTTATGAGTTGTGTTGACAGGTTGCTTCACAAGGGGCGTCACTCCAGATACTGAAAGCAAAGGTTCACCTACTTTTGCCACTCACAGATGTGAAATATTGGATCATTTTGCTCAATAAATGAATGAGCAAGTATCATATTTTTGTCTCATTTGTTTAATTGGGTTTTCTTCTTCTAGAGGGACCGCTCAGGTTGGACGGTTTGGAGACAAAGCAAGAGAGGCAAGATTGAGATGGCTTGGACATGTGTGGAGGAGAGATGCTGAGTATATTGGGAGAAGGATGCTGAATATGGAGCTGCCAGGGAAGAGGAGAAGAGGAAGGCCAAAGAGGAGGTTTATGGATGTGGTGAGGGAAGACATGCAGGTGGCTGGTGTGACAGAGGAAGACGCAGAAGACAGGAAGAAATGGAAACGGATGATCCGCTGTGGCGACCCCTAACGGGAGCAGCCGAAAGTAGTAGTAGTAGTAGTAGTTTAATTGGGTTTTCTTCATCTACTTTTAGGACTCGTCGCCGGACCGAATCCCCGTGTTACCCCCGCCTTGATTGGTGTCGCTAAAGCCACAATTGGCCGTGTGTGCGGGTGTGAAGCCGGATGTGAGTATGTGTCGAGGTGGCTGCAGTAGCGCCTCCTCTGATCGGTCGGGGCGCCTGTTCGGGGGAGAGGGAGAACTGGAGGAATAGCGTGATCCTGCCACGCGCTACGTCGCCCTGGCGAAACGCCTCACTGTCAGGGGAACGAAGCGGCTGGCGACTCCACATGCGTCGGAGGAGGCATGTGGTAGTCTGCAGCCCTCCCCGCAATGGCAGAGGGGATGGAGCAGAAACCGGGAGGGATCGGAAGAGTGGGGTAATTGGTCCCATATAATTGGGGAGACAAAGAGGAACGAAACCCCGATGATGAATTAAGGGACGCAAGATCATTAACACGCCGAATGTCGTAAAGTTTGTGTTTTCCTGCCTTAACGGGAACCATATTGTTTTTCTTTTGACATTTAATCAGGGGAGAGCGCGAACGCAGTCCCCCACTACCAGAAATTATGCAGTCGAGATTCCCACGTTTGGGGAATTCGCACAGGTCAGCACAACCGGAGTGCAATGGTCAAGCCTCGCCGTGGGTGAACCACCTTCTTGATCATGGTGTCTCCCCTGCCAGGTAAGTATGAACCCCAGCCATCGCACAGAGGAGCTGATTCTGACACACATCTATCTGTATGACGGTGCCACGGCATCAAGTAAAGCGACTGCTTTGTCCTCACAGAAATCAAGGTTTGTTTCTTTTAACATGTAAACGGGGGAGAGCGCGAACGCAGTCCCCCACTACCGGAAATGATGCAGTCCAGAGTCTATAACATTTGGGGAATTGACCTTTCGCAAAGTCAGTTACCGTTGCTATGACCGTCAAGCCTTTCAGAACTATCCAGGAAGTAGCCGGAAAACACCAAAACATGAAGGAAGAAATCAGCGCATTGTGTGGTTAAAAGTAACAGTAGTAATACATTAGCTATCAATAATAGCTAGTAGCAAGCTTAGCTTGGAGCAGACAGGTATTTTTGTTGATTTTGGATGGATTAAGCTGGCCATGGGGTCTGCTATACTGTGACATCTATTGACGACATTGCGCTTCTTGCGTTCTGGGTTTCGGGAAGGGAAAGAAAATGACACCCCCTCCAAACTTTTCACATATCTAGTATCCGATCTGCAGATCCCATAGGCACACCGTTTCAGCATTTTGTTGTGCGTTTGAAAGCTTGACGGACCGTTGCTAAGGTCGGATTGGACAAGCACCGTTCTGGGGAGGTACTTTGCGAAAGCTCAATTGAACTCGATGCGTTCTAGAGGAGTGTAAAGTCTACCTCGACTGTACACAGTTACGGCTCCTGATCGGTCAAAAGTCTACGGTGAGTGAACGCTCTAGACTAATCGGAAGCCGAAAGAGCCGATTGGAGCGTACCAGTCATAGGTCCCATATGAGACGAGCATCAAAGCTTATCACGAGGAAGAAGAGTGGTTTTCAAAGTTTACGGCGATGTTTGTTCTTCGATGATTCGTTTGAAGGAAAGGTGTTAGCTATAGCTATTAGCGATTTTCCATAGGAACAACTACACGAACTCACAGGCTGGCGCGAATTACAAGCGGAACTACCCCGTAGTCGCCCTGTCGAGAGTCGTGTTTCCATAGCGACGTAGGAACCGCCGGGATCATGAGTTGACGTCAACATTTTGCGACAGCTTTCACCGCGACGTAATTATCCCATCCAGGTGGCGGGAAATGTCGAGGTAAATCGTCTCGTTTCTCCTGGAGGACTCGAGCCCCCGCTGAACCTCGTCGGTGGCGTAGTCAGCCAACAAAGCCTGCACCTCCTCGTCTGTCCGTTTCTCGGCTGATTTCTCCATTTCGCTTGATCGAAATTAAGTTTGCTACCACACAGCTTGGTTGCTGGCTTATACAATTGCGCTTGTTGAACACCGAAGTAGAAGGCTGGTTGCTTCCGACGTTCAACCAATCGGCGTCGAGCCCCTCCCAGCAGGTTTTCAGGGCCGCTCAGAAGTACCGACCCCAGAGCAGGGACTAGAGACGCTCCCTTAAAAGTCCCAGTAAGAGTTCCGGTCAGGGGTAGTTCCTCTAGTGGAAACACCAGCAAAGCTGCCGGCCCCCTAAAAGGTTCGGGTAGTTCCGCTGGTGGAAAATGGCCTTATGAGTTGTGTTGACAGGTTGCTTCACAAGGGGCGTCACTCCAGATACTGAAAGCAAAGGTTCACCTACTTTTGCCACTCACAGATGTGAAATATTGGATCATTTTGCTCAATAAATGAATGAGCAAGTATCATATTTTTGTCTCATTTGTTTAATTGGGTTTTCTTCATCTACTTTTAGGACTCGTCGCCGGACCGAATCCCCGTGTTACCCCCGCCTTGATTGGTGTCGCTAAAGCCACAATTGGCCGTGTGTGCGGGTGTGAAGCCGGATGTGAGTATGTGTCGAGGTGGCTGCAGTAGCGCCTCCTCTGATCGGTCGGGGCGCCTGTTCGGGGGAGAGGGAGAACTGGAGGAATAGCGTGATCCTGCCACGCGCTACGTCGCCCTGGCGAAACGCCTCACTGTCAGGGGAACGAAGCGGCTGGCGACTCCACATGCGTCGGAGGAGGCATGTGGTAGTCTGCAGCCCTCCCCGCAATGGCAGAGGGGATGGAGCAGAAACCGGGAGGGATCGGAAGAGTGGGGTAATTGGTCCCATATAATTGGGGAGACAAAGAGGAACGAAACCCCGATGATGAATTAAGGGACGCAAGATTATTAACACGCCGAATGTCGTAAAGTTTGTGTTTTCCTGCCTTAACGGGAACCATATTGTTTTTCTTTTGACATTTAATCAGGGGAGAGCGCGAACGCAGTCCCCCACTACCAGAAATTATGCAGTCGAGATTCCCACGTTTGGGGAATTCGCACAGGTCAGCACAACCGGAGTGCAATGGTCAAGCCTCGCCGTGGGTGAACCACCTTCTTGATCATGGTGTCTCCCCTGCCAGGTAAGTATGAACCCCAGCCATCGCACAGAGGAGCTGATTCTGACACACATCTATCTGTATGACGGTGCCACGGCATCAAGTAAAGCGACTGCTTTGTCCTCACAGAAATCAAGGTTTGTTTCTTTTAACATGTAAACGGGGGAGAGCGCGAACGCAGTCCCCCACTACCGGAAATGATGCAGTCCAGAGTCTATAACATTTGGGGAATTGACCTTTCGCAAAGTCAGTTACCGTTGCTATGACCGTCAAGCCTTTCAGAACTATCCAGGAAGTAGCCGGAAAACACCAAAACATGAAGGAAGAAATCAGCGCATTGTGTGGTTAAAAGTAACAGTAGTAATACATTAGCTATCAATAATAGCTAGTAGCAAGCTTAGCTTGGAGCAGACAGGTATTTTTGTTGATTTTGGATGGATTAAGCTGGCCATGGGGTCTGCTATACTGTGACATCTATTGACGACATTGCGCTTCTTGCGTTCTGGGTTTCGGGAAGGGAAAGAAAATGACACCCCCTCCAAACTTTTCACATATCTAGTATCCGATCTGCAGATCCCATAGGCACACCGTTTCAGCATTTTGTTTTGTGTTTGAAAGCTTGACGGACCGTTGCTAAGGTCGGATTGGACATGCACCGTTCTGGGGAGGTACTTTGCGAAAGCTCAATTGAACTCGAGGCGTTCTAGAGGAGTGTAAAGTCTACCTCGACTGTACACAGTTACGGCTCCTGATCGGTCTAAAGTCTACGGTGAGTGAACGCTCTAGACTAATCGGAAGCCGAAAGAGCCGATTGTAGCGTACCAGTCATAGGTCCCAGATGAGACGAGCATCAAAGCTTATCAAGAGGAAGAAGAGTGGTTTTCAAAGTTTACGGCGATGTTTGTTCTTCGATGATTCGTTTGAAGGAAAAGTGTTAGCTATAGCTATTAGCGATTTTCCATAGGAACAACTACACGAACTCACAGGCTGGCGCGAATTACAAGTGGAACTACGCCGTAGTCGCCCTGTCGAGAGTCGTGTTTCCATAGCGACGTAGGAACCGCCGGGATCATGAGTTGACGTCAGCATTTTGCGACAGCTTTCACCGCGACGTAATTATCCCATCCAGGTGACGGGAAATGTCGAGGCAAATCGTCTCGTTTCTCCTGGAGGACTCGAGCCCCCGCTGAACCTCGTCGGTGGCGTAGTCAGCCAACAAAGCCTGCACCTCCTCGTCTGTCCGTTTCTCGGCTGATTTCTCCATTTCGCTTGATCGAAATTAAGTTTGCTACCACACAGCTTGGTTGCTGGCTTATACAATTGCGCTTGTTGAACACCTTAGTAGAAGGCTGGTTGCTTCCGACGTTCAACCAATCGGCGTCGAGCCCCTCCCAGCAGGTTTTCAGGGCCGCTCAGAAGTACCGACCCCAGAGCAGGGACTAGAGACGCTCCCTTAAAAGTCCCAGTAAGAGTTCCGGTCAGGGGTAGTTCCTCTAGTGGAAACACCAGCAAAGCTGCCGGCCCCCTAAAAGGTTCGGGTAGTTCCGCTGGTGGAAAATGGCCTTATGAGTTGTGTTGACAGGTTGCTTCACAAGGGGCGTCACTCCAGATACTGAAAGCAAAGGTTCACCTACTTTTGCCACTCACAGATGTGAAATATTGGATCATTTTGCTCAATAAATGAATGAGCAAGTATCATATTTTTGTCTCATTTGTTTAATTGGGTTTTCTTCATCTACTTTTAGGACTCGTCGCCGGACCGAATCCCCGTGTTACCCCCGCCTTGATTGGTGTCGCTAAAGCCACAATTGGCCGTGTGTGCGGGTGTGAAGCCGGATGTGAGTATGTGTCGAGGTGGCTGCAGTAGCGCCTCCTCTGATCGGTCGGGGCGCCTGTTCGGGGGAGAGGGAGAACTGGAGGAATAGCGTGATCCTGCCACGCGCTACGTCGCCCTGGCGAAACGCCTCACTGTCAGGGGAACGAAGCGGCTGGCGACTCCACATGCGTCGGAGGAGGCATGTGGTAGTCTGCAGCCCTCCCCGCAATGGCAGAGGGGATGGAGCAGAAACCGGGAGGGATCGGAAGAGTGGGGTAATTGGTCCCATATAATTGGGGAGACAAAGAGGAACGAAACCCCGATGATGAATTAAGGGACGCAAGATCATTAACACGCCGAATGTCGTAAAGTTTGTGTTTTCCTGCCTTAACGGGAACCATATTGTTTTTCTTTTGACATTTAATCAGGGGAGAGCGCGAACGCAGTCCCCCACTACCAGAAATTATGCAGTCGAGATTCCCACGTTTGGGGAATTCGCACAGGTCAGCACAACCGGAGTGCAATGGTCAAGCCTCGCCGTGGGTGAACCACCTTCTTGATCATGGTGTCTCCCCTGCCAGGTAAGTATGAACCCCAGCCATCGCACAGAGGAGCTGATTCTGACACACATCTATCTGTATGACGGTGCCACGGCATCAAGTAAAGCGACTGCTTTGTCCTCACAGAAATCAAGGTTTGTTTCTTTTAACATGTAAACGGGGGAGAGCGCGAACGCAGTCCCCCACTACCGGAAATGATGCAGTCCAGAGTCTATAACATTTGGGGAATTGACCTTTCGCAAAGTCAGTTACCGTTGCTATGACCGTCAAGCCTTTCAGAACTATCCAGGAAGTAGCCGGAAAACACCAAAACATGAAGGAAGAAATCAGCGCATTGTGTGGTTAAAAGTAACAGTAGTAATACATTAGCTATCAATAATAGCTAGTAGCAAGCTTAGCTTGGAGCAGACAGGTATTTTTGTTGATTTTGGATGGATTAAGCTGGCCATGGGGTCTGCTATACTGTGACATCTATTGACGACATTGCGCTTCTTGCGTTCTGGGTTTCGGGAAGGGAAAGAAAATGACACCCCCTCCAAACTTTTCACATATCTAGTATCCGATCTGCAGATCCCATAGGCACACCGTTTCAGCATTTTGTTGTGCGTTTGAAAGCTTGACGGACCGTTGCTAAGGTCGGATTGGACAAGCACCGTTCTGGGGAGGTACTTTGCGAAAGCTCAATTGAACTCGAGGCGTTCTAGAGGAGTGTAAAGTCTACCTCGACTGTACACAGTTACGGCTCCTGATCGGTCAAAAGTCTACGGTGAGTGAACGCTCTAGACTAATCGGAAGCCGAAAGAGCCGATTGGAGCGTACCAGTCATAGGTCCCATATGAGACGAGCATCAAAGCTTATCACGAGGAAGAAGAGTGGTTTTCAAAGTTTACGGCGATGTTTGTTCTTCGATGATTCGTTTGAAGGAAAGGTGTTAGCTATAGCTATTAGCGATTTTCCATAGGAACAACTACACGAACTCACAGGCTGGCGCGAATTACAAGTGGAACTACCCCGTAGTCGCCCTGTCGAGAGTCGTGTTTCCATAGCGACGTAGGAACCGCCGGGATCATGAGTTGACGTCAACATTTTGCGACAGCTTTCACCGCGACGTAATTATCCCATCCAGGTGGCGGGAAATGTCGAGGTAAATCGTCTCGTTTCTCCTGGAGGACTCGAGCCCCCGCTGAACCTCGTCGGTGGCGTAGTCAGCCAACAAAGCCTGCACCTCCTCGTCTGTCCGTTTCTCGGCTGATTTCTCCATTTCGCTTGATCGAAATTAAGTTTGCTACCACACAGCTTGGTTGCTGGCTTATACAATTGCGCTTGTTGAACACCGAAGTAGAAGGCTGGTTGCTTCCGACGTTCAACCAATCGGCGTCGAGCCCCTCCCAGCAGGTTTTCAGGGCCGCTCAGAAGTACCGACCCCAGAGCAGGGACTAGAGACGCTCCCTTAAAAGTCCCAGTAAGAGTTCCGGTCAGGGGTAGTTCCTCTAGTGGAAACACCAGCAAAGCTGCCGGCCCCCTAAAAGGTTCGGGTAGTTCCGCTGGTGGAAAATGGCCTTATGAGTTGTGTTGACAGGTTGCTTCACAAGGGGCGTCACTCCAGATACTGAAAGCAAAGGTTCACCTACTTTTGCCACTCACAGATGTGAAATATTGGATCATTTTGCTCAATAAATGAATGAGCAAGTATCATATTTTTGTCTCATTTGTTTAATTGGGTTTTCTTCATCTACTTTTAGGACTCGTCGCCGGACCGAATCCCCGTGTTACCCCCGCCTTGATTGGTGTCGCTAAAGCCACAATTGGCCGTGTGTGCGGGTGTGAAGCCGGATGTGAGTATGTGTCGAGGTGGCTGCAGTAGCGCCTCCTCTGATCGGTCGGGGCGCCTGTTCGGGGGAGAGGGAGAACTGGAGGAATAGCGTGATCCTGCCACGCGCTACGTCGCCCTGGCGAAACGCCTCACTGTCAGGGGAACGAAGCGGCTGGCGACTCCACATGCGTCGGAGGAGGCATGTGGTAGTCTGCAGCCCTCCCCGCAATGGCAGAGGGGATGGAGCAGAAACCGGGAGGGATCGGAAGAGTGGGGTAATTGGTCCCATATAATTGGGGAGACAAAGAGGAACGAAACCCCGATGATGAATTAAGGGACGCAAGATTATTAACACGCCGAATGTCGAAAAGTTTGTGTTTTCCTGCCTTAACGGGAACCATATTGTTTTTCTTTTGACATTTAATCAGGGGAGAGCGCGAACGCAGTCCCCCACTACCAGAAATTATGCAGTCGAGATTCCCACGTTTGGGGAATTCGCACAGGTCAGCACAACCGGAGTGCAATGGTCAAGCCTCGCCGTGGGTGAACCACCTTCTTGATCATGGTGTCTCCCCTGCCAGGTAAGTATGAACCCCAGCCATCGCACAGAGGAGCTGATTCTGACACACATCTATCTGTATGACGGTGCCACGGCATCAAGTAAAGCGACTGCTTTGTCCTCACAGAAATCAAGGTTTGTTTCTTTTAACATGTAAACGGGGGAGAGCGCGAACGCAGTCCCCCACTACCGGAAATGATGCAGTCCAGAGTCTATAACATTTGGGGAATTGACCTTTCGCAAAGTCAGTTACCGTTGCTATGACCGTCAAGCCTTTCAGAACTATCCAGGAAGTAGCCGGAAAACACCAAAACATGAAGGAAGAAATCAGCGCATTGTGTGGTTAAAAGTAACAGTAGTAATACATTAGCTATCAATAATAGCTAGTAGCAAGCTTAGCTTGGAGCAGACAGGTATTTTTGTTGATTTTGGATGGATTAAGCTGGCCATGGGGTCTGCTATACTGTGACATCTATTGACGACATTGCGCTTCTTGCGTTCTGGGTTTCGGGAAGGGAAAGAAAATGACACCCCCTCCAAACTTTTCACATATCTAGTATCCGATCTGCAGATCCCATAGGCACACCGTTTCAGCATTTTGTTGTGTGTTTGAAAGCTTGACGGACCGTTGCTAAGGTCGGATTGGACAAGCACCGTTCTGGGGAGGTACTTTGCGAAAGCTCAATTGAACTCGAGGCGTTCTAGAGGAGTGTAAAGTCTACCTCGACTGTACACAGTTACGGCTCCTGATCGGTCTAAAGTCTACGGGGAGTGAACGCTCTAGACTAATCGGAAGCCGAAAGAGCCGATTGTAACGTACCAGTCATAGGTCCCAGATGAGACGAGCATCAAAGCTTATCAAGAGGAAGAAGAGTGGTTTTCAAAGTTTACGGCGATGTTTGTTCTTCGATGATTCGTTTGAAGGAAAAGTGTTAGCTATAGCTATTAGCGATTTTCCATAGGAACAACTACACGAACTCACAGGCTGGCGCGAATTACAAGTGGAACTACCCCGTAGTCGCCCTGTCGAGAGTCGTGTTTCCATAGCGACGTAGGAACCGCCGGGATCATGAGTTGACGTCAGCATTTTGCGACAGCTTTCACCGCGACGTAATTATCCCATCCAGGTGGCGGCAAATGTCGAGGTAAATCGTCTCGTTTCTCCTGGAGGACTCGAGCCCCCGCTGAACCTCGTCGGTGGCGTAGTCAGCCAACAAAGCCTGCACCTCCTCGTCTGTCCGTTTCTCGGCTGATTTCTCCATTTCGCTTGATCGAAATTAAGTTTGCTACCACACAGCTTGGTTGCTGGCTTATACAATTGCGCTTGTTGAACACCGAAGTAGAAGGCTGGTTGCTTCCGACGTTCAACCAATCGGCGTCGAGCCCCTCCCAGCAGGTTTTCAGGGCCGCTCAGAAGTACCGACCCCAGAGCAGGGACTAGAGACGCTCCCTTAAAAGTCCCAGTAAGAGTTCCGGTCAGGGGTAGTTCCTCTAGTGGAAACACCAGCAAAGCTGCCGGCCCCCTAAAAGGTTCGGGTAGTTCCGCTGGTGGAAAATGGCCTTATGAGTTGTGTTGACAGGTTGCTTCACAAGGGGCGTCACTCCAGATACTGAAAGCAAAGGTTCACCTACTTTTGCCACTCACAGATGTGAAATATTGGATCATTTTGCTCAATAAATGAATGAGCAAGTATCATATTTTTGTCTCATTTGTTTAATTGGGTTTTCTTCATCTACTTTTAGGACTCGTCGCCGGACCGAATCCCCGTGTTACCCCCGCCTTGATTGGTGTCGCTAAAGCCACAATTGGCCGTGTGTGCGGGTGTGAAGCCGGATGTGAGTATGTGTCGAGGTGGCTGCAGTAGCGCCTCCTCTGATCGGTCGGGGCGCCTGTTCGGGGGAGAGGGAGAACTGGAGGAATAGCGTGATCCTGCCACGCGCTACGTCGCCCTGGCGAAACGCCTCACTGTCAGGGGAACGAAGCGGCTGGCGACTCCACATGCGTCGGAGGAGGCATGTGGTAGTCTGCAGCCCTCCCCGCAATGGCAGAGGGGATGGAGCAGAAACCGGGAGGGATCGGAAGAGTGGGGTAATTGGTCCCATATAATTGGGGAGACAAAGAGGAACGAAACCCCGATGATGAATTAAGGGACGCAAGATTATTAACACGCCGAATGTCGAAAAGTTTGTGTTTTCCTGCCTTAACGGGAACCATATTGTTTTTCTTTTGACATTTAATCAGGGGAGAGCGCGAACGCAGTCCCCCACTACCAGAAATTATGCAGTCGAGATTCCCACGTTTGGGGAATTCGCACAGGTCAGCACAACCGGAGTGCAATGGTCAAGCCTCGCCGTGGGTGAACCACCTTCTTGATCATGGTGTCTCCCCTGCCAGGTAAGTATGAACCCCAGCCATCGCACAGAGGAGCTGATTCTGACACACATCTATCTGTATGACGGTGCCACGGCATCAAGTAAAGCGACTGCTTTGTCCTCACAGAAATCAAGGTTTGTTTCTTTTAACATGTAAACGGGGGAGAGCGCGAACGCAGTCCCCCACTACCGGAAATGATGCAGTCCAGAGTCTATAACATTTGGGGAATTGACCTTTCGCAAAGTCAGTTACCGTTGCTATGACCGTCAAGCCTTTCAGAACTATCCAGGAAGTAGCCGGAAAACACCAAAACATGAAGGAAGAAATCAGCGCATTGTGTGGTTAAAAGTAACAGTAGTAATACATTAGCTATCAATAATAGCTAGTAGCAAGCTTAGCTTGGAGCAGACAGGTATTTTTGTTGATTTTGGATGGATTAAGCTGGCCATGGGGTCTGCTATACTGTGACATCTATTGACGACATTGCGCTTCTTGCGTTCTGGGTTTCGGGAAGGGAAAGAAAATGACACCCCCTCCAAACTTTTCACATATCTAGTATCCGATCTGCAGATCCCATAGGCACACCGTTTCAGCATTTTGTTGTGTGTTTGAAAGCTTGACGGACCGTTGCTAAGGTCGGATTGGACAAGCACCGTTCTGGGGAGGTACTTTGCGAAAGCTCAATTGAACTCGAGGCGTTCTAGAGGAGTGTAAAGTCTACCTCGACTGTACACAGTTACGGCTCCTGATCGGTCTAAAGTCTACGGGGAGTGAACGCTCTAGACTAATCGGAAGCCGAAAGAGCCGATTGTAACGTACCAGTCATAGGTCCCAGATGAGACGAGCATCAAAGCTTATCAAGAGGAAGAAGAGTGGTTTTCAAAGTTTACGGCGATGTTTGTTCTTCGATGATTCGTTTGAAGGAAAAGTGTTAGCTATAGCTATTAGCGATTTTCCATAGGAACAACTACACGAACTCACAGGCTGGCGCGAATTACAAGTGGAACTACCCCGTAGTCGCCCTGTCGAGAGTCGTGTTTCCATAGCGACGTAGGAACCGCCGGGATCATGAGTTGACGTCAGCATTTTGCGACAGCTTTCACCGCGACGTAATTATCCCATCCAGGTGGCGGCAAATGTCGAGGTAAATCGTCTCGTTTCTCCTGGAGGACTCGAGCCCCCGCTGAACCTCGTCGGTGGCGTAGTCAGCCAACAAAGCCTGCACCTCCTCGTCTGTCCGTTTCTCGGCTGATTTCTCCATTTCGCTTGATCGAAATTAAGTTTGCTACCACACAGCTTGGTTGCTGGCTTATACAATTGCGCTTGTTGAACACCGAAGTAGAAGGCTGGTTGCTTCCGACGTTCAACCAATCGGCGTCGAGCCCCTCCCAGCAGGTTTTCAGGGCCGCTCAGAAGTACCGACCCCAGAGCAGGGACTAGAGACGCTCCCTTAAAAGTCCCAGTAAGAGTTCCGGTCAGGGGTAGTTCCTCTAGTGGAAACACCAGCAAAGCTGCCGGCCCCCTAAAAGGTTCGGGTAGCTCCGCTGGTGGAAAATGGCCTTATGAGTTGTGTTGACAGGTTGCTTCACAAGGGGCGTCACTCCAGATACTGAAAGCAAAGGTTCACCTACTTTTGCCACTCACAGATGTGAAATATTGGATCATTTTGCTCAATAAATGAATGAGCAAGTATCATATTTTTGTCTCATTTGTTTAATTGGGTTTTCTTCATCTACTTTTAGGACTCGTCGCCGGACCGAATCCCCGTGTTACCCCCGCCTTGATTGGTGTCGCTAAAGCCACAATTGGCCGTGTGTGCGGGTGTGAAGCCGGATGTGAGTATGTGTCGAGGTGGCTGCAGTAGCGCCTCCTCTGATCGGTCGGGGCGCCTGTTCGGGGGAGAGGGAGAACTGGAGGAATAGCGTGATCCTGCCACGCGCTACGTCGCCCTGGCGAAACGCCTCACTGTCAGGGGAACGAAGCGGCTGGCGACTCCACATGCGTCGGAGGAGGCATGTGGTAGTCTGCAGCCCTCCCCGCAATGGCAGAGGGGATGGAGCAGAAACCGGGAGGGATCGGAAGAGTGGGGTAATTGGTCCCATATAATTGGGGAGACAAAGAGGAACGAAACCCCGATGATGAATTAAGGGACGCAAGATTATTAACACGCCGAATGTCGAAAAGTTTGTGTTTTCCTGCCTTAACGGGAACCATATTGTTTTTCTTTCGACATTTAATCAGGGGAGAGCGCGAACGCAGTCCCCCACTACCAGAAATTATGCAGTCGAGATTCCCACGTTTGGGGAATTCGCACAGGTCAGCACAACCGGAGTGCAATGGTCAAGCCTCGCCGTGGGTGAACCACCTTCTTGATCATGGTGTCTCCCCTGCCAGGTAAGTATGAACCCCAGCCATCGCACAGAGGAGCTGATTCTGACACACATCTATCTGTATGACGGTGCCACGGCATCAAGTAAAGCGACTGCTTTGTCCTCACAGAAATGGTTTGTTTCTTTTAACATGTAAACGGGGGAGAGCGCGAACGCAGTCCCCCACTACCGGAAATGATGCAGTCCAGAGTCTATAACATTTGGGGAATTGACCTTTCGCAAAGTCAGTTACCGTTGCTATGACCGTCAAGCCTTTCAGAACTATCCAGGAAGTAGCCGGAAAACACCAAAACATGAAGGAAGAAATCAGCGCATTGTGTGGTTAAAAGTAACAGTAGTAATACATTAGCTATCAATAATAGCTAGTAGCAAGCTTAGCTTGGAGCAGACAGGTATTTTTGTTGATTTTGGATGGATTAAGCTGGCCATGGGGTCTGCTATACTGTGACATCTATTGACGACATTGCGCTTCTTGCGTTCTGGGTTTCGGGAAGGGAAAGAAAATGACACCCCCTCCAAACTTTTCACATATCTAGTATCCGATCTGCAGATCCCATAGGCACACCGTTTCAGCATTTTGTTGTGTGTTTGAAAGCTTGACGGACCGTTGCTAAGGTCGGATTGGACAAGCACCGTTCTGGGGAGGTACTTTGCGAAAGCTCAATTGAACTCGAGGCGTTCTAGAGGAGTGTAAAGTCTACCTCGACTGTACACAGTTACGGCTCCTGATCGGTCTAAAGTCTACGGGGAGTGAACGCTCTAGACTAATCGGAAGCCGAAAGAGCCGATTGTAGCGTACCAGTCATAGGTCCCAGATGAGACGAGCATCAAAGCTTATCAAGAGGAAGAAGAGTGGTTTTCAAAGTTTACGGCGATGTTTGTTCTTCGATGATTCGTTTGAAGGAAAAGTGTTAGCTATAGCTATTAGCGATTTTCCATAGGAACAACTACACGAACTCACAGGCTGGCGCGAATTACAAGTGGAACTACCCCGTAGTCGCCCTGTCGAGAGTCGTGTTTCCATAGCGACGTAGGAACCGCCGGGATCATGAGTTGACGTCAGCATTTTGCGACAGCTTTCACCGCGACGTAATTATCCCATCCAGGTGGCGGCAAATGTCGAGGTAAATCGTCTCGTTTCTCCTGGAGGACTCGAGCCCCCGCTGAACCTCGTCGGTGGCGTAGTCAGCCAACAAAGCCTGCACCTCCTCGTCTGTCCGTTTCTCGGCTGATTTCTCCATTTCGCTTGATCGAAATTAAGTTTGCTACCACACAGCTTGGTTGCTGGCTTATACAATTGCGCTTGTTGAACACCGAAGTAGAAGGCTGGTTGCTTCCGACGTTCAACCAATCGGCGTCGAGCCCCTCCCAGCAGGTTTTCAGGGCCGCTCAGAAGTACCGACCCCAGAGCAGGGACTAGAGACGCTCCCTTAAAAGTCCCAGTAAGAGTTCCGGTCAGGGGTAGTTCCTCTAGTGGAAACACCAGCAAAGCTGCCGGCCCCCTAAAAGGTTCGGGTAGCTCCGCTGGTGGAAAATGGCCTTATGAGTTGTGTTGACAGGTTGCTTCACAAGGGGCGTCACTCCAGATACTGAAAGCAAAGGTTCACCTACTTTTGCCACTCACAGATGTGAAATATTGGATCATTTTGCTCAATAAATGAATGAGCAAGTATCATATTTTTGTCTCATTTGTTTAATTGGGTTTTCTTCATCTACTTTTAGGACTCGTCGCCGGACCGAATCCCCGTGTTACCCCCGCCTTGATTGGTGTCGCTAAAGCCACAATTGGCCGTGTGTGCGGGTGTGAAGCCGGATGTGAGTATGTGTCGAGGTGGCTGCAGTAGCGCCTCCTCTGATCGGTCGGGGCGCCTGTTCGGGGGAGAGGGAGAACTGGAGGAATAGCGTGATCCTGCCACGCGCTACGTCGCCCTGGCGAAACGCCTCACTGTCAGGGGAACGAAGCGGCTGGCGACTCCACATGCGTCGGAGGAGGCATGTGGTAGTCTGCAGCCCTCCCCGCAATGGCAGAGGGGATGGAGCAGAAACCGGGAGGGATCGGAAGAGTGGGGTAATTGGTCCCATATAATTGGGGAGACAAAGAGGAACGAAACCCCGATGATGAATTAAGGGACGCAAGATTATTAACACGCCGAATGTCGAAAAGTTTGTGTTTTCCTGCCTTAACGGGAACCATATTGTTTTTCTTTTGACATTTAATCAGGGGAGAGCGCGAACGCAGTCCCCCACTACCAGAAATTATGCAGTCGAGATTCCCACGTTTGGGGAATTCGCACAGGTCAGCACAACCGGAGTGCAATGGTCAAGCCTCGCCGTGGGTGAACCACCTTCTTGATCATGGTGTCTCCCCTGCCAGGTAAGTATGAACCCCAGCCATCGCACAGAGGAGCTGATTCTGACACACATCTATCTGTATGACGGTGCCACGGCATCAAGTAAAGCGACTGCTTTGTCCTCACAGAAATCAAGGTTTGTTTCTTTTAACATGTAAACGGGGGAGAGCGCGAACGCAGTCCCCCACTACCGGAAATGATGCAGTCCAGAGTCTATAACATTTGGGGAATTGACCTTTCGCAAAGTCAGTTACCGTTGCTATGACCGTCAAGCCTTTCAGAACTATCCAGGAAGTAGCCGGAAAACACCAAAACATGAAGGAAGAAATCAGCGCATTGTGTGGTTAAAAGTAACAGTAGTAATACATTAGCTATCAATAATAGCTAGTAGCAAGCTTAGCTTGGAGCAGACAGGTATTTTTGTTGATTTTGGATGGATTAAGCTGGCCATGGGGTCTGCTATACTGTGACATCTATTGACGACATTGCGCTTCTTGCGTTCTGGGTTTCGGGAAGGGAAAGAAAATGACACCCCCTCCAAACTTTTCACATATCTAGTATCCGATCTGCAGATCCCATAGGCACACCGTTTCAGCATTTTGTTGTGTGTTTGAAAGCTTGACGGACCGTTGCTAAGGTCGGATTGGACAAGCACCGTTCTGGGGAGGTACTTTGCGAAAGCTCAATTGAACTCGAGGCGTTCTAGAGGAGTGTAAAGTCTACCTCGACTGTACACAGTTACGGCTCCTGATCGGTCTAAAGTCTACGGTGAGTGAACGCTCTAGACTAATCGGAAGCCGAAAGAGCCGATTGTAGCGTACCAGTCATAGGTCCCAGATGAGACGAGCATCAAAGCTTATCAAGAGGAAGAAGAGTGGTTTTCAAAGTTTACGGCGATGTTTGTTCTTCGATGATTCGTTTGAAGGAAAAGTGTTAGCTATAGCTATTAGCGATTTTCCATAGGAACAACTACACGAACTCACAGGCTGGCGCGAATTACAAGTGGAACTACCCCGTAGTCGCCCTGTCGAGAGTCGTGTTTCCATAGCGACGTAGGAACCGCCGGGATCATGAGTTGACGTCAGCATTTTGCGACAGCTTTCACCGCGACGTAATTATCCCATCCAGGTGGCGGCAAATGTCGAGGTAAATCGTCTCGTTTCTCCTGGAGGACTCGAGCCCCCGCTGAACCTCGTCGGTGGCGTAGTCAGCCAACAAAGCCTGCACCTCCTCGTCTGTCCGTTTCTCGGCTGATTTCTCCATTTCGCTTGATCGAAATTAAGTTTGCTACCACACAGCTTGGTTGCTGGCTTATACAATTGCGCTTGTTGAACACCGAAGTAGAAGGCTGGTTGCTTCCGACGTTCAACCAATCGGCGTCGAGCCCCTCCCAGCAGGTTTTCAGGGCCGCTCAGAAGTACCGACCCCAGAGCAGGGACTAGAGACGCTCCCTTAAAAGTCCCAGTAAGAGTTCCGGTCAGGGGTAGTTCCTCTAGTGGAAACACCAGCAAAGCTGCCGGCCCCCTAAAAGGTTCGGGTAGCTCCGCTGGTGGAAAATGGCCTTATGAGTTGTGTTGACAGGTTGCTTCACAAGGGGCGTCACTCCAGATACTGAAAGCAAAGGTTCACCTACTTTTGCCACTCACAGATGTGAAATATTGGATCATTTTGCTCAATAAATGAATGAGCAAGTATCATATTTTTGTCTCATTTGTTTAATTGGGTTTTCTTCATCTACTTTTAGGACTCGTCGCCGGACCGAATCCCCGTGTTACCCCCGCCTTGATTGGTGTCGCTAAAGCCACAATTGGCCGTGTGTGCGGGTGTGAAGCCGGATGTGAGTATGTGTCGAGGTGGCTGCAGTAGCGCCTCCTCTGATCGGTCGGGGCGCCTGTTCGGGGGAGAGGGAGAACTGGAGGAATAGCGTGATCCTGCCACGCGCTACGTCGCCCTGGCGAAACGCCTCACTGTCAGGGGAACGAAGCGGCTGGCGACTCCACATGCGTCGGAGGAGGCATGTGGTAGTCTGCAGCCCTCCCCGCAATGGCAGAGGGGATGGAGCAGAAACCGGGAGGGATCGGAAGAGTGGGGTAATTGGTCCCATATAATTGGGGAGACAAAGAGGAACGAAACCCCGATGATGAATTAAGGGACGCAAGATTATTAACACGCCGAATGTCGAAAAGTTTGTGTTTTCCTGCCTTAACGGGAACCATATTGTTTTTCTTTCGACATTTAATCAGGGGAGAGCGCGAACGCAGTCCCCCACTACCAGAAATTATGCAGTCGAGATTCCCACGTTTGGGGAATTCGCACAGGTCAGCACAACCGGAGTGCAATGGTCAAGCCTCGCCGTGGGTGAACCACCTTCTTGATCATGGTGTCTCCCCTGCCAGGTAAGTATGAACCCCAGCCATCGCACAGAGGAGCTGATTCTGACACACATCTATCTGTATGACGGTGCCACGGCATCAAGTAAAGCGACTGCTTTGTCCTCACAGAAATGGTTTGTTTCTTTTAACATGTAAACGGGGGAGAGCGCGAACGCAGTCCCCCACTACCGGAAATGATGCAGTCCAGAGTCTATAACATTTGGGGAATTGACCTTTCGCAAAGTCAGTTACCGTTGCTATGACCGTCAAGCCTTTCAGAACTATCCAGGAAGTAGCCGGAAAACACCAAAACATGAAGGAAGAAATCAGCGCATTGTGTGGTTAAAAGTAACAGTAGTAATACATTAGCTATCAATAATAGCTAGTAGCAAGCTTAGCTTGGAGCAGACAGGTATTTTTGTTGATTTTGGATGGATTAAGCTGGCCATGGGGTCTGCTATACTGTGACATCTATTGACGACATTGCGCTTCTTGCGTTCTGGGTTTCGGGAAGGGAAAGAAAATGACACCCCCTCCAAACTTTTCACATATCTAGTATCCGATCTGCAGATCCCATAGGCACACCGTTTCAGCATTTTGTTGTGTGTTTGAAAGCTTGACGGACCGTTGCTAAGGTCGGATTGGACAAGCACCGTTCTGGGGAGGTACTTTGCGAAAGCTCAATTGAACTCGAGGCGTTCTAGAGGAGTGTAAAGTCTACCTCGACTGTACACAGTTACGGCTCCTGATCGGTCTAAAGTCTACGGGGAGTGAACGCTCTAGACTAATCGGAAGCCGAAAGAGCCGATTGTAGCGTACCAGTCATAGGTCCCAGATGAGACGAGCATCAAAGCTTATCAAGAGGAAGAAGAGTGGTTTTCAAAGTTTACGGCGATGTTTGTTCTTCGATGATTCGTTTGAAGGAAAAGTGTTAGCTATAGCTATTAGCGATTTTCCATAGGAACAACTACACGAACTCACAGGCTGGCGCGAATTACAAGTGGAACTACCCCGTAGTCGCCCTGTCGAGAGTCGTGTTTCCATAGCGACGTAGGAACCGCCGGGATCATGAGTTGACGTCAGCATTTTGCGACAGCTTTCACCGCGACGTAATTATCCCATCCAGGTGGCGGCAAATGTCGAGGTAAATCGTCTCGTTTCTCCTGGAGGACTCGAGCCCCCGCTGAACCTCGTCGGTGGCGTAGTCAGCCAACAAAGCCTGCACCTCCTCGTCTGTCCGTTTCTCGGCTGATTTCTCCATTTCGCTTGATCGAAATTAAGTTTGCTACCACACAGCTTGGTTGCTGGCTTATACAATTGCGCTTGTTGAACACCGAAGTAGAAGGCTGGTTGCTTCCGACGTTCAACCAATCGGCGTCGAGCCCCTCCCAGCAGGTTTTCAGGGCCGCTCAGAAGTACCGACCCCAGAGCAGGGACTAGAGACGCTCCCTTAAAAGTCCCAGTAAGAGTTCCGGTCAGGGGTAGTTCCTCTAGTGGAAACACCAGCAAAGCTGCCGGCCCCCTAAAAGGTTCGGGTAGCTCCGCTGGTGGAAAATGGCCTTATGAGTTGTGTTGACAGGTTGCTTCACAAGGGGCGTCACTCCAGATACTGAAAGCAAAGGTTCACCTACTTTTGCCACTCACAGATGTGAAATATTGGATCATTTTGCTCAATAAATGAATGAGCAAGTATCATATTTTTGTCTCATTTGTTTAATTGGGTTTTCTTCATCTACTTTTAGGACTCGTCGCCGGACCGAATCCCCGTGTTACCCCCGCCTTGATTGGTGTCGCTAAAGCCACAATTGGCCGTGTGTGCGGGTGTGAAGCCGGATGTGAGTATGTGTCGAGGTGGCTGCAGTAGCGCCTCCTCTGATCGGTCGGGGCGCCTGTTCGGGGGAGAGGGAGAACTGGAGGAATAGCGTGATCCTGCCACGCGCTACGTCGCCCTGGCGAAACGCCTCACTGTCAGGGGAACGAAGCGGCTGGCGACTCCACATGCGTCGGAGGAGGCATGTGGTAGTCTGCAGCCCTCCCCGCAATGGCAGAGGGGATGGAGCAGAAACCGGGAGGGATCGGAAGAGTGGGGTAATTGGTCCCATATAATTGGGGAGACAAAGAGGAACGAAACCCCGATGATGAATTAAGGGACGCAAGATTATTAACACGCCGAATGTCGAAAAGTTTGTGTTTTCCTGCCTTAACGGGAACCATATTGTTTTTCTTTTGACATTTAATCAGGGGAGAGCGCGAACGCAGTCCCCCACTACCAGAAATTATGCAGTCGAGATTCCCACGTTTGGGGAATTCGCACAGGTCAGCACAACCGGAGTGCAATGGTCAAGCCTCGCCGTGGGTGAACCACCTTCTTGATCATGGTGTCTCCCCTGCCAGGTAAGTATGAACCCCAGCCATCGCACAGAGGAGCTGATTCTGACACACATCTATCTGTATGACGGTGCCACGGCATCAAGTAAAGCGACTGCTTTGTCCTCACAGAAATCAAGGTTTGTTTCTTTTAACATGTAAACGGGGGAGAGCGCGAACGCAGTCCCCCACTACCGGAAATGATGCAGTCCAGAGTCTATAACATTTGGGGAATTGACCTTTCGCAAAGTCAGTTACCGTTGCTATGACCGTCAAGCCTTTCAGAACTATCCAGGAAGTAGCCGGAAAACACCAAAACATGAAGGAAGAAATCAGCGCATTGTGTGGTTAAAAGTAACAGTAGTAATACATTAGCTATCAATAATAGCTAGTAGCAAGCTTAGCTTGGAGCAGACAGGTATTTTTGTTGATTTTGGATGGATTAAGCTGGCCATGGGGTCTGCTATACTGTGACATCTATTGACGACATTGCGCTTCTTGCGTTCTGGGTTTCGGGAAGGGAAAGAAAATGACACCCCCTCCAAACTTTTCACATATCTAGTATCCGATCTGCAGATCCCATAGGCACACCGTTTCAGCATTTTGTTGTGTGTTTGAAAGCTTGACGGACCGTTGCTAAGGTCGGATTGGACAAGCACCGTTCTGGGGAGGTACTTTGCGAAAGCTCAATTGAACTCGAGGCGTTCTAGAGGAGTGTAAAGTCTACCTCGACTGTACACAGTTACGGCTCCTGATCGGTCTAAAGTCTACGGTGAGTGAACGCTCTAGACTAATCGGAAGCCGAAAGAGCCGATTGTAGCGTACCAGTCATAGGTCCCAGATGAGACGAGCATCAAAGCTTATCAAGAGGAAGAAGAGTGGTTTTCAAAGTTTACGGCGATGTTTGTTCTTCGATGATTCGTTTGAAGGAAAAGTGTTAGCTATAGCTATTAGCGATTTTCCATAGGAACAACTACACGAACTCACAGGCTGGCGCGAATTACAAGTGGAACTACCCCGTAGTCGCCCTGTCGAGAGTCGTGTTTCCATAGCGACGTAGGAACCGCCGGGATCATGAGTTGACGTCAGCATTTTGCGACAGCTTTCACCGCGACGTAATTATCCCATCCAGGTGGCGGCAAATGTCGAGGTAAATCGTCTCGTTTCTCCTGGAGGACTCGAGCCCCCGCTGAACCTCGTCGGTGGCGTAGTCAGCCAACAAAGCCTGCACCTCCTCGTCTGTCCGTTTCTCGGCTGATTTCTCCATTTCGCTTGATCGAAATTAAGTTTGCTACCACACAGCTTGGTTGCTGGCTTATACAATTGCGCTTGTTGAACACCGAAGTAGAAGGCTGGTTGCTTCCGACGTTCAACCAATCGGCGTCGAGCCCCTCCCAGCAGGTTTTCAGGGCCGCTCAGAAGTACCGACCCCAGAGCAGGGACTAGAGACGCTCCCTTAAAAGTCCCAGTAAGAGTTCCGGTCAGGGGTAGTTCCTCTAGTGGAAACACCAGCAAAGCTGCCGGCCCCCTAAAAGGTTCGGGTAGTTCCGCTGGTGGAAAATGGCCTTATGAGTTGTGTTGACAGGTTGCTTCACAAGGGGCGTCACTCCAGATACTGAAAGCAAAGGTTCACCTACTTTTGCCACTCACAGATGTGAAATATTGGATCATTTTGCTCAATAAATGAATGAGCAAGTATCATATTTTTGTCTCATTTGTTTAATTGGGTTTTCTTCATCTACTTTTAGGACTCGTCGCCGGACCGAATCCCCGTGTTACCCCCGCCTTGATTGGTGTCGCTAAAGCCACAATTGGCCGTGTGTGCGGGTGTGAAGCCGGATGTGAGTATGTGTCGAGGTGGCTGCAGTAGCGCCTCCTCTGATCGGTCGGGGCGCCTGTTCGGGGGAGAGGGAGAACTGGAGGAATAGCGTGATCCTGCCACGCGCTACGTCGCCCTGGCGAAACGCCTCACTGTCAGGGGAACGAAGCGGCTGGCGACTCCACATGCGTCGGAGGAGGCATGTGGTAGTCTGCAGCCCTCCCCGCAATGGCAGAGGGGATGGAGCAGAAACCGGGAGGGATCGGAAGAGTGGGGTAATTGGTCCCATATAATTGGGGAGACAAAGAGTAACGAAACCCCGATGATGAATTAAGGGACGCAAGATTATTAACACGCCGAATGTCGAAAAGTTTGTGTTTTCCTGCCTTGACGGGAACCATATTGTTTTTCTTTTGACATTTAATCAGGGGAGAGCGCGAACGCAGTCCCCCACTACCAGAAATTATGCAGTCGAGATTCCCACGTTTGGGGAATTCGCACAGATCAGCACAACCGGAGTGCAATGGTCAAGCCTCGCCGTGGGTGAACCACCTTCTTGATCATGGTGTCTCCCCTGCCAGGTAAGTATGAACCCCAGCCATCGCACAGAGGAGCTGATTCTGACACACATCTATCTGTATGACGGTGCCACGGCATCAAGTAAAGCGACTGCTTTGTCCTCACAGAAATCAAGGTTTGTTTCTTTTAACATGTAAACGGGGGAGAGCGCGAACGCAGTCCCCCACTACCGGAAATGATGCAGTCCAGAGTCTATAACATTTGGGGAATTGACCTTTCGCAAAGTCAGTTACCGTTGCTATGACCGTCAAGCCTTTCAGAACTATCCAGGAAGTAGCCGGAAAACACCAAAACATGAAGGAAGAAATCAGCGCATTGTGTGGTTAAAAGTAACAGTAGTAATACATTAGCTATCAATAATAGCTAGTAGCAAGCTTAGCTTGGAGCAGACAGGTATTTTTGTTGATTTTGGATGGATTAAGCTGGCCATGGGGTCTGCTATACTGTGACATCTATTGACGACATTGCGCTTCTTGCGTTCTGGGTTTCGGGAAGGGAAAGAAAATGACACCCCCTCCAAACTTTTCACATATCTAGTATCCGATCTGCAGATCCCATAGGCACACCGTTTCAGCATTTTGTTGTGTGTTTGAAAGCTTGACGGACCGTTGCTAAGGTCGGATTGGACAAGCACCGTTCTGGGGAGGTACTTTGCGAAAGCTCAATTGAACTCGAGGCGTTCTAGAGGAGTGTAAAGTCTACCTCGACTGTACACAGTTACGGCTCCTGATCGGTCTAAAGTCTACGGTGAGTGAACGCTCTAGACTAATCGGAAGCCGAAAGAGCCGATTGTAGCGTACCAGTCATAGGTCCCAGATGAGACGAGCATCAAAGCTTATCAAGAGGAAGAAGAGTGGTTTTCAAAGTTTACGGCGATGTTTGTTCTTCGATGATTCGTTTGAAGGAAAAGTGTTAGCTATAGCTATTAGCGATTTTCCATAGGAACAACTACACGAACTCACAGGCTGGCGCGAATTACAAGTGGAACTACCCCGTAGTCGCCCTGTCGAGAGTCGTGTTTCCATAGCGACGTAGGAACCGCCGGGATCATGAGTTGACGTCAGCATTTTGCGACAGCTTTCACCGCGACGTAATTATCCCATCCAGGTGGCGGCAAATGTCGAGGTAAATCGTCTCGTTTCTCCTGGAGGACTCGAGCCCCCGCTGAACCTCGTCGGTGGCGTAGTCAGCCAACAAAGCCTGCACCTCCTCGTCTGTCCGTTTCTCGGCTGATTTCTCCATTTCGCTTGATCGAAATTAAGTTTGCTACCACACAGCTTGGTTGCTGGCTTATACAATTGCGCTTGTTGAACACCGAAGTAGAAGGCTGGTTGCTTCCGACGTTCAACCAATCGGCGTCGAGCCCCTCCCAGCAGGTTTTCAGGGCCGCTCAGAAGTACCGACCCCAGAGCAGGGACTAGAGACGCTCCCTTAAAAGTCCCAGTAAGAGTTCCGGTCAGGGGTAGTTCCTCTAGTGGAAACACCAGCAAAGCTGCCGGCCCCCTAAAAGGTTCGGGTAGTTCCGCTGGTGGAAAATGGCCTTATGAGTTGTGTTGACAGGTTGCTTCACAAGGGGCGTCACTCCAGATACTGAAAGCAAAGGTTCACCTACTTTTGCCACTCACAGATGTGAAATATTGGATCATTTTGCTCAATAAATGAATGAGCAAGTATCATATTTTTGTCTCATTTGTTTAATTGGGTTTTCTTCATCTACTTTTAGGACTCGTCGCCGGACCGAATCCCCGTGTTACCCCCGCCTTGATTGGTGTCGCTAAAGCCACAATTGGCCGTGTGTGCGGGTGTGAAGCCGGATGTGAGTATGTGTCGAGGTGGCTGCAGTAGCGCCTCCTCTGATCGGTCGGGGCGCCTGTTCGGGGGAGAGGGAGAACTGGAGGAATAGCGTGATCCTGCCACGCGCTACGTCGCCCTGGCGAAACGCCTCACTGTCAGGGGAACGAAGCGGCTGGCGACTCCACATGCGTCGGAAGAGGCATGTGGTAGTCTGCAGCCCTCCCCGCAATGGCAGAGGGGATGGAGCAGAAACCGGGAGGGATCGGAAGAGTGGGGTAATTGGTCCCATATAATTGGGGAGACAAAGAGGAACGAAACCCCGATGATGAATTAAGGGACGCAAGATTATTAACACGCCGAATGTCGTAAAGTTTGTGTTTTCCTGCCTTAACGGGAACCATATTGTTTTTCTTTTGACATTTAATCAGGGGAGAGCGCGAACGCAGTCCCCCACTACCAGAAATTATGCAGTCGAGATTCCCACGTTTGGGGAATTCGCACAGGTCAGCACAACCGGAGTGCAATGGTCAAGCCTCGCCGTGGGTGAACCACCTTCTTGATCATGGTGTCCCCCCTGCCAGGTAAGTATGAACCCCAGCCATCGCACAGAGGACCTGATTCTGACACACATCTATCTGTATGACGGTGCCACGGCATCAAGTAAAGCGACTGCTTTGTCCTCACAGAAATCAAGGTTTGTTTCTTTTAACATGTAAACGGGGGAGAGCGCGAACGCAGTCCCCCACTACCGGAAATGATGCAGTCCAGAGTCTATAACATTTGGGGAATTGACCTTTCGCAAAGTCAGTTACCGTTGCTATGACCGTCAAGCCTTTCAGAACTATCCAGGAAGTAGCCGGAAAACACCAAAACATGAAGGAAGAAATCAGCGCATTGTGTGGTTAAAAGTAACAGTAGTAATACATTAGCTATCAATAATAGCTAGTAGCAAGCTTAGCTTGGAGCAGACAGGTATTTTTGTTGATTTTGGATGGATTAAGCTGGCCATGGGGTCTGCTATACTGTGACATCTATTGACGACATTGCGCTTCTTGCGTTCTGGGTTTCGGGAAGGGAAAGAAAATGACACCCCCTCCAAACTTTTCACATATCTAGTATCCGATCTGCAGATCCCATAGGCACACCGTTTCAGCATTTTGTTGTGTGTTTGAAAGCTTGACGGACCGTTGCTAAGGTCGGATTGGACAAGCACCGTTCTGGGGAGGTACTTTGCGAAAGCTCAATTGAACTCGAGGCGTTCTAGAGGAGTGTAAAGTCTACCTCGACTGTACACAGTTACGGCTCCTGATCGGTCTAAAGTCTACGGTGAGTGAACGCTCTAGACTAATCGGAAGCCGAAAGAGCCGATTGTAGCGTACCAGTCATAGGTCCCAGATGAGACGAGCATCAAAGCTTATCAAGAGGAAGAAGAGTGGTTTTCAAAGTTTACGGCGATGTTTGTTCTTCGATGATTCGTTTGAAGGAAAAGTGTTAGCTATAGCTATTAGCGATTTTCCATAGGAACAACTACACGAACTCACAGGCTGGCGCGAATTACAAGTGGAACTACCCCGTAGTCGCCCTGTCGAGAGTCGTGTTTCCATAGCGACGTAGGAACCGCCGGGATCATGAGTTGACGTCAGCATTTTGCGACAGCTTTCACCGCGACGTAATTATCCCATCCAGGTGGCGGCAAATGTCGAGGTAAATCGTCTCGTTTCTCCTGGAGGACTCGAGCCCCCGCTGAACCTCGTCGGTGGCGTAGTCAGCCAACAAAGCCTGCACCTCCTCGTCTGTCCGTTTCTCGGCTGATTTCTCCATTTCGCTTGATCGAAATTAAGTTTGCTACCACACAGCTTGGTTGCTGGCTTATACAATTGCGCTTGTTGAACACCGAAGTAGAAGGCTGGTTGCTTCCGACGTTCAACCAATCGGCGTCGAGCCCCTCCCAGCAGGTTTTCAGGGCCGCTCAGAAGTACCGACCCCAGAGCAGGGACTAGAGACGCTCCCTTAAAAGTCCCAGTAAGAGTTCCGGTCAGGGGTAGTTCCTCTAGTGGAAACACCAGCAAAGCTGCCGGCCCCCTAAAAGGTTCGGGTAGTTCCGCTGGTGGAAAATGGCCTTATGAGTTGTGTTGACAGGTTGCTTCACAAGGGGCGTCACTCCAGATACTGAAAGCAAAGGTTCACCTACTTTTGCCACTCACAGATGTGAAATATTGGATCATTTTGCTCAATAAATGAATGAGCAAGTATCATATTTTTGTCTCATTTGTTTAATTGGGTTTTCTTCATCTACTTTTAGGACTCGTCGCCGGACCGAATCCCCGTGTTACCCCCGCCTTGATTGGTGTCGCTAAAGCCACAATTGGCCGTGTGTGCGGGTGTGAAGCCGGATGTGAGTATGTGTCGAGGTGGCTGCAGTAGCGCCTCCTCTGATCGGTCGGGGCGCCTGTTCGGGGGAGAGGGAGAACTGGAGGAATAGCGTGATCCTGCCACGCGCTACGTCGCCCTGGCGAAACGCCTCACTGTCAGGGGAACGAAGCGGCTGGCGACTCCACATGCGTCGGAGGAGGCATGTGGTAGTCTGCAGCCCTCCCCGCAATGGCAGAGGGGATGGAGCAGAAACCGGGAGGGATCGGAAGAGTGGGGTAATTGGTCCCATATAATTGGGGAGACAAAGAGGAACGAAACCCCGATGATGAATTAAGGGACGCAAGATTATTAACATGCCGAATGTCGAAAAGTTTGTGTTTCCTGCCTTAACGGGAACCATATTGTTTTTCTTTTGACATTTAATCAGGGGAGAGCGCGAACGCAGTCCCCCACTACCGGAAATTATGCAGTCGAGATTCCCACGTTTGGGGAATTCGCACAGATCAGCACAACCGGAGTGCAATGGTCAAGCCTCGCCGTGGGTGAACCACCTTCTTGATCATGGTGTCTCCCCTGCCAGGTAAGTATGAACCCCAGCCATCGCACAGAGGAGCTGATTCTGACACACATCTATCTGTATGACGGTGCCACGGCATCAAGTAAAGCGACTGCTTTGTCCTCACAGAAATCAAGGTTTGTTTCTTTTAACATGTAAACGGGGGAGAGCGCGAACGCAGTCCCCCACTACCGGAAATGATGCAGTCCAGAGTCTATAACATTTGGGGAATTGACCTTTCGCAAAGTCAGTTACCGTTGCTATGACCGTCAAGCCTTTCAGAACTATCCAGGAAGTAGCCGGAAAACACCAAAACATGAAGGAAGAAATCAGCGCATTGTGTGGTTAAAAGTAACAGTAGTAATACATTAGCTATCAATAATAGCTAGTAGCAAGCTTAGCTTGGAGCAGACAGGTATTTTTGTTGATTTTGGATGGATTAAGCTGGCCATGGGGTCTGCTATACTGTGACATCTATTGACGACATTGCGCTTCTTGCGTTCTGGGTTTCGGGAAGGGAAAGAAAATGACACCCCCTCCAAACTTTTCACATATCTAGTATCCGATCTGCAGATCCCATAGGCACACCGTTTCAGCATTTTGTTGTGTGTTTGAAAGCTTGACGGACCGTTGCTAAGGTCGGATTGGACAAGCACCGTTCTGGGGAGGTACTTTGCGAAAGCTCAATTGAACTCGAGGCGTTCTAGAGGAGTGTAAAGTCTACCTCGACTGTACACAGTTACGGCTCCTGATCGGTCTAAAGTCTACGGTGAGTGAACGCTCTAGACTAATCGGAAGCCGAAAGAGCCGATTGTAGCGTACCAGTCATAGGTCCCAGATGAGACGAGCATCAAAGCTTATCAAGAGGAAGAAGAGTGGTTTTCAAAGTTTACGGCGATGTTTGTTCTTCGATGATTCGTTTGAAGGAAAAGTGTTAGCTATAGCTATTAGCGATTTTCCATAGGAACAACTACACGAACTCACAGGCTGGCGCGAATTACAAGTGGAACTACCCCGTAGTCGCCCTGTCGAGAGTCGTGTTTCCATAGCGACGTAGGAACCGCCGGGATCATGAGTTGACGTCAGCATTTTGCGACAGCTTTCACCGCGACGTAATTATCCCATCCAGGTGGCGGCAAATGTCGAGGTAAATCGTCTCGTTTCTCCTGGAGGACTCGAGCCCCCGCTGAACCTCGTCGGTGGCGTAGTCAGCCAACAAAGCCTGCACCTCCTCGTCTGTCCGTTTCTCGGCTGATTTCTCCATTTCGCTTGATCGAAATTAAGTTTGCTACCACACAGCTTGGTTGCTGGCTTATACAATTGCGCTTGTTGAACACCGAAGTAGAAGGCTGGTTGCTTCCGACGTTCAACCAATCGGCGTCGAGCCCCTCCCAGCAGGTTTTCAGGGCCGCTCAGAAGTACCGACCCCAGAGCAGGGACTAGAGACGCTCCCTTAAAAGTCCCAGTAAGAGTTCCGGTCAGGGGTAGTTCCTCTAGTGGAAACACCAGCAAAGCTGCCGGCCCCCTAAAAGGTTCGGGTAGTTCCGCTGGTGGAAAATGGCCTTATGAGTTGTGTTGACAGGTTGCTTCACAAGGGGCGTCACTCCAGATACTGAAAGCAAAGGTTCACCTACTTTTGCCACTCACAGATGTGAAATATTGGATCATTTTGCTCAATAAATGAATGAGCAAGTATCATATTTTTGTCTCATTTGTTTAATTGGGTTTTCTTCATCTACTTTTAGGACTCGTCGCCGGACCGAATCCCCGTGTTACCCCCGCCTTGATTGGTGTCGCTAAAGCCACAATTGGCCGTGTGTGCGGGTGTGAAGCCGGATGTGAGTATGTGTCGAGGTGGCTGCAGTAGCGCCTCCTCTGATCGGTCGGGGCGCCTGTTCGGGGGAGAGGGAGAACTGGAGGAATAGCGTGATCCTGCCACGCGCTACGTCGCCCTGGCGAAACGCCTCACTGTCAGGGGAACGAAGCGGCTGGCGACTCCACATGCGTCGGAAGAGGCATGTGGTAGTCTGCAGCCCTCCCCGCAATGGCAGAGGGGATGGAGCAGAAACCGGGAGGGATCGGAAGAGTGGGGTAATTGGTCCCATATAATTGGGGAGACAAAGAGGAACGAAACCCCGATGATGAATTAAGGGACGCAAGATTATTAACACGCCGAATGTCGTAAAGTTTGTGTTTTCCTGCCTTAACGGGAACCATATTGTTTTTCTTTTGACATTTAATCAGGGGAGAGCGCGAACGCAGTCCCCCAGTACCAGAAATTATGCAGTCGAGATTCCCACGTTTGGGGAATTCGCACAGGTCAGCACAACCGGAGTGCAATGGTCAAGCCTCGCCGTGGGTGAACCACCTTCTTGATCGTGGTGTCTCCCCTGCCAGGTAAGTATGAACCCCAGCCATCGCACAGAGGAGCTGATTCTGACACACATCTATCTGTATGACGGTGCCACGGCATCAAGTAAAGCGACTGCTTTGTCCTCACAGAAATCAAGGTTTGTTTCTTTTAACATGTAAACGGGGGAGAGCGCGAACGCAGTCCCCCACTACCGGAAATGATGCAGTCCAGAGTCTATAACATTTGGGGAATTGACCTTTCGCAAAGTCAGTTACCGTTGCTATGACCGTCAAGCCTTTCAGAACTATCCAGGAAGTAGCCGGAAAACACCAAAACATGAAGGAAGAAATCAGCGCATTGTGTGGTTAAAAGTAACAGTAGTAATACATTAGCTATCAATAATAGCTAGTAGCAAGCTTAGCTTGGAGCAGACAGGTATTTTTGTTGATTTTGGATGGATTAAGCTGGCCATGGGGTCTGCTATACTGTGACATCTATTGACGACATTGCGCTTCTTGCGTTCTGGGTTTCGGGAAGGGAAAGAAAATGACACCCCCTCCAAACTTTTCACATATCTAGTATCCGATCTGCAGATCCCATAGGCACACCGTTTCAGCATTTTGTTGTGTGTTTGAAAGCTTGACGGACCGTTGCTAAGGTCGGATTGGACAAGCACCGTTCTGGGGAGGTACTTTGCGAAAGCTCAATTGAACTCGAGGCGTTCTAGAGGAGTGTAAAGTCTACCTCGACTGTACACAGTTACGGCTCCTGATCGGTCTAAAGTCTACGGTGAGTGAACGCTCTAGACTAATCGGAAGCCGAAAGAGCCGATTGTAGCGTACCAGTCATAGGTCCCAGATGAGACGAGCATCAAAGCTTATCAAGAGGAAGAAGAGTGGTTTTCAAAGTTTACGGCGATGTTTGTTCTTCGATGATTCGTTTGAAGGAAAAGTGTTAGCTATAGCTATTAGCGATTTTCCATAGGAACAACTACACGAACTCACAGGCTGGCGCGAATTACAAGTGGAACTACCCCGTAGTCGCCCTGTCGAGAGTCGTGTTTCCATAGCGACGTAGGAACCGCCGGGATCATGAGTTGACGTCAGCATTTTGCGACAGCTTTCACCGCGACGTAATTATCCCATCCAGGTGGCGGCAAATGTCGAGGTAAATCGTCTCGTTTCTCCTGGAGGACTCGAGCCCCCGCTGAACCTCGTCGGTGGCGTAGTCAGCCAACAAAGCCTGCACCTCCTCGTCTGTCCGTTTCTCGGCTGATTTCTCCATTTCGCTTGATCGAAATTAAGTTTGCTACCACACAGCTTGGTTGCTGGCTTATACAATTGCGCTTGTTGAACACCGAAGTAGAAGGCTGGTTGCTTCCGACGTTCAACCAATCGGCGTCGAGCCCCTCCCAGCAGGTTTTCAGGGCCGCTCAGAAGTACCGACCCCAGAGCAGGGACTAGAGACGCTCCCTTAAAAGTCCCAGTAAGAGTTCCGGTCAGGGGTAGTTCCTCTAGTGGAAACACCAGCAAAGCTGCCGGCCCCCTAAAAGGTTCGGGTAGCTCCGCTGGTGGAAAATGGCCTTATGAGTTGTGTTGACAGGTTGCTTCACAAGGGGCGTCACTCCAGATACTGAAAGCAAAGGTTCACCTACTTTTGCCACTCACAGATGTGAAATATTGGATCATTTTGCTCAATAAATGAATGAGCAAGTATCATATTTTTGTCTCATTTGTTTAATTGGGTTTTCTTCATCTACTTTTAGGACTCGTCGCCGGACCGAATCCCCGTGTTACCCCCGCCTTGATTGGTGTCGCTAAAGCCACAATTGGCCGTGTGTGCGGGTGTGAAGCCGGATGTGAGTATGTGTCGAGGTGGCTGCAGTAGCGCCTCCTCTGATCGGTCGGGGCGCCTGTTCGGGGGAGAGGGAGAACTGGAGGAATAGCGTGATCCTGCCACGCGCTACGTCGCCCTGGCGAAACGCCTCACTGTCAGGGGAACGAAGCGGCTGGCGACTCCACATGCGTCGGAAGAGGCATGTGGTAGTCTGCAGCCCTCCCCGCAATGGCAGAGGGGATGGAGCAGAAACCGGGAGGGATCGGAAGAGTGGGGTAATTGGTCCCATATAATTGGGGAGACAAAGAGGAACGAAACCCCGATGATGAATTAAGGGACGCAAGATTATTAACATGCCGAATGTCGAAAAGTTTGTGTTTTCCTGCCTTAACGGGAACCATATTGTTTTTCTTTTGACATTTAATCAGGGGAGAGCGCGAACGCAGTCCCCCACTACCAGAAATTATGCAGTCGAGATTCCCACGTTTGGGGAATTCGCACAGGTCAGCACAACCGGAGTGCAATGGTCAAGCCTCGCCGTGGGTGAACCACCTTCTTGATCATGGTGTCTCCCCTGCCAGGTAAGTATGAACCCCAGCCATCGCACAGAGGAGCTGATTCTGACACACATCTATCTGTATGACGGTGCCACGGCATCAAGTAAAGCGACTGCTTTGTCCTCACAGAAATCAAGGTTTGTTTCTTTTAACATGTAAACGGGGGAGAGCGCGAACGCAGTCCCCCACTACCGGAAATGATGCAGTCCAGAGTCTATAACATTTGGGGAATTGACCTTTCGCAAAGTCAGTTACCGTTGCTATGACCGTCAAGCCTTTCAGAACTATCCAGGAAGTAGCCGGAAAACACCAAAACATGAAGGAAGAAATCAGCGCATTGTGTGGTTAAAAGTAACAGTAGTAATACATTAGCTATCAATAATAGCTAGTAGCAAGCTTAGCTTGGAGCAGACAGGTATTTTTGTTGATTTTGGATGGATTAAGCTGGCCATGGGGTCTGCTATACTGTGACATCTATTGACGACATTGCGCTTCTTGCGTTCTGGGTTTCGGGAAGGGAAAGAAAATGACACCCCCTCCAAACTTTTCACATATCTAGTATCCGATCTGCAGATCCCATAGGCACACCGTTTCAGCATTTTGTTGTGTGTTTGCAAAGCTTGACGGACCGTTGCTAAGGTCGGATTGGACAAGCACCGTTCTGGGGAGGTACTTTGCGAAAGCTCAATTGAACTCGAGGCGTTCTAGAGGAGTGTAAAGTCTACCTCGACTGTACACAGTTACGGCTCCTGATCGGTCTAAAGTCTACGGTGAGTGAACGCTCTAGACTAATCGGAAGCCGAAAGAGCCGATTGTAGCGTACCAGTCATAGGTCCCAGATGAGACGAGCATCAAAGCTTATCAAGAGGAAGAAGAGTGGTTTTCAAAGTTTACGGCGATGTTTGTTCTTCGATGATTCGTTTGAAGGAAAAGTGTTAGCTATAGCTATTAGCGATTTTCCATAGGAACAACTACACGAACTCACAGGCTGGCGCGAATTACAAGTGGAACTACCCCGTAGTCGCCCTGTCGAGAGTCGTGTTTCCATAGCGACGTAGGAACCGCCGGGATCATGAGTTGACGTCAGCATTTTGCGACAGCTTTCACCGCGACGTAATTATCCCATCCAGGTGGCGGGAAATGTCGAGGTAAATCGTCTCGTTTCTCCTGGAGGACTCGAGCCCCCGCTGAACCTCGTCGGTGGCGTAGTCAGCCAACAAAGCCTGCACCTCCTCGTCTGTCCGTTTCTCGGCTGATTTCTCCATTTCGCTTGATCGAAATTAAGTTTGCTACCACACAGCTTGGTTGCTGGCTTATACAATTGCGCTTGTTGAACACCGAAGTAGAAGGCTGGTTGCTTCCGACGTTCAACCAATCGGCGTCGAGCCCCTCCCAGCAGGTTTTCAGGGCCGCTCAGAAGTACCGACCCCAGAGCAGGGACTAGAGACGCTCCCTTAAAAGTCCCAGTAAGAGTTCCGGTCAGGGGTAGTTCCTCTAGTGGAAACACCAGCAAAGCTGCCGGCCCCCTAAAAGGTTCGGGTAGTTCCGCTGGTGGAAAATGGCCTTATGAGTTGTGTTGACAGGTTGCTTCACAAGGGGCGTCACTCCAGATACTGAAAGCAAAGGTTCACCTACTTTTGCCACTCACAGATGTGAAATATTGGATCATTTTGCTCAATAAATGAATGAGCAAGTATCATATTTTTGTCTCATTTGTTTAATTGGGTTTTCTTCATCTACTTTTAGGACTCGTCGCCGGACCGAATCCCCGTGTTACCCCCGCCTTGATTGGTGTCGCTAAAGCCACAATTGGCCGTGTGTGCGGGTGTGAAGCCGGATGTGAGTATGTGTCGAGGTGGCTGCAGTAGCGCCTCCTCTGATCGGTCGGGGCGCCTGTTCGGGGGAGAGGGAGAACTGGAGGAATAGCGTGATCCTGCCACGCGCTACGTCGCCCTGGCGAAACGCCTCACTGTCAGGGGAACGAAGCGGCTGGCAACTCCACATGCGTCGGAGGAGGCATGTGGTAGTCTGCAGCCCTCCCCGCAATGGCAGAGGGGATGGAGCAGAAACCGGGAGGGATCGGAAGAGTGGGGTAATTGGTCCCATATAATTGGGGAGACAAAGAGGAACGAAACCCCGATGATGAATTAAGGGACGCAAGATTATTAACACGCCGAATGTCGTAAAGTTTGTGTTTTCCTGCCTTAACGGGAACCATATTGTTTTTCTTTTGACATTTAATCAGGGGAGAGCGCGAACGCAGTCCCCCACTACCAGAAATTATGCAGTCGAGATTCCCACGTTTGGGGAATTCGCACAGGTCAGCACAACCGGAGTGCAATGGTCAAACCTCGCCGTGGGTGAACCACCTTCTTGATCATGGTGTCTCCCCTGCCAGGTAAGTATGAACCCCAGCCATCGCACAGAGGACCTGATTCTGACACACATCTATCTGTATGACGGTGCCACGGCATCAAGTAAAGCGACTGCTTTGTCCTCACAGAAATCAAGGTTTGTTTCTTTTAACATGTAAACGGGGGAGAGCGCGAACGCAGTCCCCCACTACCGGAAATGATGCAGTCCAGAGTCTATAACATTTGGGGAATTGACCTTTCGCAAAGTCAGTTACCGTTGCTATGACCGTCAAGCCTTTCAGAACTATCCAGGAAGTAGCCGGAAAACACCAAAACATGAAGGAAGAAATCAGCGCATTGTGTGGTTAAAAGTAACAGTAGTAATACATTAGCTATCAATAATAGCTAGTAGCAAGCTTAGCTTGGAGCAGACAGGTATTTTTGTTGATTTTGGATGGATTAAGCTGGCCATGGGGTCTGCTATACTGTGACATCTATTGACGACATTGCGCTTCTTGCGTTCTGGGTTTCGGGAAGGGAAAGAAAATGACACCCCCTCCAAACTTTTCACATATCTAGTATCCGATCTGCAGATCCCATAGGCACACCGTTTCAGCATTTTGTTGTGTGTTTGCAAAGCTTGACGGACCGTTGCTAAGGTCGGATTGGACAAGCACCGTTCTGGGGAGGTACTTTGCGAAAGCTCAATTGAACTCGAGGCGTTCTAGAGGAGTGTAAAGTCTACCTCGACTGTACACAGTTACGGCTCCTGATCGGTCTAAAGTCTACGGTGAGTGAACGCTCTTTACTAATCGGAAGCCGAAAGAGCCGATTGTAGCGTACCAGTCATAGGTCCCAGATGAGACGAGCATCAAAGCTTATCAAGAGGAAGAAGAGTGGTTTTCAAAGTTTACGGCGATGTTTGTTCTTCGATGATTCGTTTGAAGGAAAAGTGTTAGCTATAGCTATTAGCGATTTTCCATAGGAACAACTACACGAACTCACAGGCTGGCGCGAATTACAAGTGGAACTACCCCGTAGTCGCCCTGTCGAGAGTCGTGTTTCCATAGCGACGTAGGAACCGCCGGGATCATGAGTTGACGTCAGCATTTTGCGACAGCTTTCACCGCGACGTAATTATCCCATCCAGGTGGCGGGAAATGTCGAGGTAAATCGTCTCGTTTCTCCTGGAGGACTCGAGCCCCCGCTGAACCTCGTCGGTGGCGTAGTCAGCCAACAAAGCCTGTACCTCCTCGTCTGTCCGTTTCTCGGCTGATTTCTCCATTTCGCTTGATCGAAATTAAGTTTGCTACCACACAGCTTGGTTGCTGGCTTATACAATTGCGCTTGTTGAACACCGAAGTAGAAGGCTGGTTGCTTCCGACGTTCAACCAATCGGCGTCGAGCCCCTCCCAGCAGGTTTTCAGGGCCGCTCAGAAGTACCGACCCCAGAGCAGGGACTAGAGACGCTCCCTTAAAAGTCCCAGTAAGAGTTCCGGTCAGGGGTAGTTCCTCTAGTGGAAACACCAGCAAAGCTGCCGGCCCCCTAAAAGGTTCGGGTAGTTCCGCTGGTGGAAAATGGCCTTATGAGTTGTGTTGACAGGTTGCTTCACAAGGGGCGTCACTCCAGATACTGAAAGCAAAGGTTCACCTACTTTTGCCACTCACAGATGTGAAATATTGGATCATTTTGCTCAATAAATGAATGAGCAAGTATCATATTTTTGTCTCATTTGTTTAATTGGGTTTTCTTAGTCTACTTTTAGGACTCGTCGCCGGACCGAATCCCCGTGTTACCCCCGCCTTGATTGGTGTCGCTAAAGCCACAATTGGCCGTGTGTGCGGGTGTGAAGCCGGATGTGAGTATGTGTCGAGGTGGCTGCAGTAGCGCCTCCTCTGATCGGTCGGGGCGCCTGTTCGGGGGATAGGGAGAACTGGAGGAATAGCGTGATCCTGCCACGCGCTACGTCGCCCTGGCGAAACGCCTCACTGTCAGGGGAACGAAGCGGCTGGCGACTCCACATGCGTCGGAGGAGGCATGTGGTAGTCTGCAGCCCTCCCCGCAATGGCAGAGGGGATGGAGCAGAAACCGGGAGGGATCGGAAGAGTGGGGTAATTGGTCCCATATAGTTGGGGAGACAAAGAGGAACGAAACCCCGATGATGAATTAAGGGGCGCAAAATTATTAACACGCCGAATGTCGTAAAGTTTGTGTTTTCCTGCCTTAACGGGAACCATATTGTTTTTCTTTTGACATTTAATCAGGGGAGAGCGCGAACGCAGTCCCCCACTACCAGAAATTATGCAGTCGAGATTCCCACGTTTGGGGAATTCGCACAGGTCAGCACAACCGGAGTGCAATGGTCAAGCCTCGCCGTGGGTGAACCACCTTCTTGATCATGGTGTCTCCCCTGCCAGGTAAGTATGAACCCCAGCCATCGCACAGAGGAGCTGATTCTGACACACATCTATCTGTATGACGGTGCCACGGCATCAAGTAAAGCGACTGCTTTGTCCTCACAGAAATCAAGGTTTGTTTCTTTTAACATGTAAACGGGGGAGAGCGCGAACGCAGTCCCCCACTACCGGAAATGATGCAGTCCAGAGTCTATAACATTTGGGGAATTGACCTTTCGCAAAGTCAGTTACCGTTGCTATGACCGTCAAGCCTTTCAGAACTATCCAGGAAGTAGCCGGAAAACACCAAAACATGAAGGAAGAAATCAGCGCATTGTGTGGTTAAAAGTAACAGTAGTAATACATTAGCTATCAATAATAGCTAGTAGCAAGCTTAGCTTGGAGCAGACAGGTATTTTTGTTGATTTTGGATGGATTAAGCTGGCCATGGGGTCTGCTATACTGTGACATCTATTGACGACATTGCGCTTCTTGCGTTCTGGGTTTCGGGAAGGGAAAGAAAATGACACCCCCTCCAAACTTTTCACATATCTAGTATCCGATCTGCAGATCCCATAGGCACACCGTTTCAGCATTTTGTTGTGTGTTTGCAAAGCTTGACGGACCGTTTCTAAGGTCGGATTGGACAAGCACCGTTCTGGGGAGGTACTTTGCGAAAGCTCAATTGAACTCGAGGCGTTCTAGAGGAGTGTAAAGTCTACCTCGACTGTACACAGTTACGGCTCCTGATCGGTCTAAAGTCTACGGTGAGTGAACGCTCTAGACTAATCGGAAGCCGAAAGAGCCGATTGTAGCGTACCAGTCATAGGTCCCAGATGAGACGAGCATCAAAGCTTATCAAGAGGAAGAAGAGTGGTTTTCAAAGTTTACGGCGATGTTTGTTCTTCGATGATTCGTTTGAAGGAAAAGTGTTAGCTATAGCTATTAGCGATTTTCCATAGGAACAACTACACGAACTCACAGGCTGGCGCGAATTACAAGTGGAACTACCCCGTAGTCGCCCTGTCGAGAGTCGTGTTTCCATAGCGACGTAGGAGCCGCCGGGATCATGAGTTGACGTCAACATTTTGCGACAGCTTTCACCGCGACGTAATTATCCCATCCAGGTGGCGGGAAATGTCGAGGTAAATCGTCTCGTTTCTCCTGGAGGACTCGAGCCCCCGCTGAACCTCGTCGGTGGCGTAGTCAGCCAACAAAGCCTGCACCTCCTCGTCTGTCCGTTTCTCGGCTGATTTCTCCATTTCGCTTGATCGAAATTAAGTTTGCTACCACACAGCTTGGTTGCTGGCTTATACAATTGCGCTTGTTGAACACCGAAGTAGAAGGCTGGTTGCTTCCGACGTTCAACCAATCGGCGTCGAGCCCCTCCCAGCAGGTTTTCAGGGCCGCTCAGAAGTACCGACCCCAGAGCAGGGACTAGAGACGCTCCCTTAAAAGTCCCAGTAAGAGTTCCGGTCAGGGGTAGTTCCTCTAGTGGAAACACCAGCAAAGCTGCCGGCCCCCTAAAAGGTTCGGGTAGTTCCGCTGGTGGAAAATGGCCTTATGAGTTGTGTTGACAGGTTGCTTCACAAGGGGCGTCACTCCAGATACTGAAAGCAAAGGTTCACCTACTTTTGCCACTCACAGATGTGAAATATTGGATCATTTTGCTCAATAAATGAATGAGCAAGTATCATATTTTTGTCTCATTTGTTTAATTGGGTTTTCTTCATCTACTTTTAGGACTCGTCGCCGGACCGAATCCCCGTGTTACCCCCGCCTTGATTGGTGTCGCTAAAGCCACAATTGGCCGTGTGTGCGGGTGTGAAGCCGGATGTGAGTATGTGTCGAGGTGGCTGCAGTAGCGCCTCCTCTGATCGGTCGGGGCGCCTGTTCGGGGGAGAGGGAGAACTGGAGGAATAGCGTGATCCTGCCACGCGCTACGTCGCCCTGGCGAAACGCCTCACTGTCAGGGGAACGAAGCGGCTGGCGACTCCACATGCGTCGGAGGAGGCATGTGGTAGTCTGCAGCCCTCCCCGCAATGGCAGAGGGGATGGAGCAGAAACCGGGAGGGATCGGAAGAGTGGGGTAATTGGTCCCATATAGTTGGGGAGACAAAGAGGAACGAAACCCCGATGATGAATTAAGGGGCGCAAAATTATTAACACGCCGAATGTCGTAAAGTTTGTGTTTTCCTGCCTTAACGGGAACCATATTGTTTTTCTTTTGACATTTAATCAGGGGAGAGCGCGAACGCAGTCCCCCACTACCAGAAATTATGCAGTCGAGATTCCCACGTTTGGGGAATTCGCACAGGTCAGCACAACCGGAGTGCAATGGTCAAGCCTCACCGTGGGTGAACCACCTTCTTGATCATGGTGTCTCCCCTGCCAGGTAAGTATGAACCCCAGCCATCGCACAGAGGAGCTGATTCTGACACACATCTATCTGTATGACGGTGCCACGGCATCAAGTAAAGCGACTGCTTTGTCCTCACAGAAATCAAGGTTTGTTTCTTTTAACATGTAAACGGGGGAGAGCGCGAACGCAGTCCCCCACTACCGGAAATGATGCAGTCCAGAGTCTATAACATTTGGGGAATTGACCTTTCGCAAAGTCAGTTACCGTTGCTATGACCGTCAAGCCTTTCAGAACTATCCAGGAAGTAGCCGGAAAACACCAAAACATGAAGGAAGAAATCAGCGCATTGTGTGGTTAAAAGTAACAGTAGTAATACATTAGCTATCAATAATAGCTAGTAGCAAGCTTAGCTTGGAGCAGACAGGTATTTTTGTTGATTTTGGATGGATTAAGCTGGCCATGGGGTCTGCTATACTGTGACATCTATTGACGACATTGCGCTTCTTGCGTTCTGGGTTTCGGGAAGGGAAAGAAAATGACACCCCCTCCAAACTTTTCACATATCTAGTATCCGATCTGCAGATCCCATAGGCACACCGTTTCAGCATTTTGTTGTGTGTTTGCAAAGCTTGACGGACCGTTGCTAAGGTCGGATTGGACAAGCACCGTTCTGGGGAGGTACTTTGCGAAAGCTCAATTGAACTCGAGGCGTTCTAGAGGAGTGTAAAGTCTACCTCGACTGTACACAGTTACGGCTCCTGATCGGTCTAAAGTCTACGGTGAGTGAACGCTCTTTACTAATCGGAAGCCGAAAGAGCCGATTGTAGCGTACCAGTCATAGGTCCCAGATGAGACGAGCATCAAAGCTTATCAAGAGGAAGAAGAGTGGTTTTCAAAGTTTACGGCGATGTTTGTTCTTCGATGATTCGTTTGAAGGAAAAGTGTTAGCTATAGCTATTAGCGATTTTCCATAGGAACAACTACACGAACTCACAGGCTGGCGCGAATTACAAGTGGAACTACCCCGTAGTCGCCCTGTCGAGAGTCGTGTTTCCATAGCGACGTAGGAACCGCCGGGATCATGAGTTGACGTCAGCATTTTGCGACAGCTTTCACCGCGACGTAATTATCCCATCCAGGTGGCGGGAAATGTCGAGGTAAATCGTCTCGTTTCTCCTGGAGGACTCGAGCCCCCGCTGAACCTCGTCGGTGGCGTAGTCAGCCAACAAAGCCTGCACCTCCTCGTCTGTCCGTTTCTCGGCTGATTTCTCCATTTCGCTTGATCGAAATTAAGTTTGCTACCACACAGCTTGGTTGCTGGCTTATACAATTGCGCTTGTTGAACACCGAAGTAGAAGGCTGGTTGCTTCCGACGTTCAACCAATCGGCGTCGAGCCCCTCCCAGCAGGTTTTCAGGGCCGCTCAGAAGTACCGACCCCAGAGCAGGGACTAGAGACGCTCCCTTAAAAGTCCCAGTAAGAGTTCCGGTCAGGGGTAGTTCCTCTAGTGGAAACACCAGCAAAGCTGCCGGCCCCCTAAAAGGTTCGGGTAGTTCCGCTGGTGGAAAATGGCCTTATGAGTTGTGTTGACAGGTTGCTTCACAAGGGGCGTCACTCCAGATACTGAAAGCAAAGGTTCACCTACTTTTGCCACTCACAGATGTGAAATATTGGATCATTTTGCTCAATAAATGAATGAGCAAGTATCATATTTTTGTCTCATTTGTTTAATTGGGTTTTCTTCATCTACTTTTAGGACTCGTCGCCGGACCGAATCCCCGTGTTACCCCCGCCTTGATTGGTGTCGCTAAAGCCACAATTGGCCGTGTGTGCGGGTGTGAAGCCGGATGTGAGTATGTGTCGAGGTGGCTGCAGTAGCGCCTCCTCTGATCGGTCGGGGCGCCTGTTCGGGGGAGAGGGAGAACTGGAGGAATAGCGTGATCCTGCCACGCGCTACGTCGCCCTGGCGAAACGCCTCACTGTCAGGGGAACGAAGCGGCTGGCGACTCCACATGCGTCGGAGGAGGCATGTGGTAGTCTGCAGCCCTCCCCGCAATGGCAGAGGGGATGGAGCAGAAACCGGGAGGGATCGGAAGAGTGGGGTAATTGGTCCCATATAATTGGGGAGACAAAGAGGAACGAAATCCCGATGATGAATTAAGGGACGCAAGATTATTAACACGCCGAATGTCGTAAAGTTTGTGTTTTCCTGCCTTAACGGGAACCATATTGTTTTTCTTTTGACATTTAATCAGGGGAGAGCGCGAACGCAGTCCCCCACTACCAGAAATTATGCAGTCGAGACTCCCACGTTTGGGGAATTCGCACAGGTCAGCACAACCGGAGTGCAATGGTCAAGCCTCGCCGTGGGTGAACCACCTTCTTGATCATGGTGTCTCCCCTGCCAGGTAAGTATGAACCCCAGCCATCGCACAGAAGACCTGATTCTGACACACATCTATCTGTATGACGGTGCCACGGCATCAAGTAAAGCGACTGCTTTGTCCTCACAGAAATCAAGGTTTGTTTCTTTTAACATGTAAACGGGGGAGAGCGCGAACGCAGTCCCCCACTACCGGAAATGATGCAGTCCAGAGTCTATAACATTTGGGGAATTGACCTTTCGCAAAGTCAGTTACCGTTGCTATGACCGTCAAGCCTTTCAGAACTATCCAGGAAGTAGCCGGAAAACACCAAAACATGAAGGAAGAAATCAGCGCATTGTGTGGTTAAAAGTAACAGTAGTAATACATTAGCTATCAATAATAGCTAGTAGCAAGCTTAGCTTGGAGCAGACAGGTATTTTTGTTGATTTTGGATGGATTAAGCTGGCCATGGGGTCTGCTATACTGTGACATCTATTGACGACATTGCGCTTCTTGCGTTCTGGGTTTCGGGAAGGGAAAGAAAATGACACCCCCTCCAAACTTTTCACATATCTAGTATCCGATCTGCAGATCCCATAGGCACACCGTTTCAGCATTTTGTTGTGTGTTTGCAAAGCTTGACGGACCGTTGCTAAGGTCGGATTGGACAAGCACCGTTCTGGGGAGGTACTTTGCGAAAGCTCAATTGAACTCGAGGCGTTCTAGAGGAGTGTAAAGTCTACCTCGACTGTACACAGTTACGGCTCCTGATCGGTCTAAAGTCTACGGTGAGTGAACGCTCTAGACTAATCGGAAGCCGAAAGAGCCGATTGTAGCGTACCAGTCATAGGTCCCAGATGAGACGAGCATCAAAGCTTATCAAGAGGAAGAAGAGTGGTTTTCAAAGTTTACGGCGATGTTTGTTCTTCGATGATTCGTTTGAAGGAAAAGTGTTAGCTATAGCTATTAGCGATTTTCCATAGGAACAACTACACGAACTCACAGGCTGGCGCGAATTACAAGTGGAACTACCCCGTAGTCGCCCTGTCGAGAGTCGTGTTTCCATAGCGACGTAGGAACCGCCGGGATCATGAGTTGACGTCAGCATTTTGCGACAGCTTTCACCGCGACGTAATTATCCCATCCAGGTGGCGGGAAATGTCGAGGTAAATCGTCTCGTTTCTCCTGGAGGACTCGAGCCCCCGCTGAACCTCGTCGGTGGCGTAGTCAGCCAACAAAGCCTGCACCTCCTCGTCTGTCCGTTTCTCGGCTGATTTCTCCATTTCGCTTGATCGAAATTAAGTTTGCTACCACACAGCTTGGTTGCTGGCTTATACAATTGCGCTTGTTGAACACCGAAGTAGAAGGCTGGTTGCTTCCGACGTTCAACCAATCGGCGTCGAGCCCCTCCCAGCAGGTTTTCAGGGCCGCTCAGAAGTACCGACCCCAGAGCAGGGACTAGAGACGCTCCCTTAAAAGTCCCAGTAAGAGTTCCGGTCAGGGGTAGTTCCTCTAGTGGAAACACCAGCAAAGCTGCCGGCCCCCTAAAAGGTTCGGGTAGTTCCGCTGGTGGAAAATGGCCTTATGAGTTGTGTTGACAGGTTGCTTCACAAGGGGCGTCACTCCAGATACTGAAAGCAAAGGTTCACCTACTTTTGCCACTCACAGATGTGAAATATTGGATCATTTTGCTCAATAAATGAATGAGCAAGTATCATATTTTTGTCTCATTTGTTTAATTGGGTTTTCTTCATCTACTTTTAGGACTCGTCGCCGGACCGAATCCCCGTGTTACCCCCGCCTTGATTGGTGTCGCTAAAGCCACAATTGGCCGTGTGTGCGGGTGTGAAGCCGGATGTGAGTATGTGTCGAGGTGGCTGCAGTAGCGCCTCCTCTGATCGGTCGGGGCGCCTGTTCGGGGGAGAGGGAGAACTGGAGGAATAGCGTGATCCTGCCACGCGCTACGTCGCCCTGGCGAAACGCCTCACTGTCAGGGGAACGAAGCGGCTGGCAACTCCACATGCGTCGGAGGAGGCATGTGGTAGTCTGCAGCCCTCCCCGCAATGGCAGAGGGGATGGAGCAGAAACCGGGAGGGATCGGAAGAGTGGGGTAATTGGTCCCATATAATTGGGGAGACAAAGAGGAACGAAACCCCGATGATGAATTAAGGGACGCAAGATTATTAACACGCCGAATGTCGTAAAGTTTGTGTTTTCCTGCCTTAACGGGAACCATATTGTTTTTCTTTTGACATTTAATCAGGGGAGAGCGCGAACGCAGTCCCCCACTACCAGAAATTATGCAGTCGAGATTCCCACGTTTGGGGAATTCGCACAGGTCAGCACAACCGGAGTGCAATGGTCAAACCTCGCCGTGGGTGAACCACCTTCTTGATCATGGTGTCTCCCCTGCCAGGTAAGTATGAACCCCAGCCATCGCACAGAGGACCTGATTCTGACACACATCTATCTGTATGACGGTGCCACGGCATCAAGTAAAGCGACTGCTTTGTCCTCACAGAAATCAAGGTTTGTTTCTTTTAACATGTAAACGGGGGAGAGCGCGAACGCAGTCCCCCACTACCGGAAATGATGCAGTCCAGAGTCTATAACATTTGGGGAATTGACCTTTCGCAAAGTCAGTTACCGTTGCTATGACCGTCAAGCCTTTCAGAACTATCCAGGAAGTAGCCGGAAAACACCAAAACATGAAGGAAGAAATCAGCGCATTGTGTGGTTAAAAGTAACAGTAGTAATACATTAGCTATCAATAATAGCTAGTAGCAAGCTTAGCTTGGAGCAGACAGGTATTTTTGTTGATTTTGGATGGATTAAGCTGGCCATGGGGTCTGCTATACTGTGACATCTATTGACGACATTGCGCTTCTTGCGTTCTGGGTTTCGGGAAGGGAAAGAAAATGACACCCCCTCCAAACTTTTCACATATCTAGTATCCGATCTGCAGATCCCATAGGCACACCGTTTCAGCATTTTGTTGTGTGTTTGCAAAGCTTGACGGACCGTTGCTAAGGTCGGATTGGACAAGCACCGTTCTGGGGAGGTACTTTGCGAAAGCTCAATTGAACTCGAGGCGTTCTAGAGGAGTGTAAAGTCTACCTCGACTGTACACAGTTACGGCTCCTGATCGGTCTAAAGTCTACGGTGAGTGAACGCTCTTTACTAATCGGAAGCCGAAAGAGCCGATTGTAGCGTACCAGTCATAGGTCCCAGATGAGACGAGCATCAAAGCTTATCAAGAGGAAGAAGAGTGGTTTTCAAAGTTTACGGCGATGTTTGTTCTTCGATGATTCGTTTGAAGGAAAAGTGTTAGCTATAGCTATTAGCGATTTTCCATAGGAACAACTACACGAACTCACAGGCTGGCGCGAATTACAAGTGGAACTACCCCGTAGTCGCCCTGTCGAGAGTCGTGTTTCCATAGCGACGTAGGAACCGCCGGGATCATGAGTTGACGTCAGCATTTTGCGACAGCTTTCACCGCGACGTAATTATCCCATCCAGGTGGCGGGAAATGTCGAGGTAAATCGTCTCGTTTCTCCTGGAGGACTCGAGCCCCCGCTGAACCTCGTCGGTGGCGTAGTCAGCCAACAAAGCCTGTACCTCCTCGTCTGTCCGTTTCTCGGCTGATTTCTCCATTTCGCTTGATCGAAATTAAGTTTGCTACCACACAGCTTGGTTGCTGGCTTATACAATTGCGCTTGTTGAACACCGAAGTAGAAGGCTGGTTGCTTCCGACGTTCAACCAATCGGCGTCGAGCCCCTCCCAGCAGGTTTTCAGGGCCGCTCAGAAGTACCGACCCCAGAGCAGGGACTAGAGACGCTCCCTTAAAAGTCCCAGTAAGAGTTCCGGTCAGGGGTAGTTCCTCTAGTGGAAACACCAGCAAAGCTGCCGGCCCCCTAAAAGGTTCGGGTAGTTCCGCTGGTGGAAAATGGCCTTATGAGTTGTGTTGACAGGTTGCTTCACAAGGGGCGTCACTCCAGATACTGAAAGCAAAGGTTCACCTACTTTTGCCACTCACAGATGTGAAATATTGGATCATTTTGCTCAATAAATGAATGAGCAAGTATCATATTTTTGTCTCATTTGTTTAATTGGGTTTTCTTCATCTACTTTTAGGACTCGTCGCCGGACCGAATCCCCGTGTTACCCCCGCCTTGATTGGTGTCGCTAAAGCCACAATTGGCCGTGTGTGCGGGTGTGAAGCCGGATGTGAGTATGTGTCGAGGTGGCTGCAGTAGCGCCTCCTCTGATCGGTCGGGGCGCCTGTTCGGGGGAGAGGGAGAACTGGAGGAATAGCGTGATCCTGCCACGCGCTACGTCGCCCTGGCGAAACGCCTCACTGTCAGGGGAACGAAGCGGCTGGCGACTCCACATGCGTCGGAGGAGGCATGTGGTAGTCTGCAGCCCTCCCCGCAATGGCAGAGGGGATGGAGCAGAAACCGGGAGGGATCGGAAGAGTGGGGTAATTGGTCCCATATAATTGGGGAGACAAAGAGGAACGAAACCCCGATGATGAATTAAGGGACGCAAGATTATTAACACGCCGAATGTCGTAAAGTTTGTGTTTTCCTGCCTTAACGGGAACCATATTGTTTTTCTTTTGACATTTAATCAGGGGAGAGCGCGAACGCAGTCCCCCACTACCAGAAATTATGCAGTCGAGATTCCCACGTTTGGGGAATTCGCACAGGTCAGCACAACCGGAGTGCAATGGTCAAGCCTCGCCGTGGGTGAACCACCTTCTTGATCATGGTGTCTCCCCTGCCAGGTAAGTATGAACCCCAGCCATCGCACAGAGGAGCTGATTCTGACACACATCTATCTGTATGACGGTGCCACGGCATCAAGTAAAGCGACTGCTTTGTCCTCACAGAAATCAAGGTTTGTTTCTTTTAACATGTAAACGGGGGAGAGCGCGAACGCAGTCCCCCACTACCGGAAATGATGCAGTCCAGAGTCTATAACATTTGGGGAATTGACCTTTCGCAAAGTCAGTTACCGTTGCTATGACCGTCAAGCCTTTCAGAACTATCCAGGAAGTAGCCGGAAAACACCAAAACATGAAGGAAGAAATCAGCGCATTGTGTGGTTAAAAGTAACAGTAGTAATACATTAGCTATCAATAATAGCTAGTAGCAAGCTTAGCTTGGAGCAGACAGGTATTTTTGTTGATTTTGGATGGATTAAGCTGGCCATGGGGTCTGCTATACTGTGACATCTATTGACGACATTGCGCTTCTTGCGTTCTGGGTTTCGGGAAGGGAAAGAAAATGACACCCCCTCCAAACTTTTCACATATCTAGTATCCGATCTGCAGATCCCATAGGCACACCGTTTCAGCATTTTGTTGTGTGTTTGCAAAGCTTGACGGACCGTTGCTAAGGTCGGATTGGACAAGCACCGTTCTGGGGAGGTACTTTGCGAAAGCTCAATTGAACTCGAGGCGTTCTAGAGGAGTGTAAAGTCTACCTCGACTGTACACAGTTACGGCTCCTGATCGGTCTAAAGTCTACGGTGAGTGAACGCTCTTTACTAATCGGAAGCCGAAAGAGCCGATTGTAGCGTACCAGTCATAGGTCCCAGATGAGACGAGCATCAAAGCTTATCAAGAGGAAGAAGAGTGGTTTTCAAAGTTTACGGCGATGTTTGTTCTTCGATGATTCGTTTGAAGGAAAAGTGTTAGCTATAGCTATTAGCGATTTTCCATAGGAACAACTACACGAACTCACAGGCTGGCGCGAATTACAAGTGGAACTACCCCGTAGTCGCCCTGTCGAGAGTCGTGTTTCCATAGCGACGTAGGAGCCGCCGGGATCATGAGTTGACGTCAACATTTTGCGACAGCTTTCACCGCGACGTAATTATCCCATCCAGGTGGCGGGAAATGTCGAGGTAAATCGTCTCGTTTCTCCTGGAGGACTCGAGCCCCCGCTGAACCTCGTCGGTGGCGTAGTCAGCCAACAAAGCCTGCACCTCCTCGTCTGTCCGTTTCTCGGCTGATTTCTCCATTTCGCTTGATCGAAATTAAGTTTGCTACCACACAGCTTGGTTGCTGGCTTATACAATTGCGCTTGTTGAACACCGAAGTAGAAGGCTGGTTGCTTCCGACGTTCAACCAATCGGCGTCGAGCCCCTCCCAGCAGGTTTTCAGGGCCGCTCAGAAGTACCGACCCCAGAGCAGGGACTAGAGACGCTCCCTTAAAAGTCCCAGTAAGAGTTCCGGTCAGGGGTAGTTCCTCTAGTGGAAACACCAGCAAAGCTGCCGGCCCCCTAAAAGGTTCGGGTAGTTCCGCTGGTGGAAAATGGCCTTATGAGTTGTGTTGACAGGTTGCTTCACAAGGGGCGTCACTCCAGATACTGAAAGCAAAGGTTCACCTACTTTTGCCACTCACAGATGTGAAATATTGGATCATTTTGCTCAATAAATGAATGAGCAAGTATCATATTTTTGTCTCATTTGTTTAATTGGGTTTTCTTCATCTACTTTTAGGACTCGTCGCCGGACCGAATCCCCGTGTTACCCCCGCCTTGATTGGTGTCGCTAAAGCCACAATTGGCCGTGTGTGCGGGTGTGAAGCCGGATGTGAGTATGTGTCGAGGTGGCTGCAGTAGCGCCTCCTCTGATCGGTCGGGGCGCCTGTTCGGGGGAGAGGGAGAACTGGAGGAATAGCGTGATCCTGCCACGCGCTACGTCGCCCTGGCGAAACGCCTCACTGTCAGGGGAACGAAGCGGCTGGCGACTCCACATGCGTCGGAGGAGGCATGTGGTAGTCTGCAGCCCTCCCCGCAATGGCAGAGGGGATGGAGCAGAAACCGGGAGGGATCGGAAGAGTGGGGTAATTGGTCCCATATAATTGGGGAGACAAAGAGGAACGAAACCCCGATGATGAATTAATGGACGCAAGATTATTAACACGCCGAATGTCGTAAAGTTTGTGTTTTCCTGCCTTAACGGGAACCATATTGTTTTTCTTTTGACATTTAATCAGGGGAGAGCGCGAACGCAGTCCCCCACTACCAGAAATTATGCAGTCGAGATTCCCACGTTTGGGGAATTCGCACAGGTCAGCACAACCGGAGTGCAATGGTCAAGCCTCCCCGTGGGTGAACCACCTTCTTGATCATGGTGTCTCCCCTGCCAGGTAAGTATGAACCCCAGCCATCGCACAGAGGAGCTGATTCTGACACACATCTATCTGTATGACGGTGCCACGGCATCAAGTAAAGCGACTGCTTTGTCCTCACAGAAATCAAGGTTTGTTTCTTTTAACATGTAAACGGGGGAGAGCGCGAACGCAGTCCCCCACTACCGGAAATGATGCAGTCCAGAGTCTATAACATTTGGGGAATTGACCTTTCGCAAAGTCAGTTACCGTTGCTATGACCGTCAAGCATTTCAGAACTATCCAGGAAGTAGCCGGAAAACACCAAAACATGAAGGAAGAAATCATCGCATTGTGTGGTTAAAAGTAACAGTAGTAATACATTAGCTATCAATAATAGCTAGTAGCAAGCTTAGCTTGGAGCAGACAGGTATTTTTGTTGATTTTGGATGGATTAAGCTGGCCATGGGGTCTGCTATACTGTGACATCTATTGACGACATTGCGCTTCTTGCGTTCTGGGTTTCGGGAAGGGAAAGAAAATGACACCCCCTCCAAACTTTTCACATATCTAGTATCCGATCTGCAGATCCCATAGGCACACCGTTTCAGCATTTTGTTGTGTGTTTGCAAAGCTTGACGGACCGTTGCTAAGGTCGGATTGGACAAGCACCGTTCTGGGGAGGTACTTTGCGAAAGCTCAATTGAACTCGAGGCGTTCTAGAGGAGTGTAAAGTCTACCTCGACTGTACACAGTTACGGCTCCTGATCGGTCTAAAGTCTACGGTGAGTGAACGCTCTAGACTAATCGGAAGCCGAAAGAGCCGATTGTAGCGTACCAGTCATAGGTCCCAGATGAGACGAGCATCAAAGCTTATCAAGAGGAAGAAGAGTGGTTTTCAAAGTTTACGGCGATGTTTGTTCTTCGATGATTCGTTTGAAGGAAAAGTGTTAGCTATAGCTATTAGCGATTTTCCATAGGAACAACTACACGAACTCACAGGCTGGCGCGAATTACAAGTGGAACTACCCCGTAGTCGCCCTGTCGAGAGTCGTGTTTCCATAGCGACGTAGGAGCCGCCGGGATCATGAGTTGACGTCAACATTTTGCGACAGCTTTCACCGCGACGTAATTATCCCATCCAGGTGGCGGGAAATGTCGAGGTAAATCGTCTCGTTTCTCCTGGAGGACTCGAGCCCCCGCTGAACCTCGTCGGTGGCGTAGTCAGCCAACAAAGCCTGCACCTCCTCGTCTGTCCGTTTCTCGGCTGATTTCTCCATTTCGCTTGATCGAAATTAAGTTTGCTACCACACAGCTTGGTTGCTGGCTTATACAATTGCGCTTGTTGAACACCGAAGTAGAAGGCTGGTTGCTTCCGACGTTCAACCAATCGGCGTCGAGCCCCTCCCAGCAGGTTTTCAGGGCCGCTCAGAAGTACCGACCCCAGAGCAGGGACTAGAGACGCTCCCTTAAAAGTCCCAGTAAGAGTTCCGGTCAGGGGTAGTTCCTCTAGTGGAAACACCAGCAAAGCTGCCGGCCCCCTAAAAGGTTCGGGTAGTTCCGCTGGTGGAAAATGGCCTTATGAGTTGTGTTGACAGGTTGCTTCACAAGGGGCGTCACTCCAGATACTGAAAGCAAAGGTTCACCTACTTTTGCCACTCACAGATGTGAAATATTGGATCATTTTGCTCAATAAATGAATGAGCAAGTATCATATTTTTGTCTCATTTGTTTAATTGGGTTTTCTTCATCTACTTTTAGGACTCGTCGCCGGACCGAATCCCCGTGTTACCCCCGCCTTGATTGGTGTCGCTAAAGCCACAATTGGCCGTGTGTGCGGGTGTGAAGCCGGATGTGAGTATGTGTCGAGGTGGCTGCAGTAGCGCCTCCTCTGATCGGTCGGGGCGCCTGTTCGGGGGAGAGGGAGAACTGGAGGAATAGCGTGATCCTGCCACGCGCTACGTCGCCCTGGCGAAACGCCTCACTGTCAGGGGAACGAAGCGGCTGGCGACTCCACATGCGTCGGAGGAGGCATGTGGTAGTCTGCAGCCCTCCCCGCAATGGCAGAGGGGATGGAGCAGAAACCGGGAGGGATCGGAAGAGTGGGGTAATTGGTCCCATATAATTGGGGAGACAAAGAGGAACGAAACCCCGATGATGTATTAAGGAACGCAAGATTATTAACACGCCGAATGTCGTAAAGTTTGTGTTTTCCTGCCTTAACGGGAACCATATTGTTTTTCTTTTGACATTTAATCAGGGGAGAGCGCGAACGCAGTCCCCCACTACCAGAAATTATGCAGTCGAGATTCCCACGTTTGGGGAATTCGCACAGGTCAGCACAACCGGAGTGCAATGGTCAAGCCTCGCCGTGGGTGAACCACCTTCTTGATCATGGTGTCTCCCCTGCCAGGTAAGTATGAACCCCAGCCATCGCACAGAGGATCTGATTCTGACACACATCTATCTGTATGACGGTGCCACGGCATCAAGTAAAGCGACTGCTTTGTCCTCACAGAAATCAAGGTTTGTTTCTTTTAACATGTAAACGGGGGAGAGCGCGAACGCAGTCCCCCACTACCGGAAATGATGCAGTCCAGAGTCTATAACATTTGGGGAATTGACCTTTCGCAAAGTCAGTTACCGTTGCTATGACCGTCAAGCCTTTCAGAACTATCCAGGAAGTAGCCGGAAAACACCAAAACATGAAGGAAGAAATCAGCGCATTGTGTGGTTAAAAGTAACAGTAGTAATACATTAGCTATCAATAATAGCTAGTAGCAAGCTTAGCTTGGAGCAGACAGGTATTTTTGTTGATTTTGGATGGATTAAGCTGGCCATGGGGTCTGCTATACTGTGACATCTATTGACGACATTGCGCTTCTTGCGTTCTGGGTTTCGGGAAGGGAAAGAAAATGACACCCCCTCCAAACTTTTCACATATCTAGTATCCGATCTGCAGATCCCATAGGCACACCGTTTCAGCATTTTGTTGTGTGTTTGCAAAGCTTGACGGACCGTTGCTAAGGTCGGATTGGACAAGCACCGTTCTGGGGAGGTACTTTGCGAAAGCTCAATTGAACTCGAGGCGTTCTAGAGGAGTGTAAAGTCTACCTCGACTGTACACAGTTACGGCTCCTGATCGGTCTAAAGTCTACGGTGAGTGAACGCTCTTTACTAATCGGAAGCCGAAAGAGCCGATTGTAGCGTACCAGTCATAGGTCCCAGATGAGACGAGCATCAAAGCTTATCAAGAGGAAGAAGAGTGGTTTTCAAAGTTTACGGCGATGTTTGTTCTTCGATGATTCGTTTGAAGGAAAAGTGTTAGCTATAGCTATTAGCGATTTTCCATAGGAACAACTACACGAACTCACAGGCTGGCGCGAATTACAAGTGGAACTACCCCGTAGTCGCCCTGTCGAGAGTCGTGTTTCCATAGCGACGTAGGAACCGCCGGGATCATGAGTTGACGTCAGCATTTTGCGACAGCTTTCACCGCGACGTAATTATCCCATCCAGGTGGCGGGAAATGTCGAGGTAAATCGTCTCGTTTCTCCTGGAGGACTCGAGCCCCCGCTGAACCTCGTCGGTGGCGTAGTCAGCCAACAAAGCCTGCACCTCCTCGTCTGTCCGTTTCTCGGCTGATTTCTCCATTTCGCTTGATCGAAATTAAGTTTGCTACCACACAGCTTGGTTGCTGGCTTATACAATTGCGCTTGTTGAACACCGAAGTAGAAGGCTGGTTGCTTCCGACGTTCAACCAATCGGCGTCGAGCCCCTCCCAGCAGGTTTTCAGGGCCGCTCAGAAGTACCGACCCCAGAGCAGGGACTAGAGACGCTCCCTTAAAAGTCCCAGTAAGAGTTCCGGTCAGGGGTAGTTCCTCTAGTGGAAACACCAGCAAAGCTGCCGGCCCCCTAAAAGGTTCGGGTAGTTCCGCTGGTGGAAAATGGCCTTATGAGTTGTGTTGACAGGTTGCTTCACAAGGGGCGTCACTCCAGATACTGAAAGCAAAGGTTCACCTACTTTTGCCACTCACAGATGTGAAATATTGGATCATTTTGCTCAATAAATGAATGAGCAAGTATCATATTTTTGTCTCATTTGTTTAATTGGGTTTTCTTCATCTACTTTTAGGACTCGTCGCCGGACCGAATCCCCGTGTTACCCCCGCCTTGATTGGTGTCGCTAAAGCCACAATTGGCCGTGTGTGCGGGTGTGAAGCCGGATGTGAGTATGTGTCGAGGTGGCTGCAGTAGCGCCTCCTCTGATCGGTCGGGGCGCCTGTTCGGGGGAGAGGGAGAACTGGAGGAATAGCGTGATCCTGCCACGCGCTACGTCGCCCTGGCGAAACGCCTCACTGTCAGGGGAACGAAGCGGCTGGCGACTCCACATGCGTCGGAGGAGGCATGTGGTAGTCTGCAGCCCTCCCCGCAATGGCAGAGGGGATGGAGCAGAAACCGGGAGGGATCGGAAGAGTGGGGTAATTGGTCCCATATAATTGGGGAGACAAAGAGGAACGAAACCCCGATGATGAATTAAGGGACGCAAGATTATTAACACGCCGAATGTCGTAAAGTTTGTGTTTTCCTGCCTTAACGGGAACCATATTGTTTTTCTTTTGACATTTAATCAGGGGAGAGCGCGAACGCAGTCCCCCACTACCAGAAATTATGCAGTCGAGATTCCCACGTTTGGGGAATTCGCACAGGTCAGCACAACCGGAGTGCAATGGTCAAGCCTCGCCGTGGGTGAACCACCTTCTTGATCATGGTGTCTCCCCTGCCAGGTAAGTATGAACCCCAGCCATCGCACAGAGGAGCTGATTCTGACACACATCTATCTGTATGACGGTGCCACGGCATCAAGTAAAGCGACTGCTTTGTCCTCACAGAAATCAAGGTTTGTTTCTTTTAACATGTAAACGGGGGAGAGCGCGAACGCAGTCCCCCACTACCGGAAATGATGCAGTCCAGAGTCTATAACATTTGGGGAATTGACCTTTCGCAAAGTCAGTTACCGTTGCTATGACCGTCAAGCCTTTCAGAACTATCCAGGAAGTAGCCGGAAAACACCAAAACATGAAGGAAGAAATCAGCGCATTGTGTGGTTAAAAGTAACAGTAGTAATACATTAGCTATCAATAATAGCTAGTAGCAAGCTTAGCTTGGAGCAGACAGGTATTTTTGTTGATTTTGGATGGATTAAGCTGGCCATGGGGTCTGCTATACTGTGACATCTATTGACGACATTGCGCTTCTTGCGTTCTGGGTTTCGGGAAGGGAAAGAAAATGACACCCCCTCCAAACTTTTCACATATCTAGTATCCGATCTGCAGATCCCATAGGCACACCGTTTCAGCATTTTGTTGTGTGTTTGCAAAGCTTGACGGACCGTTGCTAAGGTCGGATTGGACAAGCACCGTTCTGGGGAGGTACTTTGCGAAAGCTCAATTGAACTCGAGGCGTTCTAGAGGAGTGTAAAGTCTACCTCGACTGTACACAGTTACGGCTCCTGATCGGTCTAAAGTCTACGGTGAGTGAACGCTCTAGACTAATCGGAAGCCGAAAGAGCCGATTGTAGCGTACCAGTCATAGGTCCCAGATGAGACGAGCATCAAAGCTTATCAAGAGGAAGAAGAGTGGTTTTCAAAGTTTACGGCGATGTTTGTTCTTCGATGATTCGTTTGAAGGAAAAGTGTTAGCTATAGCTATTAGCGATTTTCCATAGGAACAACTACACGAACTCACAGGCTGGCGCGAATTACAAGTGGAACTACCCCGTAGTCGCCCTGTCGAGAGTCGTGTTTCCATAGCGACGTAGGAGCCGCCGGGATCATGAGTTGACGTCAACATTTTGCGACAGCTTTCACCGCGACGTAATTATCCCATCCAGGTGGCGGGAAATGTCGAGGTAAATCGTCTCGTTTCTCCTGGAGGACTCGAGCCCCCGCTGAACCTCGTCGGTGGCGTAGTCAGCCAACAAAGCCTGCACCTCCTCGTCTGTCCGTTTCTCGGCTGATTTCTCCATTTCGCTTGATCGAAATTAAGTTTGCTACCACACAGCTTGGTTGCTGGCTTATACAATTGCGCTTGTTGAACACCGAAGTAGAAGGCTGGTTGCTTCCGACGTTCAACCAATCGGCGTCGAGCCCCTCCCAGCAGGTTTTCAGGGCCGCTCAGAAGTACCGACCCCAGAGCAGGGACTAGAGACGCTCCCTTAAAAGTCCCAGTAAGAGTTCCGGTCAGGGGTAGTTCCTCTAGTGGAAACACCAGCAAAGCTGCCGGCCCCCTAAAAGGTTCGGGTAGTTCCGCTGGTGGAAAATGGCCTTATGAGTTGTGTTGACAGGTTGCTTCACAAGGGGCGTCACTCCAGATACTGAAAGCAAAGGTTCACCTACTTTTGCCACTCACAGATGTGAAATATTGGATCATTTTGCTCAATAAATGAATGAGCAAGTATCATATTTTTGTCTCATTTGTTTAATTGGGTTTTCTTCATCTACTTTTAGGACTCGTCGCCGGACCGAATCCCCGTGTTACCCCCGCCTTGATTGGTGTCGCTAAAGCCACAATTGGCCGTGTGTGCGGGTGTGAAGCCGGATGTGAGTATGTGTCGAGGTGGCTGCAGTAGCGCCTCCTCTGATCGGTCGGGGCGCCTGTTCGGGGGAGAGGGAGAACTGGAGGAATAGCGTGATCCTGCCACGCGCTACGTCGCCCTGGCGAAACGCCTCACTGTCAGGGGAACGAAGCGGCTGGCGACTCCACATGCGTCGGAGGAGGCATGTGGTAGTCTGCAGCCCTCCCCGCAATGGCAGAGGGGATGGAGCAGAAACCGGGAGGGATCGGAAGAGTGGGGTAATTGGTCCCATATAATTGGGGAGACAAAGAGGAACGAAATCCCGATGATGAATTAAGGGACGCAAGATTATTAACACGCCGAATGTCGTAAAGTTTGTGTTTTCCTGCCTTAACGGGAACCATATTGTTTTTCTTTTGACATTTAATCAGGGGAGAGCGCGAACGCAGTCCCCCACTACCAGAAATTATGCAGTCGAGACTACCACGTTTGGGGAATTCGCACAGGTCAGCACAACCGGAGTGCAATGGTCAAGCCTCGCCGTGGGTGAACCACCTTCTTGATCATGGTGTCTCCCCTGCCAGGTAAGTATGAACCCCAGCCATCGCACAGAGGAGCTGAGTCTGACACACATCTATCTGTATGACGGTGCCACGGCATCAAGTAAAGCGACTGCTTTGTCCTCACAGAAATCAAGGTTTGTTTCTTTTAACATGTAAACGGGGGAGAGCGCGAACGCAGTCCCCCACTACCGGAAATGATGCAGTCCAGAGTCTATAACATTTGGGGAATTGACCTTTCGCAAAGCCAGTTACCGTTGCTATGACCGTCAAGCCTTTCAGAACTATCCAGGAAGTAGCCGGAAAACACCAAAACATGAAGGAAGAAATCAGCGCATTGTGTGGTTAAAAGTAACAGTAGTAATACATTAGCTATCAATAATAGCTAGTAGCAAGCTTAGCTTGGAGCAGACAGGTATTTTTGTTGATTTTGGATGGATTAAGCTGGCCATGGGGTCTGCTATACTGTGACATCTATTGACGACATTGCGCTTCTTGCGTTCTGGGTTTCGGGAAGGGAAAGAAAATGACACCCCCTCCAAACTTTTCACATATCTAGTATCCGATCTGCAGATCCCATAGGCACACCGTTTCAGCATTTTGTTGTGTGTTTGCAAAGCTTGACGGACCGTTGCTAAGGTCGGATTGGACAAGCACCGTTCTGGGGAGGTACTTTGCGAAAGCTCAATTGAACTCGAGGCGTTCTAGAGGAGTGTAAAGTCTACCTCGACTGTACACAGTTACGGCTCCTGATCGGTCTAAAGTCTACGGTGAGTGAACGCTCTAGACTAATCGGAAGCCGAAAGAGCCGATTGTAGCGTACCAGTCATAGGTCCCAGATGAGACGAGCATCAAAGCTTATCAAGAGGAAGAAGAGTGGTTTTCAAAGTTTACGGCGATGTTTGTTCTTCGATGATTCGTTTGAAGGAAAAGTGTTAGCTATAGCTATTAGCGATTTTCCATAGGAACAACTACACGAACTCACAGGCTGGCGCGAATTACAAGTGGAACTACCCCGTAGTCGCCCTGTCGAGAGTCGTGTTTCCATAGCGACGTAGGAGCCGCCGGGATCATGAGTTGACGTCAACATTTTGCGACAGCTTTCACCGCGACGTAATTATCCCATCCAGGTGGCGGGAAATGTCGAGGTAAATCGTCTCGTTTCTCCTGGAGGACTCGAGCCCCCGCTGAACCTCGTCGGTGGCGTAGTCAGCCAACAAAGCCTGCACCTCCTCGTCTGTCCGTTTCTCGGCTGATTTCTCCATTTCGCTTGATCGAAATTAAGTTTGCTACCACACAGCTTGGTTGCTGGCTTATACAATTGCGCTTGTTGAACACCGAAGTAGAAGGCTGGTTGCTTCCGACGTTCAACCAATCGGCGTCGAGCCCCTCCCAGCAGGTTTTCAGGGCCGCTCAGAAGTACCGACCCCAGAGCAGGGACTAGAGACGCTCCCTTAAAAGTCCCAGTAAGAGTTCCGGTCAGGGGTAGTTCCTCTAGTGGAAACACCAGCAAAGCTGCCGGCCCCCTAAAAGGTTCGGGTAGTTCCGCTGGTGGAAAATGGCCTTATGAGTTGTGTTGACAGGTTGCTTCACAAGGGGCGTCACTCCAGATACTGAAAGCAAAGGTTCACCTACTTTTGCCACTCACAGATGTGAAATATTGGATCATTTTGCTCAATAAATGAATGAGCAAGTATCATATTTTTGTCTCATTTGTTTAATTGGGTTTTCTTCATCTACTTTTAGGACTCGTCGCCGGACCGAATCCCCGTGTTACCCCCGCCTTGATTGGTGTCGCTAAAGCCACAATTGGCCGTGTGTGCGGGTGTGAAGCCGGATGTGAGTATGTGTCGAGGTGGCTGCAGTAGCGCCTCCTCTGATCGGTCGGGGCGCCTGTTCGGGGGAGAGGGAGAACTGGAGGAATAGCGTGATCCTGCCACGCGCTACGTCGCCCTGGCGAAACGCCTCACTGTCAGGGGAACGAAGCGGCTGGCGACTCCACATGCGTCGGAGGAGGCATGTGGTAGTCTGCAGCCCTCCCCGCAATGGCAGAGGGGATGGAGCAGAAACCGGGAGGGATCGGAAGAGTGGGGTAATTGGTCCCATATAATTGGGGAGACAAAGAGGAACGAAATCCCGATGATGAATTAAGGGACGCAAGATTATTAACACGCCGAATGTCGTAAAGTTTGTGTTTTCCTGCCTTAACGGGAACCATATTGTTTTTCTTTTGACATTTAATCAGGGGAGAGCGCGAACGCAGTCCCCCACTACCAGAAATTATGCAGTCGAGACTCCCACGTTTGGGGAATTCGCACAGGTCAGCACAACCGGAGTGCAATGGTCAAGCCTCGCCGTGGGTGAACCACCTTCTTGATCATGGTGTCTCCCCTGCCAGGTAAGTATGAACCCCAGCCATCGCACAGAGGAGCTGAGTCTGACACACATCTATCTGTATGACGGTGCCACGGCATCAAGTAAAGCGACTGCTTTGTCCTCACAGAAATCAAGGTTTGTTTCTTTTAACATGTAAACGGGGGAGAGCGCGAACGCAGTCCCCCACTACCGGAAATGATGCAGTCCAGAGTCTATAACATTTGGGGAATTGACCTTTCGCAAAGTCAGTTACCGTTGCTATGACCGTCAAGCCTTTCAGAACTATCCAGGAAGTAGCCGGAAAACACCAAAACATGAAGGAAGAAATCAGCGCATTGTGTGGTTAAAAGTAACAGTAGTAATACATTAGCTATCAATAATAGCTAGTAGCAAGCTTAGCTTGGAGCAGACAGGTATTTTTGTTGATTTTGGATGGATTAAGCTGGCCATGGGGTCTGCTATACTGTGACATCTATTGACGACATTGCGCTTCTTGCGTTCTGGGTTTCGGGAAGGGAAAGAAAATGACACCCCCTCCAAACTTTTCACATATCTAGTATCCGATCTGCAGATCCCATAGGCACACCGTTTCAGCATTTTGTTGTGTGTTTGCAAAGCTTGACGGACCGTTGCTAAGGTCGGATTGGACAAGCACCGTTCTGGGGAGGTACTTTGCGAAAGCTCAGTTGAACTCGAGGCGTTCTAGAGGAGTGTAAAGTCTACCTCGACTGTACACAGTTACGGCTCCTGATCGGTCTAAAGTCTACGGTGAGTGAACGCTCTAGACTAATCGGAAGCCGAAAGAGCCGATTGTAGCGTACCAGTCATAGGTCCCAGATGAGACGAGCATCAAAGCTTATCAAGAGGAAGAAGAGTGGTTTTCAAAGTTTACGGCGATGTTTGTTCTTCGATGATTCGTTTGAAGGAAAAGTGTTAGCTATAGCTATTAGCGATTTTCCATAGGAACAACTACACGAACTCACAGGCTGGCGCGAATTACAAGTGGAACTACCCCGTAGTCGCCCTGTCGAGAGTCGTGTTTCCATAGCGACGTAGGAGCCGCCGGGATCATGAGTTGACGTCAACATTTTGCGACAGCTTTCACCGCGACGTAATTATCCCATCCAGGTGGCGGGAAATGTCGAGGTAAATCGTCTCGTTTCTCCTGGAGGACTCGAGCCCCCGCTGAACCTCGTCGGTGGCGTAGTCAGCCAACAAAGCCTGCACCTCCTCGTCTGTCCGTTTCTCGGCTGATTTCTCCATTTCGCTTGATCGAAATTAAGTTTGCTACCACACAGCTTGGTTGCTGGCTTATACAATTGCGCTTGTTGAACACCGAAGTAGAAGGCTGGTTGCTTCCGACGTTCAACCAATCGGCGTCGAGCCCCTCCCAGCAGGTTTTCAGGGCCGCTCAGAAGTACCGACCCCAGAGCAGGGACTAGAGACGCTCCCTTAAAAGTCCCAGTAAGAGTTCCGGTCAGGGGTAGTTCCTCTAGTGGAAACACCAGCAAAGCTGCCGGCCCCCTAAAAGGTTCGGGTAGTTCCGCTGGTGGAAAATGGCCTTATGAGTTGTGTTGACAGGTTGCTTCACAAGGGGCGTCACTCCAGATACTGAAAGCAAAGGTTCACCTACTTTTGCCACTCACAGATGTGAAATATTGGATCATTTTGCTCAATAAATGAATGAGCAAGTATCATATTTTTGTCTCATTTGTTTAATTGGGTTTTCTTCATCTACTTTTAGGACTCGTCGCCGGACCGAATCCCCGTGTTACCCCCGCCTTGATTGGTGTCGCTAAAGCCACAATTGGCCGTGTGTGCGGGTGTGAAGCCGGATGTGAGTATGTGTCGAGGTGGCTGCAGTAGCGCCTCCTCTGATCGGTCGGGGCGCCTGTTCGGGGGAGAGGGAGAACTGGAGGAATAGCGTGATCCTGCCACGCGCTACGTCGCCCTGGCGAAACGCCTCACTGTCAGGGGAACGAAGCGGCTGGCGACTCCACATGCGTCGGAGGAGGCATGTGGTAGTCTGCAGCCCTCCCCGCAATGGCAGAGGGGATGGAGCAGAAACCGGGAGGGATCGGAAGAGTGGGGTAATTGGTCCCATATAATTGGGGAGACAAAGAGGAACGAAACCCCGATGATGAATTAAGGGACGCAAGATTATTAACACGCCGAATGTCGTAAAGTTTGTGTTTTCCTGCCTTAACGGGAACCATATTGTTTTTCTTTTGACATTTAATCAGGGGAGAGCGCGAACGCAGTCCCCCACTACCAGAAATTATGCAGTCGAGACTCCCACGTTTGGGGAATTCGCACAGGTCAGCACAACCGGAGTGCAATGGTCAAGCCTCGCCGTGGGTGAACCACCTTCTTGATCATGGTGTCTCCCCTGCCAGGTAAGTATGAACCCCAGCCATCGCACAGAGGAGCTGAGTCTGACACACATCTATCTGTATGACGGTGCCACGGCATCAAGTAAAGCGACTGCTTTGTCCTCACAGAAATCAAGGTTTGTTTCTTTTAACATGTAAACGGGGGAGAGCGCGAACGCAGTCCCCCACTACCGGAAATGATGCAGTCCAGAGTCTATAACATTTGGGGAATTGACCTTTCGCAAAGTCAGTTACCGTTGCTATGACCGTCAAGCCTTTCAGAACTATCCAGGAAGTAGCCGGAAAACACCAAAACATGAAGGAAGAAATCAGCGCATTGTGTGGTTAAAAGTAACAGTAGTAATACATTAGCTATCAATAATAGCTAGTAGCAAGCTTAGCTTGGAGCAGACAGGTATTTTTGTTGATTTTGGATGGATTAAGCTGGCCATGGGGTCTGCTATACTGTGACATCTATTGACGACATTGCGCTTCTTGCGTTCTGGGTTTCGGGAAGGGAAAGAAAATGACACCCCCTCCAAACTTTTCACATATCTAGTATCCGATCTGCAGATCCCATAGGCACACCGTTTCAGCATTTTGTTGTGTGTTTGCAAAGCTTGACGGACCGTTGCTAAGGTCGGATTGGACAAGCACCGTTCTGGGGAGGTACTTTGCGAAAGCTCAATTGAACTCGAGGCGTTCTAGAGGAGTGTAAAGTCTACCTCGACTGTACACAGTTACGGCTCCTGATCGGTCTAAAGTCTACGGTGAGTGAACGCTCTAGACTAATCGGAAGCCGAAAGAGCCGATTGTAGCGTACCAGTCATAGGTCCCAGATGAGACGAGCATCAAAGCTTATCAAGAGGAAGAAGAGTGGTTTTCAAAGTTTACGGCGATGTTTGTTCTTCGATGATTCGTTTGAAGGAAAAGTGTTAGCTATAGCTATTAGCGATTTTCCATAGGAACAACTACACGAACTCACAGGCTGGCGCGAATTACAAGTGGAACTACCCCGTAGTCGCCCTGTCGAGAGTCGTGTTTCCATAGCGACGTAGGAGCCGCCGGGATCATGAGTTGACGTCAACATTTTGCGACAGCTTTCACCGCGACGTAATTATCCCATCCAGGTGGCGGGAAATGTCGAGGTAAATCGTCTCGTTTCTCCTGGAGGACTCGAGCCCCCGCTGAACCTCGTCGGTGGCGTAGTCAGCCAACAAAGCCTGCACCTCCTCGTCTGTCCGTTTCTCGGCTGATTTCTCCATTTCGCTTGATCGAAATTAAGTTTGCTACCACACAGCTTGGTTGCTGGCTTATACAATTGCGCTTGTTGAACACCGAAGTAGAAGGCTGGTTGCTTCCGACGTTCAACCAATCGGCGTCGAGCCCCTCCCAGCAGGTTTTCAGGGCCGCTCAGAAGTACCGACCCCAGAGCAGGGACTAGAGACGCTCCCTTAAAAGTCCCAGTAAGAGTTCCGGTCAGGGGTAGTTCCTCTAGTGGAAACACCAGCAAAGCTGCCGGCCCCCTAAAAGGTTCGGGTAGTTCCGCTGGTGGAAAATGGCCTTATGAGTTGTGTTGACAGGTTGCTTCACAAGGGGCGTCACTCCAGATACTGAAAGCAAAGGTTCACCTACTTTTGCCACTCACAGATGTGAAATATTGGATCATTTTGCTCAATAAATGAATGAGCAAGTATCATATTTTTGTCTCATTTGTTTAATTGGGTTTTCTTAGTCTACTTTTAGGACTCGTCGCCGGACCGAATCCCCGTGTTACCCCCGCCTTGATTGGTGTCGCTAAAGCCACAATTGGCCGTGTGTGCGGGTGTGAAGCCGGATGTGAGTATGTGTCGAGGTGGCTGCAGTAGCGCCTCCTCTGATCGGTCGGGGCGCCTGTTCGGGGGATAGGGAGAACTGGAGGAATAGCGTGATCCTGCCACGCGCTACGTCGCCCTGGCGAAACGCCTCACTGTCAGGGGAACGAAGCGGCTGGCGACTCCACATGCGTCGGAGGAGGCATGTGGTAGTCTGCAGCCCTCCCCGCAATGGCAGAGGGGATGGAGCAGAAACCGGGAGGGATCGGAAGAGTGGGGTGATTGGTCCCATATAATTGGGGAGACAAAGAGGAACGAAACCCCGATGATGAATTAAGGGACGCAAGATTATTAACACGCCGAATGTCGTAAAGTTTGTGTTTTCCTGCCTTAACGGGAACCATATTGTTTTTCTTTTGACATTTAATCAGGGGAGAGCGCGAACGCAGTCCCCCACTACCAGAAATTATGCAGTCGAGATTCCCACGTTTGGGGAATTCGCACAGGTCAGCACAACCGGAGTGCAATGGTCAAGCCTCGCCGTGGGTGAACCACCTTCTTGATCATGGTGTCTCCCCTGCCAGGTAAGTATGAACCCCAGCCATCGCACAGAGGAGCTGATTCTGACACACATCTATCTGTATGACGGTGCCACGGCATCAAGTAAAGCGACTGCTTTGTCCTCACAGAAATCAAGGTTTGTTTCTTTTAACATGTAAACGGGGGAGAGCGCGAACGCAGTCCCCCACTACCGGAAATGATGCAGTCCAGAGTCTATAACATTTGGGGAATTGACCTTTCGCAAAGTCAGTTACCGTTGCTATGACCGTCAAGCCTTTCAGAACTATCCAGGAAGTAGCCGGAAAACACCAAAACATGAAGGAAGAAATCAGCGCATTGTGTGGTTAAAAGTAACAGTAGTAATACATTAGCTATCAATAATAGCTAGTAGCAAGCTTAGCTTGGAGCAGACAGGTATTTTTGTTGATTTTGGATGGATTAAGCTGGCCATGGGGTCTGCTATACTGTGACATCTATTGACGACATTGCGCTTCTTGCGTTCTGGGTTTCGGGAAGGGAAAGAAAATGACACCCCCTCCAAACTTTTCACATATCTAGTATCCGATCTGCAGATCCCATAGGCACACCGTTTCAGCATTTTGTTGTGTGTTTGCAAAGCTTGACGGACCGTTGCTAAGGTCGGATTGGACAAGCACCGTTCTGGGGAGGTACTTTGCGAAAGCTCAATTGAACTCGAGGCGTTCTAGAGGAGTGTAAAGTCTACCTCGACTGTACACAGTTACGGCTCCTGATCGGTCTAAAGTCTACGGTGAGTGAACGCTCTAGACTAATCGGAAGCCGAAAGAGCCGATTGTAGCGTACCAGTCATAGGTCCCAGATGAGACGAGCATCAAAGCTTATCAAGAGGAAGAAGAGTGGTTTTCAAAGTTTACGGCGATGTTTGTTCTTCGATGATTCGTTTGAAGGAAAAGTGTTAGCTATAGCTATTAGCGATTTTCCATAGGAACAACTACACGAACTCACAGGCTGGCGCGAATTACAAGTGGAACTACCCCGTAGTCGCCCTGTCGAGAGTCGTGTTTCCATAGCGACGTAGGAACCGCCGGGATCATGAGTTGACGTCAGCATTTTGCGACAGCTTTCACCGCGACGTAATTATCCCATCCAGGTGGCGGGAAATGTCGAGGTAAATCGTCTCGTTTCTCCTGGAGGACTCGAGCCCCCGCTGAACCTCGTCGGTGGCGTAGTCAGCCAACAAAGCCTGCACCTCCTCGTCTGTCCGTTTCTCGGCTGATTTCTCCATTTCGCTTGATCGAAATTAAGTTTGCTACCACACAGCTTGGTTGCTGGCTTATACAATTGCGCTTGTTGAACACCGAAGTAGAAGGCTGGTTGCTTCCGACGTTCAACCAATCGGCGTCGAGCCCCTCCCAGCAGGTTTTCAGGGCCGCTCAGAAGTACCGACCCCAGAGCAGGGACTAGAGACGCTCCCTTAAAAGTCCCAGTAAGAGTTCCGGTCAGGGGTAGTTCCTCTAGTGGAAACACCAGCAAAGCTGCCGGCCCCCTAAAAGGTTCGGGTAGTTCCGCTGGTGGAAAATGGCCTTATGAGTTGTGTTGACAGGTTGCTTCACAAGGGGCGTCACTCCAGATACTGAAAGCAAAGGTTCACCTACTTTTGCCACTCACAGATGTGAAATATTGGATCATTTTGCTCAATAAATGAATGAGCAAGTATCATATTTTTGTCTCATTTGTTTAATTGGGTTTTCTTCATCTACTTTTAGGACTCGTCGCCGGACCGAATCCCCGTGTTACCCCCGCCTTGATTGGTGTCGCTAAAGCCACAATTGGCCGTGTGTGCGGGTGTGAAGCCGGATGTGAGTATGTGTCGAGGTGGCTGCAGTAGCGCCTCCTCTGATCGGTCGGGGCGCCTGTTCGGGGGAGAGGGAGAACTGGAGGAATAGCGTGATCCTGCCACGCGCTACGTCGCCCTGGCGAAACGCCTCACTGTCAGGGGAACGAAGCGGCTGGCGACTCCACATGCGTCGGAGGAGGCATGTGGTAGTCTGCAGCCCTCCCCGCAATGGCAGAGGGGATGGAGCAGAAACCGGGAGGGATCGGAAGAGTGGGGTAATTGGTCCCATATAATTGGGGAGACAAAGAGGAACGAAACCCCGATGATGAATTAAGGGACGCAAGATTATTAACACGCCGAATGTCGTAAAGTTTGTGTTTTCCTGCCTTAACGGGAACCATATTGTTTTTCTTTTGACATTTAATCAGGGGAGAGCGCGAACGCAGTCCCCCACTACCAGAAATTATGCAGTCGAGACTCCCACGTTTGGGGAATTCGCACAGGTCAGCACAACCGGAGTGCAATGGTCAAGCCTCGCCGTGGGTGAACCACCTTCTTGATCATGGTGTCTCCCCTGCCAGGTAAGTATGAACCCCAGCCATCGCACAGAGGAGCTGAGTCTGACACACATCTATCTGTATGACGGTGCCACGGCATCAAGTAAAGCGACTGCTTTGTCCTCACAGAAATCAAGGTTTGTTTCTTTTAACATGTAAACGGGGGAGAGCGCGAACGCAGTCCCCCACTACCGGAAATGATGCAGTCCAGAGTCTATAACATTTGGGGAATTGACCTTTCGCAAAGTCAGTTACCGTTGCTATGACCGTCAAGCCTTTCAGAACTATCCAGGAAGTAGCCGGAAAACACCAAAACATGAAGGAAGAAATCAGCGCATTGTGTGGTTAAAAGTAACAGTAGTAATACATTAACTATCAATAATAGCTAGTAGCAAGCTTAGCTTGGAGCAGACAGGTATTTTTGTTGATTTTGGATGGATTAAGCTGGCCATGGGGTCTGCTATACTGTGACATCTATTGACGACATTGCGCTTCTTGCGTTCTGGGTTTCGGGAAGGGAAAGAAAATGACACCCCCTCCAAACTTTTCACATATCTAGTATCCGATCTGCAGATCCCATAGGCACACCGTTTCAGCATTTTGTTGTGTGTTTGCAAAGCTTGACGGACCGTTGCTAAGGTCGGATTGGACAAGCACCGTTCTGGGGAGGTACTTTGCGAAAGCTCAATTGAACTCGAGGCGTTCTAGAGGAGTGTAAAGTCTACCTCGACTGTACACAGTTACGGCTCCTGATCGGTCTAAAGTCTACGGTGAGTGAACGCTCTAGACTAATCGGAAGCCGAAAGAGCCGATTGTAGCGTACCAGTCATAGGTCCCAGATGAGACGAGCATCAAAGCTTATCAAGAGGAAGAAGAGTGGTTTTCAAAGTTTACGGCGATGTTTGTTCTTCGATGATTCGTTTGAAGGAAAAGTGTTAGCTATAGCTATTAGCGATTTTCCATAGGAACAACTACACGAACTCACAGGCTGGCGCGAATTACAAGTGGAACTACCCCGTAGTCGCCCTGTCGAGAGTCGTGTTTCCATAGCGACGTAGGAGCCGCCGGGATCATGAGTTGACGTCAACATTTTGCGACAGCTTTCACCGCGACGTAATTATCCCATCCAGGTGGCGGGAAATGTCGAGGTAAATCGTCTCGTTTCTCCTGGAGGACTCGAGCCCCCGCTGAACCTCGTCGGTGGCGTAGTCAGCCAACAAAGCCTGCACCTCCTCGTCTGTCCGTTTCTCGGCTGATTTCTCCATTTCGCTTGATCGAAATTAAGTTTGCTACCACACAGCTTGGTTGCTGGCTTATACAATTGCGCTTGTTGAACACCGAAGTAGAAGGCTGGTTGCTTCCGACGTTCAACCAATCGGCGTCGAGCCCCTCCCAGCAGGTTTTCAGGGCCGCTCAGAAGTACCGACCCCAGAGCAGGGACTAGAGACGCTCCCTTAAAAGTCCCAGTAAGAGTTCCGGTCAGGGGTAGTTCCTCTAGTGGAAACACCAGCAAAGCTGCCGGCCCCCTAAAAGGTTCGGGTAGTTCCGCTGGTGGAAAATGGCCTTATGAGTTGTGTTGACAGGTTGCTTCACAAGGGGCGTCACTCCAGATACTGAAAGCAAAGGTTCACCTACTTTTGCCACTCACAGATGTGAAATATTGGATCATTTTGCTCAATAAATGAATGAGCAAGTATCATATTTTTGTCTCATTTGTTTAATTGGGTTTTCTTCATCTACTTTTAGGACTCGTCGCCGGACCGAATACCCGTGTTACCCCCGCCTTGATTGGTGTCGCTAAAGCCACAATTGGCCGTGTGTGCGGGTGTGAAGCCGGATGTGAGTATGTGTCGAGGTGGCTGCAGTAGCGCCTCCTCTGATCGGTCGGGGCGCCTGTTCGGGGGAGAGGGAGAACTGGAGGAATAGCGTGATCCTGCCACGCGCTACGTCGCCCTGGCGAAACGCCTCACTGTCAGGGGAACGAAGCGGCTGGCGACTCCACATGCGTCGGAGGAGGCATGTGGTAGTCTGCAGCCCTCCCCGCAATGGCAGAGGGGATGGAGCAGAAACCGGGAGGGATCGGAAGAGTGGGGTAATTGGTCCCATATAATTGGGGAGACAAAGAGGAACGAAACCCCGATGATGAATTAAGGGACGCAAGATTATTAACACGCCGAATGTCGTAAAGTTTGTGTTTTCCTGCCTTAACGGGAACCATATTGTTTTTCTTTTGACATTTAATCAGGGGAGAGCGCGAACGCAGTCCCCCACTACCAGAAATTATGCAGTCGAGATTCCCACGTTTGGGGAATTCGCACAGGTCAGCACAACCGGAGTGCAATGGTCAAGCCTCGCCGTGGGTGAACCACCTTCTTGATCATGGTGTCTCCCCTGCCAGGTAAGTATGAACCCCAGCCATCGCACAGAGGAGCTGATTCTGACACACATCTATCTGTATGACGGTGCCACGGCATCAAGTAAAGCGACTGCTTTGTCCTCACAGAAATCAAGGTTTGTTTCTTTTAACATGTAAACGGGGGAGAGCGCGAACGCAGTCCCCCACTACCGGAAATGATGCAGTCCAGAGTCTATAACATTTGGGGAATTGACCTTTCGCAAAGTCAGTTACCGTTGCTATGACCGTCAAGCCTTTCAGAACTATCCAGGAAGTAGCCGGAAAACACCAAAACATGAAGGAAGAAATCAGCGCATTGTGTGGTTAAAAGTAACAGTAGTAATACATTAGCTATCAATAATAGCTAGTAGCAAGCTTAGCTTGGAGCAGACAGGTATTTTTGTTGATTTTGGATGGATTAAGCTGGCCATGGGGTCTGCTATACTGTGACATCTATTGACGACATTGCGCTTCTTGCGTTCTGGGTTTCGGGAAGGGAAAGAAAATGACACCCCCTCCAAACTTTTCACATATCTAGTATCCGATCTGCAGATCCCATAGGCACACCGTTTCAGCATTTTGTTGTGTGTTTGCAAAGCTTGACGGACCGTTGCTAAGGTCGGATTGGACAAGCACCGTTCTGGGGAGGTACTTTGCGAAAGCTCAATTGAACTCGAGGCGTTCTAGAGGAGTGTAAAGTCTACCTCGACTGTACACAGTTACGGCTCCTGATCGGTCTAAAGTCTACGGTGAGTGAACGCTCTAGACTAATCGGAAGCCGAAAGAGCCGATTGTAGCGTACCAGTCATAGGTCCCAGATGAGACGAGCATCAAAGCTTATCAAGAGGAAGAAGAGTGGTTTTCAAAGTTTACGGCGATGTTTGTTCTTCGATGATTCGTTTGAAGGAAAAGTGTTAGCTATAGCTATTAGCGATTTTCCATAGGAACAACTACACGAACTCACAGGCTGGCGCGAATTACAAGTGGAACTACCCCGTAGTCGCCCTGTCGAGAGTCGTGTTTCCATAGCGACGTAGGAACCGCCGGGATCATGAGTTGACGTCAGCATTTTGCGACAGCTTTCACCGCGACGTAATTATCCCATCCAGGTGGCGGGAAATGTCGAGGTAAATCGTCTCGTTTCTCCTGGAGGACTCGAGCCCCCGCTGAACCTCGTCGGTGGCGTAGTCAGCCAACAAAGCCTGCACCTCCTCGTCTGTCCGTTTCTCGGCTGATTTCTCCATTTCGCTTGATCGAAATTAAGTTTGCTACCACACAGCTTGGTTGCTGGCTTATACAATTGCGCTTGTTGAACACCGAAGTAGAAGGCTGGTTGCTTCCGACGTTCAACCAATCGGCGTCGAGCCCCTCCCAGCAGGTTTTCAGGGCCGCTCAGAAGTACCGACCCCAGAGCAGGGACTAGAGACGCTCCCTTAAAAGTCCCAGTAAGAGTTCCGGTCAGGGGTAGTTCCTCTAGTGGAAACACCAGCAAAGCTGCCGGCCCCCTAAAAGGTTCGGGTAGTTCCGCTGGTGGAAAATGGCCTTATGAGTTGTGTTGACAGGTTGCTTCACAAGGGGCGTCACTCCAGATACTGAAAGCAAAGGTTCACCTACTTTTGCCACTCACAGATGTGAAATATTGGATCATTTTGCTCAATAAATGAATGAGCAAGTATCATATTTTTGTCTCATTTGTTTAATTGGGTTTTCTTCATCTACTTTTAGGACTCGTCGCCGGACCGAATCCCCGTGTTACCCCCGCCTTGATTGGTGTCGCTAAAGCCACAATTGGCCGTGTGTGCGGGTGTGAAGCCGGATGTGAGTATGTGTCGAGGTGGCTGCAGTAGCGCCTCCTCTGATCGGTCGGGGCGCCTGTTCGGGGGAGAGGGAGAACTGGAGGAATAGCGTGATCCTGCCACGCGCTACGTCGCCCTGGCGAAACGCCTCACTGTCAGGGGAACGAAGCGGCTGGCGACTCCACATGCGTCGGAGGAGGCATGTGGTAGTCTGCAGCCCTCCCCGCAATGGCAGAGGGGATGGAGCAGAAACCGGGAGGGATCGGAAGAGTGGGGTAATTGGTCCCATATAATTGGGGAGACAAAGAGGAACGAAACCCCGATGATGAATTAAGGGACGCAAGATTATTAACACGCCGAATGTCGGAAAGTTTGTGTTTTCCTGCCTTAACGGGAACCATATTGTTTTTCTTTTGACATTTAATCAGGGGAGAGCGCGAACGCAGTCCCCCACTACCAGAAATTATGCAGTCGAGATTCCCACGTTTGGGGAATTCGCACAGGTCAGCACAACCGGAGTGCAATGGTCAAGCCTCGCCGTGGGTGAACCACCTTCTTGATCATGGTGTCTCCCCTGCCAGGTAAGTATGAACCCCAGCCATCGCACAGAGGAGCTGATTCTGACACACATCTATCTGTATGACGGTGCCACGGCATCAAGTAAAGCGACTGCTTTGTCCTCACAGAAATCAAGGTTTGTTTCTTTTAACATGTAAACGGGGGAGAGCGCGAACGCAGTCCCCCACTACCGGAAATGATGCAGTCCAGAGTCTATAACATTTGGGGAATTGACCTTTCGCAAAGTCAGTTACCGTTGCTATGACCGTCAAGCCTTTCAGAACTATCCAGGAAGTAGCCGGAAAACACCAAAACATGAAGGAAGAAATCAGCGCATTGTGTGGTTAAAAGTAACAGTAGTAATACATTAGCTATCAATAATAGCTAGTAGCAAGCTTAGCTTGGAGCAGACAGGTATTTTTGTTGATTTTGGATGGATTAAGCTGGCCATGGGGTCTGCTATACTGTGACATCTATTGACGACATTGCGCTTCTTGCGTTCTGGGTTTCGGGAAGGGAAAGAAAATGACACCCCCTCCAAACTTTTCACATATCTAGTATCCGATCTGCAGATCCCATAGGCACACCGTTTCAGCATTTTGTTGTGTGTTTGAAAGCTTGACGGACCGTTGCTAAGGTCGGATTGGACAAGCACCGTTCTGGGGAGGTACTTTGCGAAAGCTCAATTGAACTCGAGGCGTTCTAGAGGAGTGTAAAGTCTACCTCGACTGTACACAGTTACGGCTCCTGATCGGTCTAAAGTCTACGGTGAGTGAACGCTCTTTACTAATCGGAAGCCGAAAGAGCCGATTGTAGCGTACCAGTCATAGGTCCCAGATGAGACGAGCATCAAAGCTTATCAAGAGGAAGAAGAGTGGTTTTCAAAGTTTACGGCGATGTTTGTTCTTCGATGATTCGTTTGAAGGAAAAGTGTTAGCTATAGCTATTAGCGATTTTCCATAGGAACAACTACACGAACTCACAGGCTGGCGCGAATTACAAGTGGAACTACCCCGTAGTCGCCCTGTCGAGAGTCGTGTTTCCATAGCGACGTAGGAGCCGCCGGGATCATGAGTTGACGTCAACATTTTGCGACAGCTTTCACCGCGACGTAATTATCCCATCCAGGTGGCGGGAAATGTCGAGGTAAATCGTCTCGTTTCTCCTGGAGGACTCGAGCCCCCGCTGAACCTCGTCGGTGGCGTAGTCAGCCAACAAAGCCTGCACCTCCTCGTCTGTCCGTTTCTCGGCTGATTTCTCCATTTCGCTTGATCGAAATTAAGTTTGCTACCACACAGCTTGGTTGCTGGCTTATACAATTGCGCTTGTTGAACACCGAAGTAGAAGGCTGGTTGCTTCCGACGTTCAACCAATCGGCGTCGAGCCCCTCCCAGCAGGTTTTCAGGGCCGCTCAGAAGTACCGACCCCAGAGCAGGGACTAGAGACGCTCCCTTAAAAGTCCCAGTAAGAGTTCCGGTCAGGGGTAGTTCCTCTAGTGGAAACACCAGCAAAGCTGCCGGCCCCCTAAAAGGTTCGGGTAGTTCCGCTGGTGGAAAATGGCCTTATGAGTTGTGTTGACAGGTTGCTTAACAAGGGGCGTCACTCCAGATACTGAAAGCAAAGGTTCACCTACTTTTGCCACTCACAGATGTGAAATATTGGATCATTTTGCTCAATAAATGAATGAGCAAGTATCATATTTTTGTCTCATTTGTTTAATTGGGTTTTCTTCATCTACTTTTAGGACTCGTCGCCGGACCGAATCCCCGTGTTACCCCCGCCTTGATTGGTGTCGCTAAAGCCACAATTGGCCGTGTGTGCGGGTGTGAAGCCGGATGTGAGTATGTGTCGAGGTGGCTGCAGTAGCGCCTCCTCTGATCGGTCGGGGCGCCTGTTCGGGGGAGAGGGAGAACTGGAGGAATAGCGTGATCCTGCCACGCGCTACGTCGCCCTGGCGAAACGCCTCACTGTCAGGGGAACGAAGCGGCTGGCGACTCCACATGCGTCGGAGGAGGCATGTGGTAGTCTGCAGCCCTCCCCGCAATGGCAGAGGGGATGGAGCAGAAACCGGGAGGGATCGGAAGAGTGGGGTAATTGGTCCCATATAATTGGGGAGACAAAGAGGAACGAAACCCCGATGATGAATTAAGGGACGCAAGATTATTAACACGCCGAATGTCGTAAAGTTTGTGTTTTCCTGCCTTAACGGGAACCATATTGTTTTTCTTTTGACATTTAATCAGGGGAGAGCGCGAACGCAGTCCCCCACTACCAGAAATTATGCAGTCGAGACTCCCACGTTTGGGGAATTCGCACAGGTCAGCACAACCGGAGTGCAATGGTCAAGCCTCGCCGTGGGTGAACCACCTTCTTGATCATGGTGTCTCCCCTGCCAGGTAAGTATGAACCCCAGCCATCGCACAGAGGAGCTGATTCTGACACACATCTATCTGTATGACGGTGCCACGGCATCAAGTAAAGCGACTGCTTTGTCCTCACAGAAATCAAGGTTTGTTTCTTTTAACATGTAAACGGGGGAGAGCGCGAACGCAGTCCCCCACTACCGGAAATGATGCAGTCCAGAGTCTATAACATTTGGGGAATTGACCTTTCGCAAAGTCAGTTACCGTTGCTATGACCGTCAAGCCTTTCAGAACTATCCAGGAAGTAGCCGGAAAACACCAAAACATGAAGGAAGAAATCAGCGCATTGTGTGGTTAAAAGTAACAGTAGTAATACATTAGCTATCAATAATAGCTAGTAGCAAGCTTAGCTTGGAGCAGACAGGTATTTTTGTTGATTTTGGATGGATTAAGCTGGCCATGGGGTCTGCTATACTGTGACATCTATTGACGACATTGCGCTTCTTGCGTTCTGGGTTTCGGGAAGGGAAAGAAAATGACACCCCCTCCAAACTTTTCACATATCTAGTATCCGATCTGCAGATCCCATAGGCACACCGTTTCAGCATTTTGTTGTGTGTTTGCAAAGCTTGACGGACCGTTGCTAAGGTCGGATTGGACAAGCACCGTTCTGGGGAGGTACTTTGCGAAAGCTCAATTGAACTCGAGGCGTTCTAGAGGAGTGTAAAGTCTACCTCGACTGTACACAGTTACGGCTCCTGATCGGTCTAAAGTCTACGGTGAGTGAACGCTCTAGACTAATCGGAAGCCGAAAGAGCCGATTGTAGCGTACCAGTCATAGGTCCCAGATGAGACGAGCATCAAAGCTTATCAAGAGGAAGAAGAGTGGTTTTCAAAGTTTACGGCGATGTTTGTTCTTCGATGATTCGTTTGAAGGAAAAGTGTTAGCTATAGCTATTAGCGATTTTCCATAGGAACAACTACACGAACTCACAGGCTGGCGCGAATTACAAGTGGAACTACCCCGTAGTCGCCCTGTCGAGAGTCGTGTTTCCATAGCGACGTAGGAGCCGCCGGGATCATGAGTTGACGTCAACATTTTGCGACAGCTTTCACCGCGACGTAATTATCCCATCCCGGTGGCGGGAAATGTCGAGGTAAATCGTCTCGTTTCTCCTGGAGGACTCGAGCCCCCGCTGAACCTCGTCGGTGGCGTAGTCAGCCAACAAAGCCTGCACCTCCTCGTCTGTCCGTTTCTCGGCTGATTTCTCCATTTCGCTTGATCGAAATTAAGTTTGCTACCACACAGCTTGGTTGCTGGCTTATACAATTGCGCTTGTTGAACACCGAAGTAGAAGGCTGGTTGCTTCCGACGTTCAACCAATCGGCGTCGAGCCCCTCCCAGCAGGTTTTCAGGGCCGCTCAGAAGTACCGACCCCAGAGCAGGGACTAGAGACGCTCCCTTAAAAGTCCCAGTAAGAGTTCCGGTCAGGGGTAGTTCCTCTAGTGGAAACACCAGCAAAGCTGCCGGCCCCCTAAAAGGTTCGGGTAGTTCCGCTGGTGGAAAATGGCCTTATGAGTTGTGTTGACAGGTTGCTTCACAAGGGGCGTCACTCCAGATACTGAAAGCAAAGGTTCACCTACTTTTGCCACTCACAGATGTGAAATATTGGATCATTTTGCTCAATAAATGAATGAGCAAGTATCATATTTTTGTCTCATTTGTTTAATTGGGTTTTCTTCATCTACTTTTAGGACTCGTCGCCGGACCGAATCCCCGTGTTACCCCCGCCTTGATTGGTGTCGCTAAAGCCACAATTGGCCGTGTGTGCGGGTGTGAAGCCGGATGTGAGTATGTGTCGAGGTGGCTGCAGTAGCGCCTCCTCTGATCGGTCGGGGCGCCTGTTCGGGGGAGAGGGAGAACTGGAGGAATAGCGTGATCCTGCCACGCGCTACGTCGCCCTGGCGAAACGCCTCACTGTCAGGGGAACGAAGCGGCTGGCGACTCCACATGCGTCGGAGGAGGCATGTGGTAGTCTGCAGCCCTCCCCGCAATGGCAGAGGGGATGGAGCAGAAACCGGGAGGGATCGGAAGAGTGGGGTAATTGGTCCCATATAATTGGGGAGACAAAGAGGAACGAAACCCCGATGATGTATTAAGGGACGCAAGATTATTAACACGCCGAATGTCGTAAAGTTTGTGTTTTCCTGCCTTAACGGGAACCATACTGTTTTTCTTTTGACATTTAATCAGGGGAGAGCGCGAACGCAGTCCCCCACTACCAGAAATTATGCAGTCGAGATTCCCACGTTTGGGGAATTCGCACAGGTCAGCACAACCGGAGTGCAATGGTCAAGCCTCGCCGTGGGTGAACCACCTTCTTGATCATGGTGTCTCCCCTGCCAGGTAAGTATGAACCCCAGCCATCGCACAGAGGAGCTGATTCTGACACACATCTATCTGTATGACGGTGCCACGGCATCAAGTAAAGCGACTGCTTTGTCCTCACAGAAATCAAGGTTTGTTTCTTTTAACATGTAAACGGGGGAGAGCGCGAACGCAGTCCCCCACTACCGGAAATGATGCAGTCCAGAGTCTATAACATTTGGGGAATTGACCTTTCGCAAAGTCAGTTACCGTTGCTATGACCGTCAAGCCTTTCAGAACTATCCAGGAAGTAGCCGGAAAACACCAAAACATGAAGGAAGAAATCAGCGCATTGTGTGGTTAAAAGTAACAGTAGTAATACATTAGCTATCAATAATAGCTAGTAGCAAGCTTAGCTTGGAGCAGACAGGTATTTTTGTTGATTTTGGATGGATTAAGCTGGCCATGGGGTCTGCTATACTGTGACATCTATTGACGACATTGCGCTTCTTGCGTTCTGGGTTTCGGGAAGGGAAAGAAAATGACACCCCCTCCAAACTTTTCACATATCTAGTATCCGATCTGCAGATCCCATAGGCACACCGTTTCAGCATTTTGTTGTGTGTTTGCAAAGCTTGACGGACCGTTGCTAAGGTCGGATTGGACAAGCACCGTTCTGGGGAGGTACTTTGCGAAAGCTCAATTGAACTCGAGGCGTTCTAGAGGAGTGTAAAGTCTACCTCGACTGTACACAGTTACGGCTCCTGATCGGTCTAAAGTCTACGATGAGTGAACGCTCTTTACTAATCGGAAGCCGAAAGAGCCGATTGTAGCGTACCAGTCATAGGTCCCAGATGAGACGAGCATCAAAGCTTATCAAGAGGAAGAAGAGTGGTTTTCAAAGTTTACGGCGATGTTTGTTCTTCGATGATTCGTTTGAAGGAAAAGTGTTAGCTATAGCTATTAGCGATTTTCCATAGGAACAACTACACGAACTCACAGGCTGGCGCGAATTACAAGTGGAACTACCCCGTAGTCGCCCTGTCGAGAGTCGTGTTTCCATAGCGACGTAGGAGCCGCCGGGATCATGAGTTGACGTCAACATTTTGCGACAGCTTTCACCGCGACGTAATTATCCCATCCAGGTGGCGGGAAATGTCGAGGTAAATCGTCTCGTTTCTCCTGGAGGACTCGAGCCCCCGCTGAACCTCGTCGGTGGCGTAGTCAGCCAACAAAGCCTGCACCTCCTCGTCTGTCCGTTTCTCGGCTGATTTCTCCATTTCGCTTGATCGAAATTAAGTTTGCTACCACACAGCTTGGTTGCTGGCTTATACAATTGCGCTTGTTGAACACCGAAGTAGAAGGCTGGTTGCTTCCGACGTTCAACCAATCGGCGTCGAGCCCCTCCCAGCAGGTTTTCAGGGCCGCTCAGAAGTACCGACCCCAGAGCAGGGACTAGAGACGCTCCCTTAAAAGTCCCAGTAAGAGTTCCGGTCAGGGGTAGTTCCTCTAGTGGAAACACCAGCAAAGCTGCCGGCCCCCTAAAAGGTTCGGGTAGTTCCGCTGGTGGAAAATGGCCTTATGAGTTGTGTTGACAGGTTGCTTCACAAGGGGCGTCACTCCAGATACTGAAAGCAAAGGTTCACCTACTTTTGCCACTCACAGATGTGAAATATTGGATCATTTTGCTCAATAAATGAATGAGCAAGTATCATATTTTTGTCTCATTTGTTTAATTGGGTTTTCTTCATCTACTTTTAGGACTCGTCGCCGGACCGAATCCCCGTGTTACCCCCGCCTTGATTGGTGTCGCTAAAGCCACAATTGGCCGTGTGTGCGGGTGTGAAGCCGGATGTGAGTATGTGTCGAGGTGGCTGCAGTAGCGCCTCCTCTGATCGGTCGGGGCGCCTGTTCGGGGGAGAGGGAGAACTGGAGGAATAGCGTGATCCTGCCACGCGCTACGTCGCCCTGGCGAAACGCCTCACTGTCAGGGGAACGAAGCGGCTGGCGACTCCACATGCGTCGGAGGAGGCATGTGGTAGTCTGCAGCCCTCCCCGCAATGGCAGAGGGGATGGAGCAGAAACCGGGAGGGATCGGAAGAGTGGGGTAATTGGTCCCATATAATTGGGGAGACAAAGAGGAACGAAACCCCGATGATGAATTAAGGGACGCAAGATTATTAACACGCCGAATGTCGTAAAGTTTGTGTTTTCCTGCCTTAACGGGAACCATATTGTTTTTCTTTTGACATTTAATCAGGGGAGAGCGCGAACGCAGTCCCCCACTACCAGAAATTATGCAGTCGAGACTCCCACGTTTGGGGAATTCGCACAGGTCAGCACAACCGGAGTGCAATGGTCAAGCCTCGCCGTGGGTGAACCACCTTCTTGATCATGGTGTCTCCCCTGCCAGGTAAGTATGAACCCCAGCCATCGCACAGAGGAGCTGAGTCTGACACACATCTATCTGTATGACGGTGCCACGGCATCAAGTAAAGCGACTGCTTTGTCCTCACAGAAATCAAGGTTTGTTTCTTTTAACATGTAAACGGGGGAGAGCGCGAACGCAGTCCCCCACTACCGGAAATGATGCAGTCCAGAGTCTATAACATTTGGGGAATTGACCTTTCGCAAAGCCAGTTACCGTTGCTATGACCGTCAAGCCTTTCAGAACTATCCAGGAAGTAGCCGGAAAACACCAAAACATGAAGGAAGAAATCAGCGCATTGTGTGGTTAAAAGTAACAGTAGTAATACATTAGCTATCAATAATAGCTAGTAGCAAGCTTAGCTTGGAGCAGACAGGTATTTTTGTTGATTTTGGATGGATTAAGCTGGCCATGGGGTCTGCTATACTGTGACATCTATTGACGACATTGCGCTTCTTGCGTTCTGGGTTTCGGGAAGGGAAAGAAAATGACACCCCCTCCAAACTTTTCACATATCTAGTATCCGATCTGCAGATCCCATAGGCACACCGTTTCAGCATTTTGTTGTGTGTTTGCAAAGCTTGACGGACCGTTGCTAAGGTCGGATTGGACAAGCACCGTTCTGGGGAGGTACTTTGCGAAAGCTCAATTGAACTCGAGGCGTTCTAGAGGAGTGTAAAGTCTACCTCGACTGTACACAGTTACGGCTCCTGATCGGTCTAAAGTCTACGGTGAGTGAACGCTCTAGACTAATCGGAAGCCGAAAGAGCCGATTGTAGCGTACCAGTCATAGGTCCCAGATGAGACGAGCATCAAAGCTTATCAAGAGGAAGAAGAGTGGTTTTCAAAGTTTACGGCGATGTTTGTTCTTCGATGATTCGTTTGAAGGAAAAGTGTTAGCTATAGCTATTAGCGATTTTCCATAGGAACAACTACACGAACTCACAGGCTGGCGCGAATTACAAGTGGAACTACCCCGTAGTCGCCCTGTCGAGAGTCGTGTTTCCATAGCGACGTAGGAACCGCCGGGATCATGAGTTGACGTCAGCATTTTGCGACAGCTTTCACCGCGACGTAATTATCCCATCCAGGTGGCGGGAAATGTCGAGGTAAATCGTCTCGTTTCTCCTGGAGGACTCGAGCCCCCGCTGAACCTCGTCGGTGGCGTAGTCAGCCAACAAAGCCTGCACCTCCTCGTCTGTCCGTTTCTCGGCTGATTTCTCCATTTCGCTTGATCGAAATTAAGTTTGCTACCACACAGCTTGGTTGCTGGCTTATACAATTGCGCTTGTTGAACACCGAAGTAGAAGGCTGGTTGCTTCCGACGTTCAACCAATCGGCGTCGAGCCCCTCCCAGCAGGTTTTCAGGGCCGCTCAGAAGTACCGACCCCAGAGCAGGGACTAGAGACGCTCCCTTAAAAGTCCCAGTAAGAGTTCCGGTCAGGGGTAGTTCCTCTAGTGGAAACACCAGCAAAGCTGCCGGCCCCCTAAAAGGTTCGGGTAGTTCCGCTGGTGGAAAATGGCCTTATGAGTTGTGTTGACAGGTTGCTTCACAAGGGGCGTCACTCCAGATACTGAAAGCAAAGGTTCACCTACTTTTGCCACTCACAGATGTGAAATATTGGATCATTTTGCTCAATAAATGAATGAGCAAGTATCATATTTTTGTCTCATTTGTTTAATTGGGTTTTCTTCATCTACTTTTAGGACTCGTCGCCGGACCGAATCCCCGTGTTACCCCCGCCTTGATTGGTGTCGCTAAAGCCACAATTGGCCGTGTGTGCGGGTGTGAAGCCGGATGTGAGTATGTGTCGAGGTGGCTGCAGTAGCGCCTCCTCTGATCGGTCGGGGCGCCTGTTCGGGGGAGAGGGAGAACTGGAGGAATAGCGTGATCCTGCCACGCGCTACGTCGCCCTGGCGAAACGCCTCACTGTCAGGGGAACGAAGCGGCTGGCGACTCCACATGCGTCGGAGGAGGCATGTGGTAGTCTGCAGCCCTCCCCGCAATGGCAGAGGGGATGGAGCAGAAACCGGGAGGGATCGGAAGAGTGGGGTAATTGGTCCCATATAATTGGGGAGACAAAGAGGAACGAAACCCCGATGATGAATTAAGGGACGCAAGATTATTAACACGCCGAATGTCGTAAAGTTTGTGTTTTCCTGCCTTAACGGGAACCATATTGTTTTTCTTTTGACATTTAATCAGGAGAGAGCGCGAACGCAGTCCCCCACTACCAGAAATTATGCAGTCGAGATTCCCACGTTTGGGGAATTCGCACAGGTCAGCACAACCGGAGTGCAATGGTCAAGCCTCGCCGTGGGTGAACCACCTTCTTGATCATGGTGTCTCCCCTGCCAGGTAAGTATGAACCCCAGCCATCGCACAGAGGAGCTGATTCTGACACACATCTATCTGTATGACGGTGCCACGGCATCAAGTAAAGCGACTGCTTTGTCCTCACAGAAATCAAGGTTTGTTTCTTTTAACATGTAAACGGGGGAGAGCGCGAACGCAGTCCCCCACTACCGGAAATGATGCAGTCCAGAGTCTATAACATTTGGGGAATTGACCTTTCGCAAAGTCAGTTACCGTTGCTATGACCGTCAAGCCTTTCAGAACTATCCAGGAAGTAGCCGGAAAACACCAAAACATGAAGGAAGAAATCAGCGCATTGTGTGGTTAAAAGTAACAGTAGTAATACATTAGCTATCAATAATAGCTAGTAGCAAGCTTAGCTTGGAGCAGACAGGTATTTTTGTTGATTTTGGATGGATTAAGCTGGCCATGGGGTCTGCTATACTGTGACATCTATTGACGACATTGCGCTTCTTGCGTTCTGGGTTTCGGGAAGGGAAAGAAAATGACACCCCCTCCAAACTTTTCACATATCTAGTATCCGATCTGCAGATCCCATAGGCACACCGTTTCAGCATTTTGTTGTGTGTTTGCAAAGCTTGACGGACCGTTGCTAAGGTCGGATTGGACAAGCACCGTTCTGGGGAGGTACTTTGCGAAAGCTCAATTGAACTCGAGGCGTTCTAGAGGAGTGTAAAGTCTACCTCGACTGTACACAGTTACGGCTCCTGATCGGTCTAAAGTCTACGGTGAGTGAACGCTCTTTACTAATCGGAAGCCGAAAGAGCCGATTGTAGCGTACCAGTCATAGGTCCCAGATGAGACGAGCATCAAAGCTTATCAAGAGGAAGAAGAGTGGTTTTCAAAGTTTACGGCGATGTTTGTTCTTCGATGATTCGTTTGAAGGAAAAGTGTTAGCTATAGCTATTAGCGATTTTCCATAGGAACAACTACACGAACTCACAGGCTGGCGCGAATTACAAGTGGAACTACCCCGTAGTCGCCCTGTCGAGAGTCGTGTTTCCATAGCGACGTAGGAACCGCCGGGATCATGAGTTGACGTCAGCATTTTGCGACAGCTTTCACCGCGACGTAATTATCCCATCCAGGTGGCGGGAAATGTCGAGGTAAATCGTCTCGTTTCTCCTGGAGGACTCGAGCCCCCGCTGAACCTCGTCGGTGGCGTAGTCAGCCAACAAAGCCTGCACCTCCTCGTCTGTCCGTTTCTCGGCTGATTTCTCCATTTCGCTTGATCGAAATTAAGTTTGCTACCACACAGCTTGGTTGCTGGCTTATACAATTGCGCTTGTTGAACACCGAAGTAGAAGGCTGGTTGCTTCCGACGTTCAACCAATCGGCGTCGAGCCCCTCCCAGCAGGTTTTCAGGGCCGCTCAGAAGTACCGACCCCAGAGCAGGGACTAGAGACGCTCCCTTAAAAGTCCCAGTAAGAGTTCCGGTCAGGGGTAGTTCCTCTAGTGGAAACACCAGCAAAGCTGCCGGCCCCCTAAAAGGTTCGGGTAGTTCCGCTGGTGGAAAATGGCCTTATGAGTTGTGTTGACAGGTTGCTTCACAAGGGGCGTCACTCCAGATACTGAAAGCAAAGGTTCACCTACTTTTGCCACTCACAGATGTGAAATATTGGATCATTTTGCTCAATAAATGAATGAGCAAGTATCATATTTTTGTCTCATTTGTTTAATTGGGTTTTCTTCATCTACTTTTAGGACTCGTCGCCGGACCGAATCCCCGTGTTACCCCCGCCTTGATTGGTGTCGCTAAAGCCACAATTGGCCGTGTGTGCGGGTGTGAAGCCGGATGTGAGTATGTGTCGAGGTGGCTGCAGTAGCGCCTCCTCTGATCGGTCGGGGCGCCTGTTCGGGGGAGAGGGAGAACTGGAGGAATAGCGTGATCCTGCCACGCGCTACGTCGCCCTGGCGAAACGCCTCACTGTCAGGGGAACGAAGCGGCTGGCGACTCCACATGCGTCGGAGGAGGCATGTGGTAGTCTGCAGCCCTCCCCGCAATGGCAGAGGGGATGGAGCAGAAACCGGGAGGGATCGGAAGAGTGGGGTAATTGGTCCCATATAATTGGGGAGACAAAGAGGAACGAAACCCCGATGATGAATTAAGGGACGCAAGATTATTAACACGCCGAATGTCGGAAAGTTTGTGTTTTCCTGCCTTAACGGGAACCATATTGTTTTTCTTTTGACATTTAATCAGGGGAGAGCGCGAACGCAGTCCCCCACTACCAGAAATTATGCAGTCGAGATTCCCACGTTTGGGGAACTCGCACAGGTCAGCACAACCGGAGTGCAATGGTCAAGCCTCGCCGTGGGTGAACCACCTTCTTGATCATGGTGTCTCCCCTGCCAGGTAAGTATGAACCCCAGCCATCGCACAGAGGAGCTGAGTCTGACACACATCTATCTGTATGACGGTGCCACGGCATCAAGTAAAGCGACTGCTTTGTCCTCACAGAAATCAAGGTTTGTTTCTTTTAACATGTAAACGGGGGAGAGCGCGAACGCAGTCCCCCACTACCGGAAATGATGCAGTCCAGAGTCTATAACATTTGGGGAATTGACCTTTCGCAAAGCCAGTTACCGTTGCTATGACCGTCAAGCATTTCAGAACTATCCAGGAAGTAGCCGGAAAACACCAAAACATGAAGGAAGAAATCAGCGCATTGTGTGGTTAAAAGTAACAGTAGTAATACATTAGCTATCAATAATAGCTAGTAGCAAGCTTAGCTTGGAGCAGACAGGTATTTTTGTTGATTTTGGATGGATTAAGCTGGCCATGGGGTCTGCTATACTGTGACATCTATTGACGACATTGCGCTTCTTGCGTTCTGGGTTTCGGGAAGGGAAAGAAAATGACACCCCCTCCAAACTTTTCACATATCTAGTATCCGATCTGCAGATCCCATAGGCACACCGTTTCAGCATTTTGTTGTGTGTTTGCAAAGCTTGACGGACCGTTGCTAAGGTCGGATTGGACAAGCACCGTTCTGGGGAGGTACTTTGCGAAAGCTCAATTGAACTCGAGGCGTTCTAGAGGAGTGTAAAGTCTACCTCGACTGTACACAGTTACGGCTCCTGATCGGTCTAAAGTCTACGGTGAGTGAACGCTCTAGACTAATCGGAAGCCGAAAGAGCCGATTGTAGCGTACCAGTCATAGGTCCCAGATGAGACGAGCATCAAAGCTTATCAAGAGGAAGAAGAGTGGTTTTCAAAGTTTACGGCGATGTTTGTTCTTCGATGATTCGTTTGAAGGAAAAGTGTTAGCTATAGCTATTAGCGATTTTCCATAGGAACAACTACACGAACTCACAGGCTGGCGCGAATTACAAGTGGAACTACCCCGTAGTCGCCCTGTCGAGAGTCGTGTTTCCATAGCGACGTAGGAACCGCCGGGATCATGAGTTGACGTCAGCATTTTGCGACAGCTTTCACCGCGACGTAATTATCCCATCCAGGTGGCGGGAAATGTCGAGGTAAATCGTCTCGTTTCTCCTGGAGGACTCGAGCCCCCGCTGAACCTCGTCGGTGGCGTAGTCAGCCAACAAAGCCTGCACCTCCTCGTCTGTCCGTTTCTCGGCTGATTTCTCCATTTCGCTTGATCGAAATTAAGTTTGCTACCACACAGCTTGGTTGCTGGCTTATACAATTGCGCTTGTTGAACACCGAAGTAGAAGGCTGGTTGCTTCCGACGTTCAACCAATCGGCGTCGAGCCCCTCCCAGCAGGTTTTCAGGGCCGCTCAGAAGTACCGACCCCAGAGCAGGGACTAGAGACGCTCCCTTAAAAGTCCCAGTAAGAGTTCCGGTCAGGGGTAGTTCCTCTAGTGGAAACACCAGCAAAGCTGCCGGCCCCCTAAAAGGTTCGGGTAGTTCCGCTGGTGGAAAATGGCCTTATGAGTTGTGTTGACAGGTTGCTTCACAAGGGGCGTCACTCCAGATACTGAAAGCAAAGGTTCACCTACTTTTGCCACTCACAGATGTGAAATATTGGATCATTTTGCTCAATAAATGAATGAGCAAGTATCATATTTTTGTCTCATTTGTTTAATTGGGTTTTCTTCATCTACTTTTAGGACTCGTCGCCGGACCGAATCCCCGTGTTACCCCCGCCTTGATTGGTGTCGCTAAAGCCACAATTGGCCGTGTGTGCGGGTGTGAAGCCGGATGTGAGTATGTGTCGAGGTGGCTGCAGTAGCGCCTCCTCTGATCGGTCGGGGCGCCTGTTCGGGGGAGAGGGAGAACTGGAGGAATAGCGTGATCCTGCCACGCGCTACGTCGCCCTGGCGAAACGCCTCACTGTCAGGGGAACGAAGCGGCTGGCGACTCCACATGCGTCGGAGGAGGCATGTGGTAGTCTGCAGCCCTCCCCGCAATGGCAGAGGGGATGGAGCAGAAACCGGGAGGGATCGGAAGAGTGGGGTAATTGGTCCCATATAATTGGGGAGACAAAGAGGAACGAAACCCCGATGATGAATTAAGGGACGCAAGATTATTAACACGCCGAATGTCGTAAAGTTTGTGTTTTCCTGCCTTAACGGGAACCATATTGTTTTTCTTTTGACATTTAATCAGGAGAGAGCGCGAACGCAGTCCCCCACTACCAGAAATTATGCAGTCGAGATTCCCACGTTTGGGGAATTCGCACAGGTCAGCACAACCGGAGTGCAATGGTCAAGCCTCGCCGTGGGTGAACCACCTTCTTGATCATGGTGTCTCCCCTGCCAGGTAAGTATGAACCCCAGCCATCGCACAGAGGAGCTGATTCTGACACACATCTATCTGTATGACGGTGCCACGGCATCAAGTAAAGCGACTGCTTTGTCCTCACAGAAATCAAGGTTTGTTTCTTTTAACATGTAAACGGGGGAGAGCGCGAACGCAGTCCCCCACTACCGGAAATGATGCAGTCCAGAGTCTATAACATTTGGGGAATTGACCTTTCGCAAAGTCAGTTACCGTTGCTATGACCGTCAAGCCTTTCAGAACTATCCAGGAAGTAGCCGGAAAACACCAAAACATGAAGGAAGAAATCAGCGCATTGTGTGGTTAAAAGTAACAGTAGTAATACATTAGCTATCAATAATAGCTAGTAGCAAGCTTAGCTTGGAGCAGACAGGTATTTTTGTTGATTTTGGATGGATTAAGCTGGCCATGGGGTCTGCTATACTGTGACATCTATTGACGACATTGCGCTTCTTGCGTTCTGGGTTTCGGGAAGGGAAAGAAAATGACACCCCCTCCAAACTTTTCACATATCTAGTATCCGATCTGCAGATCCCATAGGCACACCGTTTCAGCATTTTGTTGTGTGTTTGCAAAGCTTGACGGACCGTTGCTAAGGTCGGATTGGACAAGCACCGTTCTGGGGAGGTACTTTGCGAAAGCTCAATTGAACTCGAGGCGTTCTAGAGGAGTGTAAAGTCTACCTCGACTGTACACAGTTACGGCTCCTGATCGGTCTAAAGTCTACGGTGAGTGAACGCTCTTTACTAATCGGAAGCCGAAAGAGCCGATTGTAGCGTACCAGTCATAGGTCCCAGATGAGACGAGCATCAAAGCTTATCAAGAGGAAGAAGAGTGGTTTTCAAAGTTTACGGCGATGTTTGTTCTTCGATGATTCGTTTGAAGGAAAAGTGTTAGCTATAGCTATTAGCGATTTTCCATAGGAACAACTACACGAACTCACAGGCTGGCGCGAATTACAAGTGGAACTACCCCGTAGTCGCCCTGTCGAGAGTCGTGTTTCCATAGCGACGTAGGAACCGCCGGGATCATGAGTTGACGTCAGCATTTTGCGACAGCTTTCACCGCGACGTAATTATCCCATCCAGGTGGCGGGAAATGTCGAGGTAAATCGTCTCGTTTCTCCTGGAGGACTCGAGCCCCCGCTGAACCTCGTCGGTGGCGTAGTCAGCCAACAAAGCCTGCACCTCCTCGTCTGTCCGTTTCTCGGCTGATTTCTCCATTTCGCTTGATCGAAATTAAGTTTGCTACCACACAGCTTGGTTGCTGGCTTATACAATTGCGCTTGTTGAACACCGAAGTAGAAGGCTGGTTGCTTCCGACGTTCAACCAATCGGCGTCGAGCCCCTCCCAGCAGGTTTTCAGGGCCGCTCAGAAGTACCGACCCCAGAGCAGGGACTAGAGACGCTCCCTTAAAAGTCCCAGTAAGAGTTCCGGTCAGGGGTAGTTCCTCTAGTGGAAACACCAGCAAAGCTGCCGGCCCCCTAAAAGGTTCGGGTAGTTCCGCTGGTGGAAAATGGCCTTATGAGTTGTGTTGACAGGTTGCTTCACAAGGGGCGTCACTCCAGATACTGAAAGCAAAGGTTCACCTACTTTTGCCACTCACAGATGTGAAATATTGGATCATTTTGCTCAATAAATGAATGAGCAAGTATCATATTTTTGTCTCATTTGTTTAATTGGGTTTTCTTCATCTACTTTTAGGACTCGTCGCCGGACCGAATCCCCGTGTTACCCCCGCCTTGATTGGTGTCGCTAAAGCCACAATTGGCCGTGTGTGCGGGTGTGAAGCCGGATGTGAGTATGTGTCGAGGTGGCTGCAGTAGCGCCTCCTCTGATCGGTCGGGGCGCCTGTTCGGGGGAGAGGGAGAACTGGAGGAATAGCGTGATCCTGCCACGCGCTACGTCGCCCTGGCGAAACGCCTCACTGTCAGGGGAACGAAGCGGCTGGCGACTCCACATGCGTCGGAGGAGGCATGTGGTAGTCTGCAGCCCTCCCCGCAATGGCAGAGGGGATGGAGCAGAAACCGGGAGGGATCGGAAGAGTGGGGTAATTGGTCCCATATAATTGGGGAGACAAAGAGGAACGAAACCCCGATGATGAATTAAGGGACGCAAGATTATTAACACGCCGAATGTCGTAAAGTTTGTGTTTTCCTGCCTTAACGGGAACCATATTGTTTTTCTTTTGACATTTAATCAGGGGAGAGCGCGAACGCAGTCCCCCACTACCAGAAATTATGCAGTCGAGATTCCCACGTTTGGGGAATTCGCACAGGTCAGCACAACCGGAGTGCAATGGTCAAGCCTCGCCGTGGGTGAACCACCTTCTTGATCATGGTGTCTCCCCTGCCAGGTAAGTATGAACCCCAGCCATCGCACAGAGGAGCTGATTCTGACACACATCTATCTGTATGACGGTGCCACGGCATCAAGTAAAGCGACTGCTTTGTCCTCACAGAAATCAAGGTTTGTTTCTTTTAACATGTAAACGGGGGAGAGCGCGAACGCAGTCCCCCACTACCGGAAATGATGCAGTCCAGAGTCTATAACATTTGGGGAATTGACCTTTCGCAAAGTCAGTTACCGTTGCTATGACCGTCAAGCATTTCAGAACTATCCAGGAAGTAGCCGGAAAACACCAAAACATGAAGGAAGAAATCATCGCATTGTGTGGTTAAAAGTAACAGTAGTAATACATTAGCTATCAATAATAGCTAGTAGCAAGCTTAGCTTGGAGCAGACAGGTATTTTTGTTGATTTTGGATGGATTAAGCTGGCCATGGGGTCTGCTATACTGTGACATCTATTGACGACATTGCGCTTCTTGCGTTCTGGGTTTCGGGAAGGGAAAGAAAATGACACCCCCTCCAAACTTTTCACATATCTAGTATCCGATCTGCAGATCCCATAGGCACACCGTTTCAGCATTTTGTTGTGTGTTTGAAAGCTTGACGGACCGTTGCTAAGGTCGGATTGGACAAGCACCGTTCTGGGGAGGTACTTTGCGAAAGCTCAATTGAACTCGAGGCGTTCTAGAGGAGTGTAAAGTCTACCTCGACTGTACACAGTTACGGCTCCTGATCGGTCTAAAGTCTACGGTGAGTGAACGCTCTTTACTAATCGGAAGCCGAAAGAGCCGATTGTAGCGTACCAGTCATAGGTCCCAGATGAGACGAGCATCAAAGCTTATCAAGAGGAAGAAGAGTGGTTTTCAAAGTTTACGGCGATGTTTGTTCTTCGATGATTCGTTTGAAGGAAAAGTGTTAGCTATAGCTATTAGCGATTTTCCATAGGAACAACTACACGAACTCACAGGCTGGCGCGAATTACAAGTGGAACTACCCCGTAGTCGCCCTGTCGAGAGTCGTGTTTCCATAGCGACGTAGGAGCCGCCGGGATCATGAGTTGACGTCAACATTTTGCGACAGCTTTCACCGCGACGTAATTATCCCATCCAGGTGGCGGGAAATGTCGAGGTAAATCGTCTCGTTTCTCCTGGAGGACTCGAGCCCCCGCTGAACCTCGTCGGTGGCGTAGTCAGCCAACAAAGCCTGCACCTCCTCGTCTGTCCGTTTCTCGGCTGATTTCTCCATTTCGCTTGATCGAAATTAAGTTTGCTACCACACAGCTTGGTTGCTGGCTTATACAATTGCGCTTGTTGAACACCGAAGTAGAAGGCTGGTTGCTTCCGACGTTCAACCAATCGGCGTCGAGCCCCTCCCAGCAGGTTTTCAGGGCCGCTCAGAAGTACCGACCCCAGAGCAGGGACTAGAGACGCTCCCTTAAAAGTCCCAGTAAGAGTTCCGGTCAGGGGTAGTTCCTCTAGTGGAAACACCAGCAAAGCTGCCGGCCCCCTAAAAGGTTCGGGTAGTTCCGCTGGTGGAAAATGGCCTTATGAGTTGTGTTGACAGGTTGCTTCACAAGGGGCGTCACTCCAGATACTGAAAGCAAAGGTTCACCTACTTTTGCCACTCACAGATGTGAAATATTGGATCATTTTGCTCAATAAATGAATGAGCAAGTATCATATTTTTGTCTCATTTGTTTAATTGGGTTTTCTTCATCTACTTTTAGGACTCGTCGCCGGACCGAATCCCCGTGTTACCCCCGCCTTGATTGGTGTCGCTAAAGCCACAATTGGCCGTGTGTGCGGGTGTGAAGCCGGATGTGAGTATGTGTCGAGGTGGCTGCAGTAGCGCCTCCTCTGATCGGTCGGGGCGCCTGTTCGGGGGAGAGGGAGAACTGGAGGAATAGCGTGATCCTGCCACGCGCTACGTCGCCCTGGCGAAACGCCTCACTGTCAGGGGAACGAAGCGGCTGGCGACTCCACATGCGTCGGAGGAGGCATGTGGTAGTCTGCAGCCCTCCCCGCAATGGCAGAGGGGATGGAGCAGAAACCGGGAGGGATCGGAAGAGTGGGGTAATTGGTCCCATATAATTGGGGAGACAAAGAGGAACGAAACCCCGATGATGAATTAAGGGGCGCAAGATTATTAACACGCCGAATGTCGTAAAGTTTGTGTTTTCCTGCCTTAACGGGAACCATATTGTTTTTCTTTTGACATTTAATCAGGGGAGAGCGCGAACGCAGTCCCCCACTACCAGAAATTATGCAGTCGAGATTCCCACGTTTGGGGAATTCGCACAGGTCAGCACAACCGGAGTGCAATGGTCAAACCTCGCCGTGGGTGAACCACCTTCTTGATCATGGTGTCTCCCCTGCCAGGTAAGTATGAACCCCAGCCATCGCACAGAGGACCTGATTCTGACACACATCTATCTGTATGACGGTGCCACGGCATCAAGTAAAGCGACTGCTTTGTCCTCACAGAAATCAAGGTTTGTTTCTTTTAACATGTAAACGGGGGAGAGCGCGAACGCAGTCCCCCACTACCGGAAATGATGCAGTCCAGAGTCTATAACATTTGGGGAATTGACCTTTCGCAAAGTCAGTTACCGTTGCTATGACCGTCAAGCCTTTCAGAACTATCCAGGAAGTAGCCGGAAAACACCAAAACATGAAGGAAGAAATCAGCGCATTGTGTGGTTAAAAGTAACAGTAGTAATACATTAGCTATCAATAATAGCTAGTAGCAAGCTTAGCTTGGAGCAGACAGGTATTTTTGTTGATTTTGGATGGATTAAGCTGGCCATGGGGTCTGCTATACTGTGACATCTATTGACGACATTGCGCTTCTTGCGTTCTGGGTTTCGGGAAGGGAAAGAAAATGACACCCCCTCCAAACTTTTCACATATCTAGTATCCGATCTGCAGATCCCATAGGCACACCGTTTCAGCATTTTGTTGTGTGTTTGCAAAGCTTGACGGACCGTTGCTAAGGTCGGATTGGACAAGCACCGTTCTGGGGAGGTACTTTGCGAAAGCTCAATTGAACTCGAGGCGTTCTAGAGGAGTGTAAAGTCTACCTCGACTGTACACAGTTACGGCTCCTGATCGGTCTAAAGTCTACGGTGAGTGAACGCTCTTTACTAATCGGAAGCCGAAAGAGCCGATTGTAGCGTACCAGTCATAGGTCCCAGATGAGACGAGCATCAAAGCTTATCAAGAGGAAGAAGAGTGGTTTTCAAAGTTTACGGCGATGTTTGTTCTTCGATGATTCGTTTGAAGGAAAAGTGTTAGCTATAGCTATTAGCGATTTTCCATAGGAACAACTACACGAACTCACAGGCTGGCGCGAATTACAAGTGGAACTACCCCGTAGTCGCCCTGTCGAGAGTCGTGTTTCCATAGCGACGTAGGAACCGCCGGGATCATGAGTTGACGTCAGCATTTTGCGACAGCTTTCACCGCGACGTAATTATCCCATCCAGGTGGCGGGAAATGTCGAGGTAAATCGTCTCGTTTCTCCTGGAGGACTCGAGCCCCCGCTGAACCTCGTCGGTGGCGTAGTCAGCCAACAAAGCCTGCACCTCCTCGTCTGTCCGTTTCTCGGCTGATTTCTCCATTTCGCTTGATCGAAATTAAGTTTGCTACCACACAGCTTGGTTGCTGGCTTATACAATTGCGCTTGTTGAACACCGAAGTAGAAGGCTGGTTGCTTCCGACGTTCAACCAATCGGCGTCGAGCCCCTCCCAGCAGGTTTTCAGGGCCGCTCAGAAGTACCGACCCCAGAGCAGGGACTAGAGACGCTCCCTTAAAAGTCCCAGTAAGAGTTCCGGTCAGGGGTAGTTCCTCTAGTGGAAACACCAGCAAAGCTGCCGGCCCCCTAAAAGGTTCGGGTAGTTCCGCTGGTGGAAAATGGCCTTATGAGTTGTGTTGACAGGTTGCTTCACAAGGGGCGTCACTCCAGATACTGAAAGCAAAGGTTCACCTACTTTTGCCACTCACAGATGTGAAATATTGGATCATTTTGCTCAATAAATGAATGAGCAAGTATCATATTTTTGTCTCATTTGTTTAATTGGGTTTTCTTCATCTACTTTTAGGACTCGTCGCCGGACCGAATCCCCGTGTTACCCCCGCCTTGATTGGTGTCGCTAAAGCCACAATTGGCCGTGTGTGCGGGTGTGAAGCCGGATGTGAGTATGTGTCGAGGTGGCTGCAGTAGCGCCTCCTCTGATCGGTCGGGGCGCCTGTTCGGGGGAGAGGGAGAACTGGAGGAATAGCGTGATCCTGCCACGCGCTACGTCGCCCTGGCGAAACGCCTCACTGTCAGGGGAACGAAGCGGCTGGCGACTCCACATGCGTCGGAGGAGGCATGTGGTAGTCTGCAGCCCTCCCCGCAATGGCAGAGGGGATGGAGCAGAAACCGGGAGGGATCGGAAGAGTGGGGTAATTGGTCCCATATAATTGGGGAGACAAAGAGGAACGAAATCCCGATGATGAATTAAGGGACGCAAGATTATTAACACGCCGAATGTCGTAAAGTTTGTGTTTTCCTGCCTTAACGGGAACCATATTGTTTTTCTTTTGACATTTAATCAGGGGAGAGCGCGAACGCAGTCCCCCACAACCAGAAATTATGCAGTCGAGACTCCCACGTTTGGGGAATTCGCACAGGTCAGCACAACCGGAGTGCAATGGTCAAACCTCGCCGTGGGTGAACCACCTTCTTGATCATGGTGTCTCCCCTGCCAGGTAAGTATGAACCCCAGCCATCGCACAGAGGACCTGATTCTGACACACATCTATCTGTATGACGGTGCCACGGCATCAAGTAAAGCGACTGCTTTGTCCTCACAGAAATCAAGGTTTGTTTCTTTTAACATGTAAACGGGGGAGAGCGCGAACGCAGTCCCCCACTACCGGAAATGATGCAGTCCAGAGTCTATAACATTTGGGGAATTGACCTTTCGCAAAGTCAGTTACCGTTGCTATGACCGTCAAGCCTTTCAGAACTATCCAGGAAGTAGCCGGAAAACACCAAAACATGAAGGAAGAAATCAGCGCATTGTGTGGTTAAAAGTAACAGTAGTAATACATTAGCTATCAATAATAGCTAGTAGCAAGCTTAGCTTGGAGCAGACAGGTATTTTTGTTGATTTTGGATGGATTAAGCTGGCCATGGGGTCTGCTATACTGTGACATCTATTGACGACATTGCGCTTCTTGCGTTCTGGGTTTCGGGAAGGGAAAGAAAATGACACCCCCTCCAAACTTTTCACATATCTAGTATCCGATCTGCAGATCCCATAGGCACACCGTTTCAGCATTTTGTTGTGTGTTTGCAAAGCTTGACGGACCGTTGCTAAGGTCGGATTGGACAAGCACCGTTCTGGGGAGGTACTTTGCGAAAGCTCAATTGAACTCGAGGCGTTCTAGAGGAGTGTAAAGTCTACCTCGACTGTACACAGTTACGGCTCCTGATCGGTCTAAAGTCTACGGTGAGTGAACGCTCTTTACTAATCGGAAGCCGAAAGAGCCGATTGTAGCGTACCAGTCATAGGTCCCAGATGAGACGAGCATCAAAGCTTATCAAGAGGAAGAAGAGTGGTTTTCAAAGTTTACGGCGATGTTTGTTCTTCGATGATTCGTTTGAAGGAAAAGTGTTAGCTATAGCTATTAGCGATTTTCCATAGGAACAACTACACGAACTCACAGGCTGGCGCGAATTACAAGTGGAACTACCCCGTAGTCGCCCTGTCGAGAGTCGTGTTTCCATAGCGACGTAGGAACCGCCGGGATCATGAGTTGACGTCAGCATTTTCCGACAGCTTTCACCGCGACGTAATTATCCCATCCAGGTGGCGGGAAATGTCGAGGTAAATCGTCTCGTTTCTCCTGGAGGACTCGAGCCCCCGCTGAACCTCGTCGGTGGCGTAGTCAGCCAACAAAGCCTGCACCTCCTCGTCTGTCCGTTTCTCGGCTGATTTCTCCATTTCGCTTGATCGAAATTAAGTTTGCTACCACACAGCTTGGTTGCTGGCTTATACAATTGCGCTTGTTGAACACCGAAGTAGAAGGCTGGTTGCTTCCGACGTTCAACCAATCGGCGTCGAGCCCCTCCCAGCAGGTTTTCAGGGCCGCTCAGAAGTACCGACCCCAGAGCAGGGACTAGAGACGCTCCCTTAAAAGTCCCAGTAAGAGTTCCGGTCAGGGGTAGTTCCTCTAGTGGAAACACCAGCAAAGCTGCCGGCCCCCTAAAAGGTTCGGGTAGTTCCGCTGGTGGAAAATGGCCTTATGAGTTGTGTTGACAGGTTGCTTCACAAGGGGCGTCACTCCAGATACTGAAAGCAAAGGTTCACCTACTTTTGCCACTCACAGATGTGAAATATTGGATCATTTTGCTCAATAAATGAATGAGCAAGTATCATATTTTTGTCTCATTTGTTTAATTGGGTTTTCTTCATCTACTTTTAGGACTCGTCGCCGGACCGAATCCCCGTGTTACCCCCGCCTTGATTGGTGTCGCTAAAGCCACAATTGGCCGTGTGTGCGGGTGTGAAGCCGGATGTGAGTATGTGTCGAGGTGGCTGCAGTAGCGCCTCCTCTGATCGGTCGGGGCGCCTGTTCGGGGGAGAGGGAGAACTGGAGGAATAGCGTGATCCTGCCACGCGCTACGTCGCCCTGGCGAAACGCCTCACTGTCAGGGGAACGAAGCGGCTGGCGACTCCACATGCGTCGGAGGAGGCATGTGGTAGTCTGCAGCCCTCCCCGCAATGGCAGAGGGGATGGAGCAGAAACCGGGAGGGATCGGGAGAGTGGGGTAATTGGTCCCATATAATTGGGGAGACAAAGAGGAACGAAATCCCGATGATGAATTAAGGGACGCAAGATTATTAACACGCCGAATGTCGTAAAGTTTGTGTTTTCCTGCCTTAACGGGAACCATATTGTTTTTCTTTTGACATTTAATCAGGGGAGAGCGCGAACGCAGTCCCCCACTACCAGAAATTATGCAGTCGAGATTCCCACGTTTGGGGAATTCGCACAGGTCAGCACAACCGGAGTGCAATGGTCAAGCCTCGCCGTGGGTGAACCACCTTCTTGATCATGGTGTCTCTCCTGCCAGGTAAGTATGAACCCCAGCCATCGCACAGAGGAGCTGATTCTGACACACATCTATCTGTATGACGGTGCCACGGCATCAAGTAAAGCGACTGCTTTGTCCTCACAGAAATCAAGGTTTGTTTCTTTTAACATGTAAACGGGGGAGAGCGCGAACGCAGTCCCCCACTACCGGAAATGATGCAGTCCAGAGTCTATAACATTTGGGGAATTGACCTTTCGCAAAGTCAGTTACCGTTGCTATGACCGTCAAGCCTTTCAGAACTATCCAGGAAGTAGCCGGAAAACACCAAAACATGAAGGAAGAAATCAGCGCATTGTGTGGTTAAAAGTAACAGTAGTAATACATTAGCTATCAATAATAGCTAGTAGCAAGCTTAGCTTGGAGCAGACAGGTATTTTTGTTGATTTTGGATGGATTAAGCTGGCCATGGGGTCTGCTATACTGTGACATCTATTGACGACATTGCGCTTCTTGCGTTCTGGGTTTCGGGAAGGGAAAGAAAATGACACCCCCTCCAAACTTTTCACATATCTAGTATCCGATCTGCAGATCCCATAGGCACACCGTTTCAGCATTTTGTTGTGTGTTTGCAAAGCTTGACGGACCGTTGCTAAGGTCGGATTGGACAAGCACCGTTCTGGGGAGGTACTTTGCGAAAGCTCAATTGAACTCGAGGCGTTCTAGAGGAGTGTAAAGTCTACCTCGACTGTACACAGTTACGGCTCCTGATCGGTCTAAAGTCTACGGTGAGTGAACGCTCTAGACTAATCGGAAGCCGAAAGAGCCGATTGTAGCGTACCAGTCATAGGTCCCAGATGAGACGAGCATCAAAGCTTATCAAGAGGAAGAAGAGTGGTTTTCAAAGTTTACGGCGATGTTTGTTCTTCGATGATTCGTTTGAAGGAAAAGTGTTAGCTATAGCTATTAGCGATTTTCCATGGGAACAACTACACGAACTCACAGGCTGGCGCGAATTACAAGTGGAACTACCCCGTAGTCGCCCTGTCGAGAGTCGTGTTTCCATAGCGACGTAGGAGCCGCCGGGATCATGAGTTGACGTCAACATTTTGCGACAGCTTTCACCGCGACGTAATTATCCCATCCAGGTGGCGGGAAATGTCGAGGTAAATCGTCTCGTTTCTCCTGGAGGACTCGAGCCCCCGCTGAACCTCGTCGGTGGCGTAGTCAGCCAACAAAGCCTGCACCTCCTCGTCTGTCCGTTTCTCGGCTGATTTCTCCATTTCGCTTGATCGAAATTAAGTTTGCTACCACACAGCTTGGTTGCTGGCTTATACAATTGCGCTTGTTGAACACCGAAGTAGAAGGCTGGTTGCTTCCGACGTTCAACCAATCGGCGTCGAGCCCCTCCCAGCAGGTTTTCAGGGCCGCTCAGAAGTACCGACCCCAGAGCAGGGACTAGAGACGCTCCCTTAAAAGTCCCAGTAAGAGTTCCGGTCAGGGGTAGTTCCTCTAGTGGAAACACCAGCAAAGCTGCCGGCCCCCTAAAAGGTTCGGGTAGTTCCGCTGGTGGAAAATGGCCTTATGAGTTGTGTTGACAGGTTGCTTCACAAGGGGCGTCACTCCAGATACTGAAAGCAAAGGTTCACCTACTTTTGCCACTCACAGATGTGAAATATTGGATCATTTTGCTCAATAAATGAATGAGCAAGTATCATATTTTTGTCTCATTTGTTTAATTGGGTTTTCTTCATCTACTTTTAGGACTCGTCGCCGGACCGAATCCCCGTGTTACCCCCGCCTTGATTGGTGTCGCTAAAGCCACAATTGGCCGTGTGTGCGGGTGTGAAGCCGGATGTGAGTATGTGTCGAGGTGGCTGCAGTAGCGCCTCCTCTGATCGGTCGGGGCGCCTGTTCGGGGGAGAGGGAGAACTGGAGGAATAGCGTGATCCTGCCACGCGCTACGTCGCCCTGGCGAAACGCCTCACTGTCAGGGGAACGAAGCGGCTGGCGACTCCACATGCGTCGGAGGAGGCATGTGGTAGTCTGCAGCCCTCCCCGCAATGGCAGAGGGGATGGAGCAGAAACCGGGAGGGATCGGAAGAGTGGGGTAATTGGTCCCATATAATTGGGGAGACAAAGAGGAACGAAACCCCGATGATGAATTAAGGGACGCAAGATTATTAACACGCCGAATGTCGTAAAGTTTGTGTTTTCCTGCCTTAACGGGAACCATATTGTTTTTCTTTTGACATTTAATCAGGGGAGAGCGCGAACGCAGTCCCCCACTACCAGAAATTATGCAGTCGAGATTCCCACGTTTGGGGAATTCGCACAGGTCAGCACAACCGGAGTGCAATGGTCAAGCCTCGCCGTGGGTGAACCACCTTCTTGATCATGGTGTCTCCCCTGCCAGGTAAGTATGAACCCCAGCCATCGCACAGAGGAGCTGATTCTGACACACATCTATCTGTATGACGGTGCCACGGCATCAAGTAAAGCGACTGCTTTGTCCTCACAGAAATCAAGGTTTGTTTCTTTTAACATGTAAACGGGGGAGAGCGCGAACGCAGTCCCCCACTACCGGAAATGATGCAGTCCAGAGTCTATAACATTTGGGGAATTGACCTTTCGCAAAGTCAGTTACCGTTGCTATGACCGTCAAGCCTTTCAGAACTATCCAGGAAGTAGCCGGAAAACACCAAAACATGAAGGAAGAAATCAGCGCATTGTGTGGTTAAAAGTAACAGTAGTAATACATTAGCTATCAATAATAGCTAGTAGCAAGCTTAGCTTGGAGCAGACAGGTATTTTTGTTGATTTTGGATGGATTAAGCTGGCCATGGGGTCTGCTATACTGTGACATCTATTGACGACATTGCGCTTCTTGCGTTCTGGGTTTCGGGAAGGGAAAGAAAATGACACCCCCTCCAAACTTTTCACATATCTAGTATCCGATCTGCAGATCCCATAGGCACACCGTTTCAGCATTTTGTTGTGTGTTTGCAAAGCTTGACGGACCGTTGCTAAGGTCGGATTGGACAAGCACCGTTCTGGGGAGGTACTTTGCGAAAGCTCAATTGAACTCGAGGCGTTCTAGAGGAGTGTAAAGTCTACCTCGACTGTACACAGTTACGGCTCCTGATCGGTCTAAAGTCTACGGTGAGTGAACGCTCTAGACTAATCGGAAGCCGAAAGAGCCGATTGTAGCGTACCAGTCATAGGTCCCAGATGAGACGAGCATCAAAGCTTATCAAGAGGAAGAAGAGTGGTTTTCAAAGTTTACGGCGATGTTTGTTCTTCGATGATTCGTTTGAAGGAAAAGTGTTAGCTATAGCTATTAGCGATTTTCCATAGGAACAACTACACGAACTCACAGGCTGGCGCGAATTACAAGTGGAACTACCCCGTAGTCGCCCTGTCGAGAGTCGTGTTTCCATAGCGACGTAGGAGCCGCCGGGATCATGAGTTGACGTCAACATTTTGCGACAGCTTTCACCGCGACGTAATTATCCCATCCAGGTGGCGGGAAATGTCGAGGTAAATCGTCTCGTTTCTCCTGGAGGACTCGAGCCCCCGCTGAACCTCGTCGGTGGCGTAGTCAGCCAACAAAGCCTGCACCTCCTCGTCTGTCCGTTTCTCGGCTGATTTCTCCATTTCGCTTGATCGAAATTAAGTTTGCTACCACACAGCTTGGTTGCTGGCTTATACAATTGCGCTTGTTGAACACCGAAGTAGAAGGCTGGTTGCTTCCGACGTTCAACCAATCGGCGTCGAGCCCCTCCCAGCAGGTTTTCAGGGCCGCTCAGAAGTACCGACCCCAGAGCAGGGACTAGAGACGCTCCCTTAAAAGTCCCAGTAAGAGTTCCGGTCAGGGGTAGTTCCTCTAGTGGAAACACCAGCAAAGCTGCCGGCCCCCTAAAAGGTTCGGGTAGTTCCGCTGGTGGAAAATGGCCTTATGAGTTGTGTTGACAGGTTGCTTCACAAGGGGCGTCACTCCAGATACTGAAAGCAAAGGTTCACCTACTTTTGCCACTCACAGATGTGAAATATTGGATCATTTTGCTCAATAAATGAATGAGCAAGTATCATATTTTTGTCTCATTTGTTTAATTGGGTTTTCTTCATCTACTTTTAGGACTCGTCGCCGGACCGAATCCCCGTGTTACCCCCGCCTTGATTGGTGTCGCTAAAGCCACAATTGGCCGTGTGTGCGGGTGTGAAGCCGGATGTGAGTATGTGTCGAGGTGGCTGCAGTAGCGCCTCCTCTGATCGGTCGGGGCGCCTGTTCGGGGGAGAGGGAGAACTGGAGGAATAGCGTGATCCTGCCACGCGCTACGTCGCCCTGGCGAAACGCCTCACTGTCAGGGGAACGAAGCGGCTGGCGACTCCACATGCGTCGGAGGAGGCATGTGGTAGTCTGCAGCCCTCCCCGCAATGGCAGAGGGGATGGAGCAGAAACCGGGAGGGATCGGAAGAGTGGGGTAATTGGTCCCATATAATTGGGGAGACAAAGAGGAACGAAATCCCGATGATGAATTAAGGGACGCAAGATTATTAACACGCCGAATGTCGTAAAGTTTGTGTTTTCCTGCCTTAACGGGAACCATATTGTTTTTCTTTTGACATTTAATCAGGGGAGAGCGCGAACGCAGTCCCCCACTACCAGAAATTATGCAGTCGAGACTCCCACGTTTGGGGAATTCGCACAGGTCAGCACAACCGGAGTGCAATGGTCAAGCCTCGCCGTGGGTGAACCACCTTCTTGATCATGGTGTCTCCCCTGCCAGGTAAGTATGAACCCCAGCCATCGCACAGAGGAGCTGATTCTGACACACATCTATCTGTATGACGGTGCCACGGCATCAAGTAAAGCGACTGCTTTGTCCTCACAGAAATCAAGGTTTGTTTCTTTTAACATGTAAACGGGGGAGAGCGCGAACGCAGTCCCCCACTACCGGAAATGATGCAGTCCAGAGTCTATAACATTTGGGGAATTGACCTTTCGCAAAGTCAGTTACCGTTGCTATGACCGTCAAGCCTTTCAGAACTATCCAGGAAGTAGCCGGAAAACACCAAAACATGAAGGAAGAAATCAGCGCATTGTGTGGTTAAAAGTAACAGTAGTAATACATTAGCTATCAATAATAGCTAGTAGCAAGCTTAGCTTGGAGCAGACAGGTATTTTTGTTGATTTTGGATGGATTAAGCTGGCCATGGGGTCTGCTATACTGTGACATCTATTGACGACATTGCGCTTCTTGCGTTCTGGGTTTCGGGAAGGGAAAGAAAATGACACCCCCTCCAAACTTTTCACATATCTAGTATCCGATCTGCAGATCCCATAGGCACACCGTTTCAGCATTTTGTTGTGTGTTTGCAAAGCTTGACGGACCGTTGCTAAGGTCGGATTGGACAAGCACCGTTCTGGGGAGGTACTTTGCGAAAGCTCAATTGAACTCGAGGCGTTCTAGAGGAGTGTAAAGTCTACCTCGACTGTACACAGTTACGGCTCCTGATCGGTCTAAAGTCTACGGTGAGTGAACGCTCTAGACTAATCGGAAGCCGAAAGAGCCGATTGTAGCGTACCAGTCATAGGTCCCAGATGAGACGAGCATCAAAGCTTATCAAGAGGAAGAAGAGTGGTTTTCAAAGTTTACGGCGATGTTTGTTCTTCGATGATTCGTTTGAAGGAAAAGTGTTAGCTATAGCTATTAGCGATTTTCCATGGGAACAACTACACGAACTCACAGGCTGGCGCGAATTACAAGTGGAACTACCCCGTAGTCGCCCTGTCGAGAGTCGTGTTTCCATAGCGACGTAGGAGCCGCCGGGATCATGAGTTGACGTCAACATTTTGCGACAGCTTTCACCGCGACGTAATTATCCCATCCAGGTGGCGGGAAATGTCGAGGTAAATCGTCTCGTTTCTCCTGGAGGACTCGAGCCCCCGCTGAACCTCGTCGGTGGCGTAGTCAGCCAACAAAGCCTGCACCTCCTCGTCTGTCCGTTTCTCGGCTGATTTCTCCATTTCGCTTGATCGAAATTAAGTTTGCTACCACACAGCTTGGTTGCTGGCTTATACAATTGCGCTTGTTGAACACCGAAGTAGAAGGCTGGTTGCTTCCGACGTTCAACCAATCGGCGTCGAGCCCCTCCCAGCAGGTTTTCAGGGCCGCTCAGAAGTACCGACCCCAGAGCAGGGACTAGAGACGCTCCCTTAAAAGTCCCAGTAAGAGTTCCGGTCAGGGGTAGTTCCTCTAGTGGAAACACCAGCAAAGCTGCCGGCCCCCTAAAAGGTTCGGGTAGTTCCGCTGGTGGAAAATGGCCTTATGAGTTGTGTTGACAGGTTGCTTCACAAGGGGCGTCACTCCAGATACTGAAAGCAAAGGTTCACCTACTTTTGCCACTCACAGATGTGAAATATTGGATCATTTTGCTCAATAAATGAATGAGCAAGTATCATATTTTTGTCTCATTTGTTTAATTGGGTTTTCTTCATCTACTTTTAGGACTCGTCGCCGGACCGAATCCCCGTGTTACCCCCGCCTTGATTGGTGTCGCTAAAGCCACAATTGGCCGTGTGTGCGGGTGTGAAGCCGGATGTGAGTATGTGTCGAGGTGGCTGCAGTAGCGCCTCCTCTGATCGGTCGGGGCGCCTGTTCGGGGGAGAGGGAGAACTGGAGGAATAGCGTGATCCTGCCACGCGCTACGTCGCCCTGGCGAAACGCCTCACTGTCAGGGGAACGAAGCGGCTGGCGACTCCACATGCGTCGGAGGAGGCATGTGGTAGTCTGCAGCCCTCCCCGCAATGGCAGAGGGGATGGAGCAGAAACCGGGAGGGATCGGAAGAGTGGGGTAATTGGTCCCATATAATTGGGGAGACAAAGAGGAACGAAACCCCGATGATGAATTAAGGGACGCAAGATTATTAACACGCCGAATGTCGTAAAGTTTGTGTTTTCCTGCCTTAACGGGAACCATATTGTTTTTCTTTTGACATTTAATCAGGGGAGAGCGCGAACGCAGTCCCCCACTACCAGAAATTATGCAGTCGAGATTCCCACGTTTGGGGAATTCGCACAGGTCAGCACAACCGGAGTGCAATGGTCAAGCCTCGCCGTGGGTGAACCACCTTCTTGATCATGGTGTCTCCCCTGCCAGGTAAGTATGAACCCCAGCCATCGCACAGAGGAGCTGATTCTGACACACATCTATCTGTATGACGGTGCCACGGCATCAAGTAAAGCGACTGCTTTGTCCTCACAGAAATCAAGGTTTGTTTCTTTTAACATGTAAACGGGGGAGAGCGCGAACGCAGTCCCCCACTACCGGAAATGATGCAGTCCAGAGTCTATAACATTTGGGGAATTGACCTTTCGCAAAGTCAGTTACCGTTGCTATGACCGTCAAGCCTTTCAGAACTATCCAGGAAGTAGCCGGAAAACACCAAAACATGAAGGAAGAAATCAGCGCATTGTGTGGTTAAAAGTAACAGTAGTAATACATTAGCTATCAATAATAGCTAGTAGCAAGCTTAGCTTGGAGCAGACAGGTATTTTTGTTGATTTTGGATGGATTAAGCTGGCCATGGGGTCTGCTATACTGTGACATCTATTGACGACATTGCGCTTCTTGCGTTCTGGGTTTCGGGAAGGGAAAGAAAATGACACCCCCTCCAAACTTTTCACATATCTAGTATCCGATCTGCAGATCCCATAGGCACACCGTTTCAGCATTTTGTTGTGTGTTTGCAAAGCTTGACGGACCGTTGCTAAGGTCGGATTGGACAAGCACCGTTCTGGGGAGGTACTTTGCGAAAGCTCAATTGAACTCGAGGCGTTCTAGAGGAGTGTAAAGTCTACCTCGACTGTACACAGTTACGGCTCCTGATCGGTCTAAAGTCTACGGTGAGTGAACGCTCTAGACTAATCGGAAGCCGAAAGAGCCGATTGTAGCGTACCAGTCATAGGTCCCAGATGAGACGAGCATCAAAGCTTATCAAGAGGAAGAAGAGTGGTTTTCAAAGTTTACGGCGATGTTTGTTCTTCGATGATTCGTTTGAAGGAAAAGTGTTAGCTATAGCTATTAGCGATTTTCCATAGGAACAACTACACGAACTCACAGGCTGGCGCGAATTACAAGTGGAACTACCCCGTAGTCGCCCTGTCGAGAGTCGTGTTTCCATAGCGACGTAGGAGCCGCCGGGATCATGAGTTGACGTCAACATTTTGCGACAGCTTTCACCGCGACGTAATTATCCCATCCAGGTGGCGGGAAATGTCGAGGTAAATCGTCTCGTTTCTCCTGGAGGACTCGAGCCCCCGCTGAACCTCGTCGGTGGCGTAGTCAGCCAACAAAGCCTGCACCTCCTCGTCTGTCCGTTTCTCGGCTGATTTCTCCATTTCGCTTGATCGAAATTAAGTTTGCTACCACACAGCTTGGTTGCTGGCTTATACAATTGCGCTTGTTGAACACCGAAGTAGAAGGCTGGTTGCTTCCGACGTTCAACCAATCGGCGTCGAGCCCCTCCCAGCAGGTTTTCAGGGCCGCTCAGAAGTACCGACCCCAGAGCAGGGACTAGAGACGCTCCCTTAAAAGTCCCAGTAAGAGTTCCGGTCAGGGGTAGTTCCTCTAGTGGAAACACCAGCAAAGCTGCCGGCCCCCTAAAAGGTTCGGGTAGTTCCGCTGGTGGAAAATGGCCTTATGAGTTGTGTTGACAGGTTGCTTCACAAGGGGCGTCACTCCAGATACTGAAAGCAAAGGTTCACCTACTTTTGCCACTCACAGATGTGAAATATTGGATCATTTTGCTCAATAAATGAATGAGCAAGTATCATATTTTTGTCTCATTTGTTTAATTGGGTTTTCTTCATCTACTTTTAGGACTCGTCGCCGGACCGAATCCCCGTGTTACCCCCGCCTTGATTGGTGTCGCTAAAGCCACAATTGGCCGTGTGTGCGGGTGTGAAGCCGGATGTGAGTATGTGTCGAGGTGGCTGCAGTAGCGCCTCCTCTGATCGGTCGGGGCGCCTGTTCGGGGGAGAGGGAGAACTGGAGGAATAGCGTGATCCTGCCACGCGCTACGTCGCCCTGGCGAAACGCCTCACTGTCAGGGGAACGAAGCGGCTGGCGACTCCACATGCGTCGGAGGAGGCATGTGGTAGTCTGCAGCCCTCCCCGCAATGGCAGAGGGGATGGAGCAGAAACCGGGAGGGATCGGAAGAGTGGGGTAATTGGTCCCATATAATTGGGGAGACAAAGAGGAACGAAATCCCGATGATGAATTAAGGGACGCAAGATTATTAACACGCCGAATGTCGTAAAGTTTGTGTTTTCCTGCCTTAACGGGAACCATATTGTTTTTCTTTTGACATTTAATCAGGGGAGAGCGCGAACGCAGTCCCCCACTACCAGAAATTATGCAGTCGAGACTCCCACGTTTGGGGAATTCGCACAGGTCAGCACAACCGGAGTGCAATGGTCAAGCCTCGCCGTGGGTGAACCACCTTCTTGATCATGGTGTCTCCCCTGCCAGGTAAGTATGAACCCCAGCCATCGCACAGAGGAGCTGATTCTGACACACATCTATCTGTATGACGGTGCCACGGCATCAAGTAAAGCGACTGCTTTGTCCTCACAGAAATCAAGGTTTGTTTCTTTTAACATGTAAACGGGGGAGAGCGCGAACGCAGTCCCCCACTACCGGAAATGATGCAGTCCAGAGTCTATAACATTTGGGGAATTGACCTTTCGCAAAGTCAGTTACCGTTGCTATGACCGTCAAGCCTTTCAGAACTATCCAGGAAGTAGCCGGAAAACACCAAAACATGAAGGAAGAAATCAGCGCATTGTGTGGTTAAAAGTAACAGTAGTAATACATTAGCTATCAATAATAGCTAGTAGCAAGCTTAGCTTGGAGCAGACAGGTATTTTTGTTGATTTTGGATGGATTAAGCTGGCCATGGGGTCTGCTATACTGTGACATCTATTGACGACATTGCGCTTCTTGCGTTCTGGGTTTCGGGAAGGGAAAGAAAATGACACCCCCTCCAAACTTTTCACATATCTAGTATCCGATCTGCAGATCCCATAGGCACACCGTTTCAGCATTTTGTTGTGTGTTTGCAAAGCTTGACGGACCGTTGCTAAGGTCGGATTGGACAAGCACCGTTCTGGGGAGGTACTTTGCGAAAGCTCAATTGAACTCGAGGCGTTCTAGAGGAGTGTAAAGTCTACCTCGACTGTACACAGTTACGGCTCCTGATCGGTCTAAAGTCTACGGTGAGTGAACGCTCTTTACTAATCGGAAGCCGAAAGAGCCGATTGTAGCGTACCAGTCATAGGTCCCAGATGAGACGAGCATCAAAGCTTATCAAGAGGAAGAAGAGTGGTTTTCAAAGTTTACGGCGATGTTTGTTCTTCGATGATTCGTTTGAAGGAAAAGTGTTAGCTATAGCTATTAGCGATTTTCCATAGGAACAACTACACGAACTCACAGGCTGGCGCGAATTACAAGTGGAACTACCCCGTAGTCGCCCTGTCGAGAGTCGTGTTTCCATAGCGACGTAGGAACCGCCGGGATCATGAGTTGACGTCAGCATTTTGCGACAGCTTTCACCGCGACGTAATTATCCCATCCAGGTGGCGGGAAATGTCGAGGTAAATCGTCTCGTTTCTCCTGGAGGACTCGAGCCCCCGCTGAACCTCGTCGGTGGCGTAGTCAGCCAACAAAGCCTGCACCTCCTCGTCTGTCCGTTTCTCGGCTGATTTCTCCATTTCGCTTGATCGAAATTAAGTTTGCTACCACACAGCTTGGTTGCTGGCTTATACAATTGCGCTTGTTGAACACCGAAGTAGAAGGCTGGTTGCTTCCGACGTTCAACCAATCGGCGTCGAGCCTCTCCCAGCAGGTTTTCAGGGCCGCTCAGAAGTACCGACCCCAGAGCAGGGACTAGAGACGCTCCCTTAAAAGTCCCAGTAAGAGTTCCGGTCAGGGGTAGTTCCTCTAGTGGAAACACCAGCAAAGCTGCCGGCCCCCTAAAAGGATCGGGTAGTTCCGCTGGTGGAAAATGGCCTTATGAGTTGTGTTGACAGGTTGCTTCACAAGGGGCGTCACTCCAGATACTGAAAGCAAAGGTTCACCTACTTTTGCCACTCACAGATGTGAAATATTGGATCATTTTGCTCAATAAATGAATGAGCAAGTATCATATTTTTGTCTCATTTGTTTAATTGGGTTTTCTTCATCTACTTTTAGGACTCGTCGCCGGACCGAATCCCCGTGTTACCCCCGCCTTGATTGGTGTCGCTAAAGCCACAATTGGCCGTGTGTGCGGGTGTGAAGCCGGATGTGAGTATGTGTCGAGGTGGCTGCAGTAGCGCCTCCTCTGATCGGTCGGGGCGCCTGTTCGGGGGAGAGGGAGAACTGGAGGAATAGCGTGATCCTGCCACGCGCTACGTCGCCCTGGCGAAACGCCTCACTGTCAGGGGAACGAAGCGGCTGGCGACTCCACATGCGTCGGAGGAGGCATGTGGTAGTCTGCAGCCCTCCCCGCAATGGCAGAGGGGATGGAGCAGAAACCGGGAGGGATCGGAAGAGTGGGGTAATTGGTCCCATATAATTGGGGAGACAAAGAGGAACGAAACCCCGATGATGAATTAAGGGACGCAAGATTATTAACACGCCGAATGTCGTAAAGTTTGTGTTTTCCTGCCTTAACGGGAACCATATTGTTTTTCTTTTGACATTTAATCAGGGGAGAACGCGAACGCAGTCCCCCACTACCATAAATTATGCAGTCGAGATTCCCACGCTTGGGGCATTCGCACAGGTCAGCACAACCGGAGTGCAATGGTCAAGCCTCGCCGTGGGTGAACCACCTTCTTGATCATGGTGTCTCCCCTGCCAGGTAAGTATGAACCCCAGCCATCGCACAGAGGAGCTGATTCTGACACACATCTATCTGTATGACGGTGCCACGGCATCAAGTAAAGCGACTGCTTTGTCCTCACAGAAATCAAGGTTTGTTTCTTTTAACATGTAAACGGGGGAGAGCGCGAACGCAGTCCCCCACTACCGGAAATGATGCAGTCCAGAGTCTATAACATTTGGGGAATTGACCTTTCGCAAAGTCAGTTACCGTTGCTATGACCGTCAAGCCTTTCAGAACTATCCAGGAAGTAGCCGTAAAACACCAAAACATGAAGGAAGAAATCAGCGCATTGTGTGGTTAAAAGTAACAGTAGTAATACATTAGCTATCAATAATAGCTAGTAGCAAGCTTAGCTTGGAGCAGACAGGTATTTTTGTTGATTTTGGATGGATTAAGCTGGCCATGGGGTCTGCTATACTGTGACATCTATTGACGACATTGCGCTTCTTGCGTTCTGGGTTTCGGGAAGGGAAAGAAAATGACACCCCCTCCAAACTTTTCACATATCTAGTATCCGATCTGCAGATCCCATAGGCACACCGTTTCAGCATTTTGTTGTGTGTTTGAAAGCTTGACGGACCGTTGCTAAGGTCGGATTGGACAAGCACCGTTCTGGGGAGGTACTTTGCGAAAGCTCAATTGAACTCGAGGCGTTCTAGAGGAGTGTAAAGTCTACCTCGACTGTACACAGTTACGGCTCCTGATCGGTCTAAAGTCTACGGTGAGTGAACGCTCTTTACTAATCGGAAGCCGAAAGAGCCGATTGTAGCGTACCAGTCATAGGTCCCAGATGAGACGAGCATCAAAGCTTATCAAGAGGAAGAAGAGTGGTTTTCAAAGTTTACGGCGATGTTTGTTCTTCGATGATTCGTTTGAAGGAAAAGTGTTAGCTATAGCTATTAGCGATTTTCCATAGGAACAACTACACGAACTCACAGGCTGGCGCGAATTACAAGTGGAACTACCCCGTAGTCGCCCTGTCGAGAGTCGTGTTTCCATAGCGACGTAGGAGCCGCCGGGATCATGAGTTGACGTCAACATTTTGCGACAGCTTTCACCGCGACGTAATTATCCCATCCAGGTGGCGGGAAATGTCGAGGTAAATCGTCTCGTTTCTCCTGGAGGACTCGAGCCCCCGCTGAACCTCGTCGGTGGCGTAGTCAGCCAACAAAGCCTGCACCTCCTCGTCTGTCCGTTTCTCGGCTGATTTCTCCATTTCGCTTGATCGAAATTAAGTTTGCTACCACACAGCTTGGTTGCTGGCTTATACAATTGCGCTTGTTGAACACCGAAGTAGAAGGCTGGTTGCTTCCGACGTTCAACCAATCGGCGTCGAGCCCCTCCCAGCAGGTTTTCAGGGCCGCTCAGAAGTACCGACCCCAGAGCAGGGACTAGAGACGCTCCCTTAAAAGTCCCAGTAAGAGTTCCGGTCAGGGGTAGTTCCTCTAGTGGAAACACCAGCAAAGCTGCCGGCCCCCTAAAAGGATCGGGTAGTTCCGCTGGTGGAAAATGGCCTTATGAGTTGTGTTGACAGGTTGCTTCACAAGGGGCGTCACTCCAGATACTGAAAGCAAAGGTTCACCTACTTTTGCCACTCACAGATGTGAAATATTGGATCATTTTGCTCAATAAATGAATGAGCAAGTATCATATTTTTGTCTCATTTGTTTAATTGGGTTTTCTTCATCTACTTTTAGGACTCGTCGCCGGACCGAATCCCCGTGTTACCCCCGCCTTGATTGGTGTCGCTAAAGCCACAATTGGCCGTGTGTGCGGGTGTGAAGCCGGATGTGAGTATGTGTCGAGGTGGCTGCAGTAGCGCCTCCTCTGATCGGTCGGGGCGCCTGTTCGGGGGAGAGGGAGAACTGGAGGAATAGCGTGATCCTGCCACGCGCTACGTCGCCCTGGCGAAACGCCTCACTGTCAGGGGAACGAAGCGGCTGGCGACTCCACATGCGTCGGAGGAGGCATGTGGTAGTCTGCAGCCCTCCCCGCAATGGCAGAGGGGATGGAGCAGAAACCGGGAGGGATCGGAAGAGTGGGGTAATTGGTCCCATATAATTGGGGAGACAAAGAGGAACGAAACCCCGATGATGAATTAAGGGACGCAAGATTATTAACACGCCGAATGTCGTAAAGTTTGTGTATTCCTGCCTTAACGGGAACCATATTGTTTTTCTTTTGACATTTAATCAGTGGAGAGCGCGAACGCAGTCCCCCACTACCAGAAATTATGCAGTCGAGATTCCCACGTTTGGGGAATTCGCACAGGTCAGCACAACCGGAGTGCAATGGTCAAGCCTCGCCGTGGGTGAACCACCTTCTTGATCATGATGTCTCCCCTGCCAGGTAAGTATGAACCCCAGCCATCGCACAGAGGAGCTGATTCTGACACACATCTATCTGTATGACGGTGCCACGGCATCAAGTAAAGCGACTGCTTTGTCCTCACAGAAATCAAGGTTTGTTTCTTTTAACATGTAAACGGGGGAGAGCGCGAACGCAGTCCCCCACTACCGGAAATGATGCAGTCCAGAGTCTATAACATTTGGGGAATTGACCTTTCGCAAAGTCAGTTACCGTTGCTATGACCGTCAAGCCTTTCAGAACTATCCAGGAAGTAGCCGGAAAACACCAAAACATGAAGGAAGAAATCAGCGCATTGTGTGGTTAAAAGTAACAGTAGTAATACATTAGCTATCAATAATAGCTAGTAGCAAGCTTAGCTTGGAGCAGACAGGTATTTTTGTTGATTTTGGATGGATTAAGCTGGCCATGGGGTCTGCTATACTGTGACATCTATTGACGACATTGCGCTTCTTGCGTTCTGGGTTTCGGGAAGGGAAAGAAAATGACACCCCCTCCAAACTTTTCACATATCTAGTATCCGATCTGCAGATCCCATAGGCACACCGTTTCAGCATTTTGTTGTGTGTTTGAAAGCTTGACGGACCGTTGCTAAGGTCGGATTGGACAAGCACCGTTCTGGGGAGGTACTTTGCGAAAGCTCAATTGAACTCGAGGCGTTCTAGAGGAGTGTAAAGTCTACCTCGACTGTACACAGTTACGGCTCCTGATCGGTCTAAAGTCTACGGTGAGTGAACGCTCTAGACTAATCGGAAGCCGAAAGAGCCGATTGTAGCGTACCAGTCATAGGTCCCAGATGAGACGAGCATCAAAGCTTATCAAGAGGAAGAAGAGTGGTTTTCAAAGTTTACGGCGATGTTTGTTCTTCGATGATTCGTTTGAAGGAAAAGTGTTAGCTATAGCTATTAGCGATTTTCCATAGGAACAACTACACGAACTCACAGGCTGGCGCGAATTACAAGTGGAACTACCCCGTAGTCGCCCTGTCGAGAGTCGTGTTTCCATAGCGACGTAGGAGCCGCCGGGATCATGAGTTGACGTCAACATTTTGCGACAGCTTTCACCGCGACGTAATTATCCCATCCAGGTGGCGGGAAATGTCGAGGTAAATCGTCTCGTTTCTCCTGGAGGACTCGAGCCCCCGCTGAACCTCGTCGGTGGCGTAGTCAGCCAACAAAGCCTGCACCTCCTCGTCTGTCCGTTTCTCGGCTGATTTCTCCATTTCGCTTGATCGAAATTAAGTTTGCTACCACACAGCTTGGTTGCTGGCTTATACAATTGCGCTTGTTGAACACCGAAGTAGAAGGCTGGTTGCTTCCGACGTTCAACCAATCGGCGTCGAGCCCCTCCCAGCAGGTTTTCAGGGCCGCTCAGAAGTACCGACCCCAGAGCAGGGACTAGAGACGCTCCCTTAAAAGTCCCAGTAAGAGTTCCGGTCAGGGGTAGTTCCTCTAGTGGAAACACCAGCAAAGCTGCCGGCCCCCTAAAAGGTTCGGGTAGTTCCGCTGGTGGAAAATGGCCTTATGAGTTGTGTTGACAGGTTGCTTCACAAGGGGCGTCACTCCAGATACTGAAAGCAAAGGTTCACCTACTTTTGCCACTCACAGATGTGAAATATTGGATCATTTTGCTCAATAAATGAATGAGCAAGTATCATATTTTTGTCTCATTTGTTTAATTGGGTTTTCTTCATCTACTTTTAGGACTCGTCGCCGGACCGAATCCCCGTGTTACCCCCGCCTTGATTGGTGTCGCTAAAGCCACAATTGGCCGTGTGTGCGGGTGTGAAGCCGGATGTGAGTATGTGTCGAGGTGGCTGCAGTAGCGCCTCCTCTGATCGGTCGGGGCGCCTGTTCGGGGGAGAGGGAGAACTGGAGGAATAGCGTGATCCTGCCACGCGCTACGTCGCCCTGGCGAAACGCCTCACTGTCAGGGGGACGAAGCGGCTGGCGACTCCACATGCGTCGGAGGAGGCATGTGGTAGTCTGCAGCCCTCCCCGCAATGGCAGAGGGGATGGAGCAGAAACCGGGAGGGATCGGAAGAGTGGGGTAATTGGTCCCATATAATTGGGGAGACAAAGAGGAACGAAACCCCGATGATGAATTAAGGGACGCAAGATTATTAACACGCCGAATGTCGTAAAGTTTGTGTTTCCCTGCCTTAACGGGAACCATATTGTTTTTCTTTTGACATTTAATCAGGGGAGAGCGCGAACGCAGTCCCCCACTACCAGAAATTATGCAGTCGAGATTCCCACGTTTGGGGAATTCGCACAGGTCAGCACAACCGGAGTGCAATGGTCAAGCCTCGACGTGGGTGAACCACCTTCTTGATCATGGTGTCTCCCCTGCCAGGTAAGTATGAACCCCAGCCATCGCACAGAGGACCTGATTCTGACACACATCTATCTGTATGACGGTGCCACGGCATCAAGTAAAGCGACTGCTTTGTCCTCACAGAAATCAAGGTTTGTTTCTTTTAACATGTAAACGGGGGAGAGCGCGAACGCAGTCCCCCACTACCGGAAATGATGCAGTCCAGAGTCTATAACATTTGGGGAATTGACCTTTCGCAAAGTCAGTTACCGTTGCTATGACCGTCAAGCCTTTCAGAACTATCCAGGAAGTAGCCGGAAAACACCAAAACATGAAGGAAGAAATCAGCGCATTGTGTGGTTAAAAGTAACAGTAGTAATACATTAGCTATCAATAATAGCTAGTAGCAAGCTTAGCTTGGAGCAGACAGGTATTTTTGTTGATTTTGGATGGATTAAGCTGGCCATGGGGTCTGCTATACTGTGACATCTATTGACGACATTGCGCTTCTTGCGTTCTGGGTTTCGGGAAGGGAAAGAAAATGACACCCCCTCCAAACTTTTCACATATCTAGTATCCGATCTGCAGATCCCATAGGCACACCGTTTCAGCATTTTGTTGTGTGTTTGAAAGCTTGACGGACCGTTGCTAAGGTCGGATTGGACAAGCACCGTTCTGGGGAGGTACTTTGCGAAAGCTCAATTGAACTCGAGGCGTTCTAGAGGAGTGTAAAGTCTACCTCGACTGTACACAGTTACGGCTCCTGATCGGTCTAAAGTCTACGGTGAGTGAACGCTCTTTACTAATCGGAAGCCGAAAGAGCCGATTGTAGTGTACCAGTCATAGGTCCCAGATGAGACGAGCATCAAAGCTTATCAAGAGGAAGAAGAGTGGTTTTCAAAGTTTACGGCGATGTTTGTTCTTCGATGATTCGTTTGAAGGAAAAGTGTTAGCTATAGCTATTAGCGATTTTCCATAGGAACAACTACACGAACTCACAGGCTGGCGCGAATTACAAGTGGAACTACCCCGTAGTCGCCCTGTCGAGAGTCGTGTTTCCATAGCGACGTAGGAGCCGCCGGGATCATGAGTTGACGTCAGCATTTTGCGACAGCTTTCACCGCGACGTAATTATCCCATCCAGGTGGCGGGAAATGTCGAGGTAAATCGTCTCGTTTCTCCTGGAGGACTCGAGCCCCCGCTGAACCTCGTCGGTGGCGTAGTCAGCCAACAAAGCCTGCACCTCCTCGTCTGTCCGTTTCTCGGCTGATTTCTCCATTTCGCTTGATCGAAATTAAGTTTGCTACCACACAGCTTGGTTGCTGGCTTATACAATTGCGCTTGTTGAACACCGAAGTAGAAGGCTGGTTGCTTCCGACGTTCAACCAATCGGCGTCGAGCCCCTCCCAGCAGGTTTTCAGGGCCGCTCAGAAGTACCGACCCCAGAGCAGGGACTAGAGACGCTCCCTTAAAAGTCCCAGTAAGAGTTCCGGTCAGGGGTAGTTCCTCTAGTGGAAACACCAGCAAAGCTGCCGGCCCCCTAAAAGGTTCGGGTAGTTCCGCTGGTGGAAAATGGCCTTATGAGTTGTGTTGACAGGTTGCTTCACAAGGGGCGTCACTCCAGATACTGAAAGCAAAGGTTCACCTACTTTTGCCACTCACAGATGTGCAATATTGGATCATTTTGCTCAATAAATGAATGAGCAAGTATCATATTTTTGTCTCATTTGTTTAATTGGGTTTTCTTCATCTACTTTTAGGACTCGTCGCCGGACCGAATCCCCGTGTTACCCCCGCCTTGATTGGTGTCGCTAAAGCCACAATTGGCCGTGTGTGCGGGTGTGAAGCCGGATGTGAGTATGTGTCGAGGTGGCTGCAGTAGCGCCTCCTCTGATCGGTCGGGGCGCCTGTTCGGGGGAGAGGGAGAACTGGAGGAATAGCGTGATCCCGCCACGCGCTACGTCGCCCTGGCGAAACGCCTCACTGTCAGGGGAACGAAGCGGCTGGCGACTCCACATGCGTCGGAGGAGGCATGTGGTAGTCTGCAGCCCTCCCCGCAATGGCAGAGGGGATGGAGCAGAAACCGGGAGGGATCGGAAGAGTGGGGTGATTGGTCCCATATAATTGGGGAGACAAAGAGGAACGAAACCCCGATGATGAATTAAGGGACGCAAGATTATTAACACGCCGAATGTCGTAAAGTTTGTGTTTTCCTGCCTTAACGGGAACCATATTGTTTTTCTTTTGACATTTAATCAGGGGAGAGCGCGAACGCAGTCCCCCACTACCAGAAATTATGCAGTCGAGATTCCCACGTTTGGGGAATTCGCACAAGTCAGCACAACCGGAGTGCAATGGTCAAGCCTCGCCGTGGGTGAACCACCTTCTTGATCATGGTGTCTCCCCTGCCAGGTAAGTATGAACCCCAGCCATAGCACAGAGGAGCTGATTCTGACACACATCTATCTGTATGACGGTGCCACGGCATCAAGTAAAGCGACTGCTTTGTCCTCACAGAAATCAAGGTTTGTTTCTTTTAACATGTAAACGGGGGAGAGCGCGAACGCAGTCCCCCACTACCGGAAATGATGCAGTCCAGAGTCTATAACATTTGGGGAATTGACCTTTCGCAAAGTCAGTTACCGTTGCTATGACCGTCAAGCATTTCAGAACTATCCAGGAAGTAGCCGGAAAACACCAAAACATGAAGGAAGAAATCAGCGCATTGTGTGGTTAAAAGTAGCAGTAGTAATACATTAGCTATCAATAATAGCTAGTAGCAAGCTTAGCTTGGAGCAGACAGGTATTTTTGTTGATTTTGGATGGATTAAGCTGGCCATGGGGTCTGCTATACTGTGACATCTATTGACGACATTGCGCTTCTTGCGTTCTGGGTTTCGGGAAGGGAAAGAAAATGACACCCCCTCCAAACTTTTCACATATCTAGTATCCGATCTGCAGATCCCATAGGCACACCGTTTCAGTATTTTGTTGTGCGTTTGAAAGCTTGACGGACCGTTGCTAAGGTCGGATTGGACAAGCACCGTTCTGGGGAGGTACTTTGCGAAAGCTCAATTGAACTCGAGGCGTTCTAGAGGAGTGTAAAGTCTACCTCGACTGTACACAGTTACGGCTCCTGATCGGTCTAAAGTCTACGGTGAGTGAACGCTCTAGACTAATCGGAAGCCGAAAGAGCCGATTGTAGCGTACCAGTCATAGGTCCCAGATGAGACGAGCATCAAAGCTTATCAAGAGGAAGAAGAGTGGTTTTCAAAGTTTACGGCGATGTTTGTTCTTCGATGATTCGTTTGAAGGAAAAGTGTTAGCTATAGCTATTAGCGATTTTCCATAGGAACAACTACACGAACTCACAGGCTGGCGCGAATTACAAGTGGAACTACCCCGTAGTCGCCCTGTCGAGAGTCGTGTTTCCATAGCGACGTAGGAACCGCCGGGATCATGAGTTGACGTCAGCATTTTGCGACAGCTTTCACCGCGACGTAATTATCCCATCCAGGTGGCGGGAAATGTCGAGGTAAATCGTCTCGTTTCTCCTGGAGGACTCGAGCCCCCGCTGAACCTCGTCGGTGGCGTAGTCAGCCAACAAAGCCTGCACCTCCTCGTCTGTCCGTTTCTCGGCTGATTTCTCCATTTCGCTTGATCGAAATTAAGTTTGCTACCACACAGCTTGGTTGCTGGCTTATACAATTGCGCTTGTTGAACACCGAAGTAGAAGGCTGGTTGCTTCCGACGTTCAACCAATCGGCGTCGAGCCCCTCCCAGCAGGTTTTCAGGGCCGCTCAGAAGTACCGACCCCAGAGCAGGGACTAGAGACGCTCCCTTAAAAGTCCCAGTAAGAGTTCCGGTCAGGGGTAGTTCCTCTAGTGGAAACACCAGCAAAGCTGCCGGCCCCCTAAAAGGTTCGGGTAGTTCCGCTGGTGGAAAATGGCCTTATGAGTTGTGTTGACAGGTTGCTTCACAAGGGGCGTCACTCCAGATACTGAAAGCAAAGGTTCACCTACTTTTGCCACTCACAGATGTGCAATATTGGATCATTTTGCTCAATAAATGAATGAGCAAGTATCATATTTTTGTCTCATTTGTTTAATTGGGTTTTCTTCATCTACTTTTAGGACTCGTCGCCGGACCGAATCCCCGTGTTACCCCCGCCTTGATTGGTGTCGCTAAAGCCACAATTGGCCGTGTGTGCGGGTGTGAAGCCGGATGTGAGTATGTGTCGAGGTGGCTGCAGTAGCGCCTCCTCTGATCGGTCGGGGCGCCTGTTCGGGGGAGAGGGAGAACTGGAGGAATAGCGTGATCCTGCCACGCGCTACGTCGCCCTGGCGAAACGCCTCACTGTCAGGGGAACGAAGCGGCTGGCGACTCCACATGCGTCGGAGGAGGCATGTGGTAGTCTGCAGCCCTCCCCGCAATGGCAGAGGGGATGGAGCAGAAACCGGGAGGGATCGGAAGAGTGGGGTGATTGGTCCCATATAATTGGGGAGACAAAGAGGAACGAAACCCCGATGATGAATTAAGGGACGCAAGATTATTAACACGCCGAATGTCGTAAAGTTTGTGTTTTCCTGCCTTAACGTGAACCATATTGTTTTTCTTTTGACATTTAATCAGGGGAGAGCGCGAACGCAATCCCCCACTACCAGAAATTATGCAGTCGAGATTCCCACGTTTGGGGAATTCGCACAGGTCAGCACAACCGGAGTGCAATGGTCAAGCCTCGCCGTGGGTGAACCACCTTCTTGATCATGGTGTCTCCCCTGCCAGGTAAGTATGAACCTCAGCCATCGCACAGAGGAGCTGATTCTGACACACATCTATCTGTATGACGGTGCCACGGCATCAAGTAAAGCGACTGCTTTGTCCTCACAGAAATCAAGGTTTGTTTCTTTTAACATGTAAACGGGGGAGAGCGCGAACGCAGTCCCCCACTACCGGAAATGATGCAGTCCAGAGTCTATAACATTTGGGGAATTGACCTTTCGCAAAGTCAGTTACCGTTGCTATGACCGTCAAGCCTTTCAGAACTATCCAGGAAGTAGCCGGAAAACACCAAAACATGAAGGAAGAAATCAGCGCATTGTGTGGTTAAAAGTAACAGTAGTAATACATTAGCTATCAATAATAGCTAGTAGCAAGCTTAGCTTGGAGCAGACAGGTATTTTTGTTGATTTTGGATGGATTAAGCTGGCCATGGGGTCTGCTATACTGTGACATCTATTGACGACATTGCGCTTCTTGCGTTCTGGGTTTCGGGAAGGGAAAGAAAATGACACCCCCTCCAAACTTTTCACATATCTAGTATCCGATCTGCAGATCCCATAGGCACACCGTTTCAGTATTTTGTTGTGCGTTTGAAAGCTTGACGGACCGTTGCTAAGGTCGGATTGGACAAGCACCGTTCTGGGGAGGTACTTTGCGAAAGCTCAATTGAACTCGAGGCGTTCTAGAGGAGTGTAAAGTCTACCTCGACTGTACACAGTTACGGCTCCTGATCGGTCTAAAGTCTACGGTGAGTGAACGCTCTAGACTAATCGGAAGCCGAAAGAGCCGATTGTAGCGTACCAGTCATAGGTCCCAGATGAGACGAGCATCAAAGCTTATCAAGAGGAAGAAGAGTGGTTTTCAAAGTTTACGGCGATGTTTGTTCTTCGATGATTCGTTTGAAGGAAAAGTGTTAGCTATAGCTATTAGCGATTTTCCATAGGAACAACTACACGAACTCACAGGCTGGCGCGAATTACAAGTGGAACTACCCCGTAGTCGCCCTGTCGAGAGTCGTGTTTCCATAGCGACGTAGGAGCCGCCGGGATCATGAGTTGACGTCAACATTTTGCGACAGCTTTCACCGCGACGTAATTATCCCATCCAGGTGGCGGGAAATGTCGAGGTAAATCGTCTCGTTTCTCCTGGAGGACTCGAGCCCCCGCTGAACCTCGTCGGTGGCGTAGTCAGCCAACAAAGCCTGCACCTCCTCGTCTGTCGGTTTCTCGGCTGATTTCTCCATTTCGCTTGATCGAAATTAAGTTTGCTACCACACAGCTTGGTTGCTGGCTTATACAATTGCGCTTGTTGAACACCGAAGTAGAAGGCTGGTTGCTTCCGACGTTCAACCAATCGGCGTCGAGCCCCTCCCAGCAGGTTTTCAGGGCCGCTCAGAAGTACCGACCCCAGAGCAGGGACTAGAGACGCTCCCTTAAAAGTCCCAGTAAGAGTTCCGGTCAGGGGTAGTTCCTCTAGTGGAAACACCAGCAAAGCTGCCGGCCCCCTAAAAGGATCGGGTAGTTCCGCTGGTGGAAAATGGCCTTATGAGTTGTGTTGACAGGTTGCTTCACAAGGGGCGTCACTCCAGATACTGAAAGCAAAGGTTCACCTACTTTTGCCACTCACAGATGTGAAATATTGGATCATTTTGCTCAATAAATGAATGAGCAAGTATCATATTTTTGTCTCATTTGTTTAATTGGGTTTTCTTCATCTACTTTTAGGACTCGTCGCCGGACCGAATCCCCGTGTTACCCCCGCCTTGATTGGTGTCGCTAAAGCCACAATTGGCCGTGTGTGCGGGTGTGAAGCCGGATGTGAGTATGTGTCGAGGTGGCTGCAGTAGCGCCTCCTCTGATCGGTCGGGGCGCCTGTTCGGGGGAGAGGGAGAACTGGAGGAATAGCGTGATCCTGCCACGCGCTACGTCGCCCTGGCGAAACGCCTCACTGTCAGGGGAACGAAGCGGCTGGCGACTCCACATGCGTCGGAGGAGGCATGTGGTAGTCTGCAGCCCTCCCCGCAATGGCAGAGGGGATGGAGCAGAAACCGGGAGGGATCGGAAGAGTGGGGTAATTGGTCCCATATAATTGGGGAGACAAAGAGGAACGAAACCCCGATGATGAATTAAGAGACGCAAGATTATTAACACGCCGAATGTCGTAAAGTTTGTGTTTCCTTGCCTTAACGGGAACCATATTGTTTTTCTTTTGACATTTAATCAGGGGAGAGCGCGAACGCAGTCCCCCACTACCAGAAATTATGCAGTCGAGATTCCCACGTTTGGGGAATTCGCACAGGTCAGCACTACCGGAGTGCAATGGTCAAGCCTCGACGTGGGTGAACCACCTTCTTGATCATGGTGTCTCCCCTGCCAGGTAAGTATGAACCCCAGCCATCGCACAGAGGAGCTGATTCTGACACACATCTATCTGTATGACGGTGCCACGGCATCAAGTAAAGCGACTGCTTTGTCCTCACAGAAATCAAGGTTTGTTTCTTTTAACATGTAAACGGGGGAGAGCGCGAACGCAGTCCCCCACTACCGGAAATGATGCAGTCCAGAGTCTATAACATTTGGGGAATTGACCTTTCGCAAAGTCAGTTACCGTTGCTATGACCGTCAAGCCTTTCAGAACTATCCAGGAAGTAGCCGGAAAACACCAAAACATGAAGGAAGAAATCAGCGCATTGTGTGGTTAAAAGTAACAGTAGTAATACATTAGCTATCAATAATAGCTAGTAGCAAGCTTAGCTTGGAGCAGACAGGTATTTTTGTTGATTTTGGATGGATTAAGCTGGCCATGGGGTCTGCTATACTGTGACATCTATTGACGACATTGCGCTTCTTGCGTTCTGGGTTTCGGGAAGGGAAAGAAAATGACACCCCCTCCAAACTTTTCACATATCTAGTATCCGATCTGCAGATCCCATAGGCACACCGTTTCAGCATTTTGTTGTGTGTTTGAAAGCTTGACGGACCGTTGCTAAGGTCGGATTGGACAAGCACCGTTCTGGGGAGGTACTTTGCGAAAGCTCAATTGAACTCGAGGCGTTCTAGAGGAGTGTAAAGTCTACCTCGACTGTACACAGTTACGGCTCCTGATCGGTCTAAAGTCTACGGTGAGTGAACGCTCTAGACTAATCGGAAGCCGAAAGAGCCGATTGTAGCGTACCAGTCATAGGTCCCAGATGAGACGAGCATCAAAGCTTATCAAGAGGAAGAAGAGTGGTTTTCAAAGTTTACGGCGATGTTTGTTCTTCGATGATTCGTTTGAAGGAAAAGTGTTAGCTATAGCTATTAGCGATTTTCCATAGGAACAACTACACGAACTCACAGGCTGGCGCGAATTACAAGTGGAACTACCCCGTAGTCGCCCTGTCGAGAGTCGTGTTTCCATAGCGACGTACGAACCGCCGGGATCATGAGTTGACGTCAGCATTTTGCGACAGCTTTCACCGCGACGTAATTATCCCATCCAGGTGGCGGGAAATGTCGAAGTAAATCGTCTCGTTTCTCCTGGAGGACTCGAGCCCCCGCTGAACCTCGTCGGTGGCGTAGTCAGCCAACAAAGCCTGCACCTCCTCGTCTGTCCGTTTCTCGGCTGATTTCTCCATTTCGCTTGATCGAAATTAAGTTTGCTACCACACAGCTTGGTTGCTGGCTTATACAATTGCGCTTGTTGAACACCGAAGTAGAAGGCTGGTTGCTTCCGACGTTCAACCAATCGGCGTCGAGCCCCTCCCAGCAGGTTTTCAGGGCCGCTCAGAAGTACCGACCCCAGAGCAGGGACTAGAGACGCTCCCTTAAAAGTCCCAGTAAGAGTTCCGGTCAGGGGTAGTTCCTCTAGTGGAAACACCAGCAAAGCTGCCGGCCCCCTAAAAGGTTCGGGTAGTTCCGCTGGTGGAAAATGGCCTTATGAGTTGTGTTGACAGGTTGCTTCACAAGGGGCGTCACTCCAGATACTGAAAGCAAAGGTTCACCTACTTTTGCCACTCACAGATGTGCAATATTGGATCATTTTGCTCAATAAATGAATGAGCAAGTATCATATTTTTGTCTCATTTGTTTAATTGGGTTTTCTTCATCTACTTTTAGGACTCGTCGCCGGACCGAATCCCCGTGTTACCCCCGCCTTGATTGGTGTCGCTAAAGCCACAATTGGCCGTGTGTGCGGGTGTGAAGCCGGATGTGAGTATGTGTCGAGGTGGCTGCAGTAGCGCCTCCTCTGATCGGTCGGGGCGCCTGTTCGGGGGAGAGGGAGAACTGGAGGAATAGCGTGATCCTGCCACGCGCTACGTCGCCCTGGCGAAACGCCTCACTGTCAGGGGAACGAAGCGGCTGGCGACTCCACATGCGTCGGAGGAGGCATGTGGTAGTCTGCAGCCCTCCCCGCAATGGCAGAGGGGATGGAGCAGAAACCGGGAGGGATCGGAAGAGTGGGGTGATTGGTCCCATATAATTGGGGAGACAAAGAGGAACGAAACCCCGATGATGAATTAAGGGACGCAAGATTATTAACACGCCGAATGTCGTAAAGTTTGTGTTTTCCTGCCTTAACGGGAACCATATTGTTTTTCTTTTGACATTTAATCAGGGGAGAGCGCGAACGCAGTCCCCCACTACCAGAAATTATGCAGTCGAGATTCCCACGTTTGGCGAATTCGCACAGGTCAGCACAACCGGAGTGCAATGGTCAAGCCTCGCCGTGGGTGAACCACCTTCTTGATCATGGTGTCTCCCCTGCCAGGTAAGTATGAACCTCAGCCATCGCACAGAGGACCTGATTCTGACACACATCTATCTGTATGACGGTGCCACGGCATCAAGTAAAGCGACTGCTTTGTCCTCACAGAAATCAAGGTTTGTTTCTTTTAACATGTAAACGGGGGAGAGCGCGAACGCAGTCCCCCACTACCGGAAATGATGCAGTCCAGAGTCTATAACATTTGGGGAATTGACCTTTCGCAAAGTCAGTTACCGTTGCTATGACCGTCAAGCCTTTCAGAACTATCCAGGAAGTAGCCGGAAAACACCAAAACATGAAGGAAGAAATCAGCGCATTGTGTGGTTAAAAGTAACAGTAGTAATACATTAGCTATCAATAATAGCTAGTAGCAAGCTTAGCTTGGAGCAGACAGGTATTTTTGTTGATTTTGGATGGATTAAGCTGGCCATGGGGTCTGCTATACTGTGACATCTATTGACGACATTGCGCTTCTTGCGTTCTGGGTTTCGGGAAGGGAAAGAAAATGACACCCCCTCCAAACTTTTCACATATCTAGTATCCGATCTGCAGATCCCATAGGCACACCGTTTCAGCATTTTGTTGTGTGTTTGAAAGCTTGACGGACCGTTGCTAAGGTCGGATTGGACAAGCACCGTTCTGGGGAGGTACTTTGCGAAAGCTCAATTGAACTCGAGGCGTTCTAGAGGAGTGTAAAGTCTACCTCGACTGTACACAGTTACGGCTCCTGATCGGTCTAAAGTCTACGGTGAGTGAACGCTCTAGACTAATCGGAAGCCGAAAGAGCCGATTGTAGCGTACCAGTCATAGGTCCCAGATGAGACGAGCATCAAAGCTTATCAAGAGGAAGAAGAGTGGTTTTCAAAGTTTACGGCGATGTTTGTTCTTCGATGATTCGTTTGAAGGAAAAGTGTTAGCTATAGCTATTAGCGATTTTCCATAGGAACAACTACACGAACTCACAGGCTGGCGCGAATTACAAGTGGAACTACCCCGTAGTCGCCCTGTCGAGAGTCGTGTTTCCATAGCGACGTAGGAACCGCCGGGATCATGAGTTGACGTCAGCATTTTGCGACAGCTTTCACCGCGACGTAATTATCCCATCCAGGTGGCGGGAAATGTCGAGGTAAATCGTCTCGTTTCTCCTGGAGGACTCGAGCCCCCGCTGAACCTCGTCGGTGGCGTAGTCAGCCAACAAAGCCTGCACCTCCTCGTCTGTCGGTTTCTCGGCTGATTTCTCCATTTCGCTTGATCGAAATTAAGTTTGCTACCACACAGCTTGGTTGCTGGCTTATACAATTGCGCTTGTTGAACACCGAAGTAGAAGGCTGGTTGCTTCCGACGTTCAACCAATCGGCGTCGAGCCCCTCCCAGCAGGTTTTCAGGGCCGCTCAGAAGTACCGACCCCAGAGCAGGGACTAGAGACGCTCCCTTAAAAGTCCCAGTAAGAGTTCCGGTCAGGGGTAGTTCCTCTAGTGGAAACACCAGCAAAGCTGCCGGCCCCCTAAAAGGTTCGGGTAGTTCCGCTGGTGGAAAATGGCCTTATGAGTTGTGTTGACAGGTTGCTTCACAAGGGGCGTCACTCCAGATACTGAAAGCAAAGGTTCACCTACTTTTGCCACTCACAGATGTGCAATATTGGATCATTTTGCTCAATAAATGAATGAGCAAGTATCATATTTTTGTCTCATTTGTTTAATTGGGTTTTCTTCATCTACTTTTAGGACTCGTCGCCGGACCGAATCCCCGTGTTACCCCCGCCTTGATTGGTGTCGCTAAAGCCACAATTGGCCGTGTGTGCGGGTGTGAAGCCGGATGTGAGTATGTGTCGAGGTGGCTGCAGTAGCGCCTCCTCTGATCGGTCGGGGCGCCTGTTCGGGGGAGAGGGAGAACTGGAGGAATAGCGTGATCCTGCCACGCGCTACGTCGCCCTGGCGAAACGCCTCACTGTCAGGGGAACGAAGCGGCTGGCGACTCCACATGCGTCGGAGGAGGCATGTGGTAGTCTGCAGCCCTCCCCGCAATGGCAGAGGGGATGGAGCAGAAACCGGGAGGGATCGGAAGAGTGGGGTGATTGGTCCCATATAATTGGGGAGACAAAGAGGAACGAAACCCCGATGATGAATTAAGGGACGCAAGATTATTAACACGCCGAATGTCGTAAAGTTTGTGTTTTCCTGCCTTAACGGGAACCATATTGTTTTTCTTTTGACATTTAATCAGGGGAGAGCGCGAACGCAGTCCCCCACTACCAGAAATTATGCAGTCGAGATTCCCACGTTTGGCGAATTCGCACAGGTCAGCACAACCGGAGTGCAATGGTCAAGCCTCGCCGTGGGTGAACCACCTTCTTGATCATGGTGTCTCCCCTGCCAGGTAAGTATGAACCTCAGCCATCGCACAGAGGACCTGATTCTGACACACATCTATCTGTATGACGGTGCCACGGCATCAAGTAAAGCGACTGCTTTGTCCTCACAGAAATCAAGGTTTGTTTCTTTTAACATGTAAACGGGGGAGAGCGCGAACGCAGTCCCCCACTACCGGAAATGATGCAGTCCAGAGTCTATAACATTTGGGGAATTGACCTTTCGCAAAGTCAGTTACCGTTGCTATGACCGTCAAGCCTTTCAGAACTATCCAGGAAGTAGCCGGAAAACACCAAAACATGAAGGAAGAAATCAGCGCATTGTGTGGTTAAAAGTAACAGTAGTAATACATTAGCTATCAATAATAGCTAGTAGCAAGCTTAGCTTGGAGCAGACAGGTATTTTTGTTGATTTTGGATGGATTAAGCTGGCCATGGGGTCTGCTATACTGTGACATCTATTGACGACATTGCGCTTCTTGCGTTCTGGGTTTCGGGAAGGGAAAGAAAATGACACCCCCTCCAAACTTTTCACATATCTAGTATCCGATCTGCAGATCCCATAGGCACACCGTTTCAGCATTTTGTTGTGTGTTTGAAAGCTTGACGGACCGTTGCTAAGGTCGGATTGGACAAGCACCGTTCTGGGGAGGTACTTTGCGAAAGCTCAATTGAACTCGAGGCGTTCTAGAGGAGTGTAAAGTCTACCTCGACTGTACACAGTTACGGCTCCTGATCGGTCTAAAGTCTACGGTGAGTGAACGCTCTAGACTAATCGGAAGCCGAAAGAGCCGATTGTAGCGTACCAGTCATAGGTCCCAGATGAGACGAGCATCAAAGCTTATCAAGAGGAAGAAGAGTGGTTTTCAAAGTTTACGGCGATGTTTGTTCTTCGATGATTCGTTTGAAGGAAAAGTGTTAGCTATAGCTATTAGCGATTTTCCATAGGAACAACTACACGAACTCACAGGCTGGCGCGAATTACAAGTGGAACTACCCCGTAGTCGCCCTGTCGAGAGTCGTGTTTCCATAGCGACGTAGGAACCGCCGGGATCATGAGTTGACGTCAGCATTTTGCGACAGCTTTCACCGCGACGTAATTATCCCATCCAGGTGGCGGGAAATGTCGAGGTAAATCGTCTCGTTTCTCCTGGAGGACTCGAGCCCCCGCTGAACCTCGTCGGTGGCGTAGTCAGCCAACAAAGCCTGCACCTCCTCGTCTGTCGGTTTCTCGGCTGATTTCTCCATTTCGCTTGATCGAAATTAAGTTTGCTACCACACAGCTTGGTTGCTGGCTTATACAATTGCGCTTGTTGAACACCGAAGTAGAAGGCTGGTTGCTTCCGACGTTCAACCAATCGGCGTCGAGCCCCTCCCAGCAGGTTTTCAGGGCCGCTCAGAAGTACCGACCCCAGAGCAGGGACTAGAGACGCTCCCTTAAAAGTCCCAGTAAGAGTTCCGGTCAGGGGTAGTTCCTCTAGTGGAAACACCAGCAAAGCTGCCGGCCCCCTAAAAGGTTCGGGTAGTTCCGCTGGTGGAAAATGGCCTTATGAGTTGTGTTGACAGGTTGCTTCACAAGGGGCGTCACTCCAGATACTGAAAGCAAAGGTTCACCTACTTTTGCCACTCACAGATGTGCAATATTGGATCATTTTGCTCAATAAATGAATGAGCAAGTATCATATTTTTGTCTCATTTGTTTAATTGGGTTTTCTTCATCTACTTTTAGGACTCGTCGCCGGACCGAATCCCCGTGTTACCCCCGCCTTGATTGGTGTCGCTAAAGCCACAATTGGCCGTGTGTGCGGGTGTGAAGCCGGATGTGAGTATGTGTCGAGGTGGCTGCAGTAGCGCCTCCTCTGATCGGTCGGGGCGCCTGTTCGGGGGAGAGGGAGAACTGGAGGAATAGCGTGATCCTGCCACGCGCTACGTCGCCCTGGCGAAACGCCTCACTGTCAGGGGAACGAAGCGGCTGGCGACTCCACATGCGTCGGAGGAGGCATGTGGTAGTCTGCAGCCCTCCCCGCAATGGCAGAGGGGATGGAGCAGAAACCGGGAGGGATCGGAAGAGTGGGGTGATTGGTCCCATATAATTGGGGAGACAAAGAGGAACGAAACCCCGATGATGAATTAAGGGACGCAAGATTATTAACACACCGAATGTCGTAAAGTTTGTGTTTTCCTGCCTTAACGGGAACCATATTGTTTTTCTTTTGACATTTAATCAGGGGAGAGCGCGAACGCAGTCCCCCACTACCAGAAATTATGCAGTCGAGATTCCCACGTTTGGCGAATTCGCACAGGTCAGCACAACCGGAGTGCAATGGTCAAGCCTCGCCGTGGGTGAACCACCTTCTTGATCATGGTGTCTCCCCTGCCAGGTAAGTATGAACCTCAGCCATCGCACAGAGGACCTGATTCTGACACACATCTATCTGTATGACGGTGCCACGGCATCAAGTAAAGCGACTGCTTTGTCCTCACAGAAATCAAGGTTTGTTTCTTTTAACATGTAAACGGGGGAGAGCGCGAACGCAGTCCCCCACTACCGGAAATGATGCAGTCCAGAGTCTATAACATTTGGGGAATTGACCTTTCGCAAAGTCAGTTACCGTTGCTATGACCGTCAAGCCTTTCAGAACTATCCAGGAAGTAGCCGGAAAACACCAAAACATGAAGGAAGAAATCAGCGCATTGTGTGGTTAAAAGTAGCAGTAGTAATACATTAGCTATCAATAATAGCTAGTAGCAAGCTTAGCTTGGAGCAGACAGGTATTTTTGTTGATTTTGGATGGATTAAGCTGGCCATGGGGTCTGCTATACTGTGACATCTATTGACGACATTGCGCTTCTTGCGTTCTGGGTTTCGGGAAGGGAAAGAAAATGACACCCCCTCCAAACTTTTCACATATCTAGTATCCGATCTGCAGATCCCATAGGCACACCGTTTCAGTATTTTGTTGTGCGTTTGAAAGCTTGACGGACCGTTGCTAAGGTCGGATTGGACAAGCACCGTTCTGGGGAGGTACTTTGCGAAAGCTCAATTGAACTCGAGGCGTTCTAGAGGAGTGTAAAGTCTACCTCGACTGTACACAGTTACGGCTCCTGATCGGTCAAAAGTCTACGGTGAGTGAACGCTCTAGACTAATCGGAAGCCGAAAGAGCCGATTGGAGCGTACCAGTCATAGGTCCCATATGAGACGAGCATCAAAGCTTATCAAGAGGAAGAAGAGTGGTTTTCAAAGTTTACGGCGATGTTTGTTCTTCGATGATTCGTTTGAAGGAAAGGTGTTAGCTATAGCTATTAGCGATTTTCCATAGGAACAACTACACGAACTCACAGGCTGGCGCGAATTACAAGTGGAACTACCCCGTAGTCGCCCTGTCGAGAGTCGTGTTTCCATAGCGACGTAGGAACCGCCGGGATCATGAGTTGACGTCAACATTTTGCGACAGCTTTCACCGCGACGTAATTATCCCATCCAGGTGGCGGGAAATGTCGAGGTAAATCGTCTCGTTTCTCCTGGAGGACTCGAGCCCCCGCTGAACCTCGTCGGTGGCGTAGTCAGCCAACAAAGCCTGCACCTCCTCGTCTGTCCGTTTCTCGGCTGATTTCTCCATTTCGCTTGATCGAAATTAAGTTTGCTACCACACAGCTTGGTTGCTGGCTTATACAATTGCGCTTGTTGAACACCGAAGTAGAAGGCTGGTTGCTTCCGACGTTCAACCAATCGGCGTCGAGCCCCTCCCAGCAGGTTTTCAGGGCCGCTCAGAAGTACCGACCCCAGAGCAGGGACTAGAGACGCTCCCTTAAAAGTCCCAGTAAGAGTTCCGGTCAGGGGTAGTTCCTCTAGTGGAAACACCAGCAAAGCTGCCGGCCCCCTAAAAGGTTCGGGTAGTTCCGCTGGTGGAAAATGGCCTTATGAGTTGTGTTGACAGGTTGCTTCACAAGGGGCGTCACTCCAGATACTGAAAGCAAAGGTTCACCTACTTTTGCCACTCACAGATGTGAAATATTGGATCATTTTGCTCAATAAATGAATGAGCAAGTATCATATTTTTGTCTCATTTGTTTAATTGGGTTTTCTTCATCTACTTTTAGGACTCGTCGCCGGACCGAATCCCCGTGTTACCCCCGCCTTGATTGGTGTCGCTAAAGCCACAATTGGCCGTGTGTGCGGGTGTGAAGCCGGATGTGAGTATGTGTCGAGGTGGCTGCAGTAGCGCCTCCTCTGATCGGTCGGGGCGCCTGTTCGGGGGAGAGGGAGAACTGGAGGAATAGCGTGATCCTGCCACGCGCTACGTCGCCCTGGCGAAACGCCTCACTGTCAGGGGAACGAAGCGGCTGGCGACTCCACATGCGTCGGAGGAGGCATGTGGTAGTCTGCAGCCCTCCCCGCAATGGCAGAGGGGATGGAGCAGAAACCGGGAGGGATCGGAAGAGTGGGGTAATTGGTCCCATATAATTGGGGAGACAAAGAGGAACGAAACCCCGATGATGAATTAAGGGACGCAAGATTATTAACACGCCGAATGTCGTAAAGTTTGTGTTTTCCTGCCGTAACGGGAACCATATTGTTTTTCTTTTGACATTTAATCAGGGGAGAGCGCGAACGCAGTCCCCCACTACCAGAAATTATGCAGTCGAGATTCCCACGTTTGGGGAATTCGCACAGGTCAGCACAACCGGAGTGCAATGGTCAAGCCTCGCCGTGGATGAACCACCTTCTTGATCATGGTGTCTCCCCTGCCAGGTAAGTATGAACCCCAGCCATCGCACAGAGGAGCTGATTCTGACACACATCTATCTGTATGACGGTGCCACGGCATCAAGTAAAGCGACTGCTTTGTCCTCACAGAAATCAAGGTTTGTTTCTTTTAACATGTAAACGGGGGAGAGCGCGAACGCAGTCCCCCACTACCGGAAATGATGCAGTCCAGAGTCTATAACATTTGGGGAATTGACCTTTCGCAAAGTCAGTTACCGTTGCTATGACCGTCAAGCATTTCAGAACTATCCAGGAAGTAGCCGGAAAACACCAAAACATGAAGGAAGAAATCAGCGCATTGTGTGGTTAAAAGTAGCAGTAGTAATACATTAGCTATCAATAATAGCTAGTAGCAAGCTTAGCTTGGAGCAGACAGGTATTTTTGTTGATTTTGGATGGATTAAGCTGGCCATGGGGTCTGCTATACTGTGACATCTATTGACGACATTGCGCTTCTTGCGTTCTGGGTTTCGGGAAGGGAAAGAAAATGACACCCCCTCCAAACTTTTCACATATCTAGTATCCGATCTGCAGATCCCATAGGCACACCGTTTCAGCATTTTGTTGTGTGTTTGAAAGCTTGACGGACCGTTGCTAAGGTCGGATTGGACAAGCACCGTTCTGGGGAGGTACTTTGCGAAAGCTCAATTGAACTCGAGGCGTTCTAGAGGAGTGTAAAGTCTACCTCGACTGTACACAGTTACGGCTCCTGATCGGTCTAAAGTCTACGGTGAGTGAACGCTCTAGACTAATCGGAAGCCGAAAGAGCCGATTGTAGCGTACCAGTCATAGGTCCCAGATGAGACGAGCATCAAAGCTTATCAAGAGGAAGAAGAGTGGTTTTCAAAGTTTACGGCGATGTTTGTTCTTCGATGATTCGTTTGAAGGAAAAGTGTTTGCTATAGCTATTAGCGATTTTCCATAGGAACAACTACACGAACTCACAGGCTGGCGCGAATTACAAGTGGAACTACCCCGTAGTCGCCCTGTCGAGAGTCGTGTTTCCATAGCGACGTAGGAACCGCCGGGATCATGAGTTGACGTCAGCATTTTGCGACAGCTTTCACCGCGACGTAATTATCCCATCCAGGTGGCGGGAAATGTCGAGGTAAATCGTCTCGTTTCTCCTGGAGGACTCGAGCCCCCGCTGAACCTCGTCGGTGGCGTAGTCAGCCAACAAAGCCTGCACCTCCTCGTCTGTCCGTTTCTCGGCTGATTTCTCCATTTCGCTTGATCGAAATTAAGTTTGCTACCACACAGCTTGGTTGCTGGCTTATACAATTGCGCTTGTTGAACACCGAAGTAGAAGGCTGGTTGCTTCCGACGTTCAACCAATCGGCGTCGAGCCCCTCCCAGCAGGTTTTCAGGGCCGCTCAGAAGTACCGACCCCAGAGCAGGGACTAGAGACGCTCCCTTAAAAGTCCCAGTAAGAGTTCCGGTCAGGGGTAGTTCCTCTAGTGGAAACACCAGCAAAGCTGCCGGCCCCCTAAAAGGTTCGGGTAGTTCCGCTGGTGGAAAATGGCCTTATGAGTTGTGTTGACAGGTTGCTTCACAAGGGGCGTCACTCCAGATACTGAAAGCAAAGGTTCACCTACTTTTGCCACTCACAGATGTGCAATATTGGATCATTTTGCTCAATAAATGAATGAGCAAGTATCATATTTTTGTCTCATTTGTTTAATTGGGTTTTCTTCATCTACTTTTAGGACTCGTCGCCGGACCGAATCCCCGTGTTACCCCCGCCTTGATTGGTGTCGCTAAAGCCACAATTGGCCGTGTGTGCGGGTGTGAAGCCGGATGTGAGTATGTGTCGAGGTGGCTGCAGTAGCGCCTCCTCTGATCGGTCGGGGCGCCTGTTCGGGGGAGAGGGAGAACTGGAGGAATAGCGTGATCCCGCCACGCGCTACGTCGCCCTGGCGAAACGCCTCACTGTCAGGGGAACGAAGCGGCTGGCGACTCCACATGCGTCGGAGGAGGCATGTGGTAGTCTGCAGCCCTCCCCGCAATGGCAGAGGGGATGGAGCAGAAACCGGGAGGGATCGGAAGAGTGGGGTAATTGGTCCCATATAATTGGGGAGACAAAGAGGAACGAAACCCCGATGATGAATTAAGGGACGCAAGATTATTAACACGCCAAATGTCGTAAAGTTTGTGTTTTCCTGCCTTAACGGGAACCATATTGTTTTTCTTTTGACATTTAATCAGGGGAGAGCGCGAACGCAGTCCCCCACTACCAGATATTATGCAGTCGAGATTCCCACGTTTGGGGAATTCGCACAAATCATCACAACCGGAGTGCAATGGTCAAGCCTCGCCGTAGGTGAACCACCTTCTTGATCATGGTGTCTCCCCTGCCAGGTAAGTATGAACCCCAGCCATCGCACAGAGGAGCTGATTCTGACACACATCTATCTGTATGACGGTGCCACGGCATCAAGTAAAGCGACTGCTTTGTCCTCACAGAAATCAAGGTTTGTTTCTTTTAACATGTAAACGGGGGAGAGCGCGAACGCAGTCCCCCACTACCGGAAATGATGCAGTCCAGAGTCTATAACATTTGGGGAATTGACCTTTCGCAAAGTCAGTTACCGTTGCTATGACCGTCAAGCCTTTCAGAACTATCCAGGAAGTAGCCGGAAAACACCAAAACATGAAGGAAGAAATCAGCGCATTGTGTGGTTAAAAGTAGCAGTAGTAATACATTAGCTATCAATAATAGCTAGTAGCAAGCTTAGCTTGGAGCAGACAGGTATTTTTGTTGATTTTGGATGGATTAAGCTGGCCATGGGGTCTGCTATACTGTGACATCTATTGACGACATTGCGCTTCTTGCGTTCTGGGTTTCGGGAAGGGAAAGAAAATGACACCCCCTCCAAACTTTTCACATATCTAGTATCCGATCTGCAGATCCCATAGGCACACCGTTTCAGTATTTTGTTGTGCGTTTGAAAGCTTGACGGACCGTTGCTAAGGTCGGATTGGACAAGCACCGTTCTGGGGAGGTACTTTGCGAAAGCTCAATTGAACTCGAGGCGTTCTAGAGGAGTGTAAAGTCTACCTCGACTGTACACAGTTACGGCTCCTGATCGGTCAAAAGTCTACGGTGAGTGAACGCTCTAGACTAATCGGAAGCCGAAAGAGCCGATTGGAGCGTACCAGTCATAGGTCCCATATGAGACGAGCATCAAAGCTTATCAAGAGGAAGAAGAGTGGTTTTCAAAGTTTACGGCGATGTTTGTTCTTCGATGATTCGTTTGAAGGAAAGGTGTTAGCTATAGCTATTAGCGATTTTCCATAGGAACAACTACACGAACTCACAGGCTGGCGCGAATTACAAGTGGAACTACCCCGTAGTCGCCCTGTCGAGAGTCGTGTTTCCATAGCGACGTAGGAACCGCCGGGATCATGAGTTGACGTCAACATTTTGCGACAGCTTTCACCGCGACGTAATTATCCCATCCAGGTGGCGGGAAATGTCGAGGTAAATCGTCTCGTTTCTCCTGGAGGACTCGAGCCCCCGCTGAACCTCGTCGGTGGCGTAGTCAGCCAACAAAGCCTGCACCTCCTCGTCTGTCCGTTTCTCGGCTGATTTCTCCATTTCGCTTGATCGAAATTAAGTTTGCTACCACACAGCTTGGTTGCTGGCTTATACAATTGCGCTTGTTGAACACCGAAGTAGAAGGCTGGTTGCTTCCGACGTTCAACCAATCGGCGTCGAGCCCCTCCCAGCAGGTTTTCAGGGCCGCTCAGAAGTACCGACCCCAGAGCAGGGACTAGAGACGCTCCCTTAAAAGTCCCAGTAAGAGTTCCGGTCAGGGGTAGTTCCTCTAGTGGAAACACCAGCAAAGCTGCCGGCCCCCTAAAAGGTTCGGGTAGTTCCGCTGGTGGAAAATGGCCTTATGAGTTGTGTTGACAGGTTGCTTCACAAGGGGCGTCACTCCAGATACTGAAAGCAAAGGTTCACCTACTTTTGCCACTCACAGATGTGAAATATTGGATCATTTTGCTCAATAAATGAATGAGCAAGTATCATATTTTTGTCTCATTTGTTTAATTGGGTTTTCTTCATCTACTTTTAGGACTCGTCGCCGGACCGAATCCCCGTGTTACCCCCGCCTTGATTGGTGTCGCTAAAGCCACAATTGGCCGTGTGTGCGGGTGTGAAGCCGGATGTGAGTATGTGTCGAGGTGGCTGCAGTAGCGCCTCCTCTGATCGGTCGGGGCGCCTGTTCGGGGGAGAGGGAGAACTGGAGGAATAGCGTGATCCTGCCACGCGCTACGTCGCCCTGGCGAAACGCCTCACTGTCAGGGGAACGAAGCGGCTGGCGACTCCACATGCGTCGGAGGAGGCATGTGGTAGTCTGCAGCCCTCCCCGCAATGGCAGAGGGGATGGAGCAGAAACCGGGAGGGATCGGAAGAGTGGGGTAATTGGTCCCATATAATTGGGGAGACAAAGAGGAACGAAACCCCGATGATGAATTAAGGGACGCAAGATTATTAACACGCCGAATGTCGTAAAGTTTGTGTTTTCCTGCCGTAACGGGAACCATATTGTTTTTCTTTTGACATTTAATCAGGGGAGAGCGCGAACGCAGTCCCCCACTACCAGAAATTATGCAGTCGAGATTCCCACGTTTGGGGAATTCGCACAGGTCAGCACAACCGGAGTGCAATGGTCAAGCCTCGCCGTGGATGAACCACCTTCTTGATCATGGTGTCTCCCCTGCCAGGTAAGTATGAACCCCAGCCATCGCACAGAGGAGCTGATTCTGACACACATCTATCTGTATGACGGTGCCACGGCATCAAGTAAAGCGACTGCTTTGTCCTCACAGAAATCAAGGTTTGTTTCTTTTAACATGTAAACGGGGGAGAGCGCGAACGCAGTCCCCCACTACCGGAAATGATGCAGTCCAGAGTCTATAACATTTGGGGAATTGACCTTTCGCAAAGTCAGTTACCGTTGCTATGACCGTCAAGCCTTTCAGAACTATCCAGGAAGTAGCCGGAAAACACCAAAACATGAAGGAAGAAATCAGCGCATTGTGTGGTTAAAAGTAGCAGTAGTAATACATTAGCTATCAATAATAGCTAGTAGCAAGCTTAGCTTGGAGCAGACAGGTATTTTTGTTGATTTTGGATGGATTAAGCTGGCCATGGGGTCTGCTATACTGTGACATCTATTGACGACATTGCGCTTCTTGCGTTCTGGGTTTCGGGAAGGGAAAGAAAATGACACCCCCTCCAAACTTTTCACATATCTAGTATCCGATCTGCAGATCCCATAGGCACACCGTTTCAGCATTTTGTTGTGTGTTTGAAAGCTTGACGGACCGTTGCTAAGGTCGGATTGGACAAGCACCGTTCTGGGGAGGTACTTTGCGAAAGCTCAATTGAACTCGAGGCGTTCTAGAGGAGTGTAAAGTCTACCTCGACTGTACACAGTTACGGCTCCTGATCGGTCTAAAGTCTACGGTGAGTGAACGCTCTAGACTAATCGGAAGCCGAAAGAGCCGATTGTAGCGTACCAGTCATAGGTCCCAGATGAGACGAGCATCAAAGCTTATCAAGAGGAAGAAGAGTGGTTTTCAAAGTTTACGGCGATGTTTGTTCTTCGATGATTCGTTTGAAGGAAAAGTGTTTGCTATAGCTATTAGCGATTTTCCATAGGAACAACTACACGAACTCACAGGCTGGCGCGAATTACAAGTGGAACTACCCCGTAGTCGCCCTGTCGAGAGTCGTGTTTCCATAGCGACGTAGGAACCGCCGGGATCATGAGTTGACGTCAGCATTTTGCGACAGCTTTCACCGCGACGTAATTATCCCATCCAGGTGGCGGGAAATGTCGAGGTAAATCGTCTCGTTTCTCCTGGAGGACTCGAGCCCCCGCTGAACCTCGTCGGTGGCGTAGTCAGCCAACAAAGCCTGCACCTCCTCGTCTGTCCGTTTCTCGGCTGATTTCTCCATTTCGCTTGATCGAAATTAAGTTTGCTACCACACAGCTTGGTTGCTGGCTTATACAATTGCGCTTGTTGAACACCGAAGTAGAAGGCTGGTTGCTTCCGACGTTCAACCAATCGGCGTCGAGCCCCTCCCAGCAGGTTTTCAGGGCCGCTCAGAAGTACCGACCCCAGAGCAGGGACTAGAGACGCTCCCTTAAAAGTCCCAGTAAGAGTTCCGGTCAGGGGTAGTTCCTCTAGTGGAAACACCAGCAAAGCTGCCGGCCCCCTAAAAGGTTCGGGTAGTTCCGCTGGTGGAAAATGGCCTTATGCGTTGTGTTGACAGGTTGCTTCACAAGGGGCTTCACTCCAGATACTGAAAGCAAAGGTTCACCTACTTTTGCCACTCACAGATGTGAAATATTGGATCATTTTGCTCAATAAATGAATGAGCAAGTATCATATTTTTGTCTCATTTGTTTAATTGGGTTTTCTTCATCTACTTTTAGGACTCGTCGCCGGACCGAATCCCCGTGTTACCCCCGCCTTGATTGGTGTCGCTAAAGCCACAATTGGCCGTGTGTGCGGGTGTGAAGCCGGATGTGAGTATGTGTCGAGGTGGCTGCAGTAGCGCCTCCTCTGATCGGTCGGGGCGCCTGTTCGGGGGAGAGGGAGAACTGGAGGAATAGCGTGATCCTGCCACGCGCTACGTCGCCCTGGCGAAACGCCTCACTGTCAGGGGAACGAAGCGGCTGGCGACTCCACATGCGTCGGAGGAGGCATGTGGTAGTCTGCAGCCCTCCCCGCAATGGCAGAGGGGATGGAGCAGAAACCGGGAGGGATCGGAAGAGTGGGGTAATTGGTCCCATATAATTGGGGAGACAAAGAGGAACGAAACCCCGATGATGAATTAAGGGACGCAAGATTATTAACACGCCGAATGTCGTAAAGTTTGTGTTTTCCTGCCTTAACGGGAACCATATTGTTTTTCTTTTGACATTTAATCAGGGGAGAGCGCGAACGCAGTCCCCCACTACCAGAAATTATGCAGTCGAGATTCCCACGTTTGGGGAATTCGCACAGGTCAGCACAACCGGAGTGCAATGGTCAAGCCTCGCCGTGGGTGAACCACCTTCTTGATCATGGTGTCTCCCCTGCCAGGTAAGTATGAACACCAGCCATCGCACAGAGGAGCTGATTCTGACACACATCTATCTGTATGACGGTGCCACGGCATCAAGTAAAGCGACTGCTTTGTCCTCACAGAAATCAAGGTTTGTTTCTTTTAACATGTAAACGGGGGAGAGCGCGAACGCAGTCCCCCACTACCGGAAATGATGCAGTCCAGAGTCTATAACATTTGGGGAATTGACCTTTCGCAAAGTCAGTTACCGTTGCTATGACCGTCAAGCCTTTCAGAACTATCCAGGAAGTAGCCGGAAAACACCAAAACATGAAGGAAGAAATCAGCGCATTGTGTGGTTAAAAGTAACAGTAGTAATACATTAGCTATCAATAATAGCTAGTAGCAAGCTTAGCTTGGAGCAGACAGGTATTTTTGTTGATTTTGGATGGATTAAGCTGGCCATGGGGTCTGCTATACTGTGACATCTATTGACGACATTGCGCTTCTTGCGTTCTGGGTTTCGGGAAGGGAAAGAAAATGACACCCCCTCCAAACTTTTCACATATCTAGTATCCGATCTGCAGATCCCATAGGCACACCGTTTCAGCATTTTGTTGTGTGTTTGAAAGCTTGACGGACCGTTGCTAAGGTCGGATTGGACAAGCACCGTTCTGGGGAGGTACTTTGCGAAAGCTCAATTGAACTCGAGGCGTTCTAGAGGAGTGTAAAGTCTACCTCGACTGTACACAGTTACGGCTCCTGATCGGTCTAAAGTCTACGGTGAGTGAACGCTCTAGACTAATCGGAAGCCGAAAGAGCCGATTGTAGCGTACCAGTCATAGGTCCCAGATGAGACGAGCATCAAAGCTTATCAAGAGGAAGAAGAGTGGTTTTCAAAGTTTACGGCGATGTTTGTTCTTCGATGATTCGTTTGAAGGAAAAGTGTTAGCTATAGCTATTAGCGATTTTCCATAGGAACAACTACACGAACTCACAGGCTGGCGCGAATTACAAGTGGAACTACCCCGTAGTCGCCCTGTCGAGAGTCGTGTTTCCATAGCGACGTAGGAACCGCCGGGATCATGAGTTGACGTCAACATTTTGCGACAGCTTTCACCGCGACGTAATTATCCCATCCAGGTGGCGGGAAATGTCGAGGTAAATCGTCTCGTTTCTCCTGGAGGACTCGAGCCCCCGCTGAACCTCGTCGGTGGCGTAGTCAGCCAACAAAGCCTGCACCTCCTCGTCTGTCCGTTTCTCGGCTGATTTCTCCATTTCGCTTGATCGAAATTAAGTTTGCTACCACACAGCTTGGTTGCTGGCTTATACAATTGCGCTTGTTGAACACCGAAGTAGAAGGCTGGTTGCTTCCGACGTTCAACCAATCGGCGTCGAGCCCCTCCCAGCAGGTTTTCAGGGCCGCTCAGAAGTACCGACCCCAGAGCAGGGACTAGAGACGCTCCCTTAAAAGTCCCAGTAAGAGTTCCGGTCAGGGGTAGTTCCTCTAGTGGAAACACCAGCAAAGCTGCCGGCCCCCTAAAAGGTTCGGGTAGTTCCGCTGGTGGAAAATGGCCTTATGAGTTGTGTTGACAGGTTGCTTCACAAGGGGCGTCACTCCAGATACTGAAAGCAAAGGTTCACCTACTTTTGCCACTCACAGATGTGAAATATTGGATCATTTTGCTCAATAAATGAATGAGCAAGTATCATATTTTTGTCTCATTTGTTTAATTGGGTTTTCTTCATCTACTTTTAGGACTCGTCGCCGGACCGAATCCCCGTGTTACCCCCGCCTTGATTGGTGTCGCTAAAGCCACAATTGGCCGTGTGTGCGGGTGTGAAGCCGGATGTGAGTATGTGTCGAGGTGGCTGCAGTAGCGCCTCCTCTGATCGGTCGGGGCGCCTGTTCGGGGGAGAGGGAGAACTGGAGGAATAGCGTGATCCTGCCACGCGCTACGTCGCCCTGGCGAAACGCCTCACTGTCAGGGGAACGAAGCGGCTGGCGACTCCACATGCGTCGGAGGAGGCATGTGGTAGTCTGCAGCCCTCCCCGCAATGGCAGAGGGGATGGAGCAGAAACCGGGAGGGATCGGAAGAGTGGGGTAATTGGTCCCATATAATTGGGGAGACAAAGAGGAACGAAACCCCGATGATGAATTAAGGGACGCAAGATTATTAACACGCCGAATGTCGTAAAGTTTGTGTTTTCCTGCCGTAACGGGAACCATATTGTTTTTCTTTTGACATTTAATCAGGGGAGAGCGCGAACGCAGTCCCCCACTACCAGAAATTATGCAGTCGAGATTCCCACGTTTGGGGAATTCGCACAGGTCAGCACAACCGGAGTGCAATGGTCAAGCCTCGCCGTGGATGAACCACCTTCTTGATCATGGTGTCTCCCCTGCCAGGTAAGTATGAACCCCAGCCATCGCACAGAGGAGCTGATTCTGACACACATCTATCTGTATGACGGTGCCACGGCATCAAGTAAAGCGACTGCTTTGTCCTCACAGAAATCAAGGTTTGTTTCTTTTAACATGTAAACGGGGGAGAGCGCGAACGCAGTCCCCCACTACCGGAAATGATGCAGTCCAGAGTCTATAACATTTGGGGAATTGACCTTTCGCAAAGTCAGTTACCGTTGCTATGACCGTCAAGCATTTCAGAACTATCCAGGAAGTAGCCGGAAAACACCAAAACATGAAGGAAGAAATCAGCGCATTGTGTGGTTAAAAGTAGCAGTAGTAATACATTAGCTATCAATAATAGCTAGTAGCAAGCTTAGCTTGGAGCAGACAGGTATTTTTGTTGATTTTGGATGGATTAAGCTGGCCATGGGGTCTGCTATACTGTGACATCTATTGACGACATTGCGCTTCTTGCGTTCTGGGTTTCGGGAAGGGAAAGAAAATGACACCCCCTCCAAACTTTTCACATATCTAGTATCCGATCTGCAGATCCCATAGGCACACCGTTTCAGCATTTTGTTGTGTGTTTGAAAGCTTGACGGACCGTTGCTAAGGTCGGATTGGACAAGCACCGTTCTGGGGAGGTACTTTGCGAAAGCTCAATTGAACTCGAGGCGTTCTAGAGGAGTGTAAAGTCTACCTCGACTGTACACAGTTACGGCTCCTGATCGGTCTAAAGTCTACGGTGAGTGAACGCTCTAGACTAATCGGAAGCCGAAAGAGCCGATTGTAGCGTACCAGTCATAGGTCCCAGATGAGACGAGCATCAAAGCTTATCAAGAGGAAGAAGAGTGGTTTTCAAAGTTTACGGCGATGTTTGTTCTTCGATGATTCGTTTGAAGGAAAAGTGTTTGCTATAGCTATTAGCGATTTTCCATAGGAACAACTACACGAACTCACAGGCTGGCGCGAATTACAAGTGGAACTACCCCGTAGTCGCCCTGTCGAGAGTCGTGTTTCCATAGCGACGTAGGAACCGCCGGGATCATGAGTTGACGTCAGCATTTTGCGACAGCTTTCACCGCGACGTAATTATCCCATCCAGGTGGCGGGAAATGTCGAGGTAAATCGTCTCGTTTCTCCTGGAGGACTCGAGCCCCCGCTGAACCTCGTCGGTGGCGTAGTCAGCCAACAAAGCCTGCACCTCCTCGTCTGTCCGTTTCTCGGCTGATTTCTCCATTTCGCTTGATCGAAATTAAGTTTGCTACCACACAGCTTGGTTGCTGGCTTATACAATTGCGCTTGTTGAACACCGAAGTAGAAGGCTGGTTGCTTCCGACGTTCAACCAATCGGCGTCGAGCCCCTCCCAGCAGGTTTTCAGGGCCGCTCAGAAGTACCGACCCCAGAGCAGGGACTAGAGACGCTCCCTTAAAAGTCCCAGTAAGAGTTCCGGTCAGGGGTAGTTCCTCTAGTGGAAACACCAGCAAAGCTGCCGGCCCCCTAAAAGGTTCGGGTAGTTCCGCTGGTGGAAAATGGCCTTATGAGTTGTGTTGACAGGTTGCTTCACAAGGGGCGTCACTCCAGATACTGAAAGCAAAGGTTCACCTACTTTTGCCACTCACAGATGTGCAATATTGGATCATTTTGCTCAATAAATGAATGAGCAAGTATCATATTTTTGTCTCATTTGTTTAATTGGGTTTTCTTCATCTACTTTTAGGACTCGTCGCCGGACCGAATCCCCGTGTTACCCCCGCCTTGATTGGTGTCGCTAAAGCCACAATTGGCCGTGTGTGCGGGTGTGAAGCCGGATGTGAGTATGTGTCGAGGTGGCTGCAGTAGCGCCTCCTCTGATCGGTCGGGGCGCCTGTTCGGGGGAGAGGGAGAACTGGAGGAATAGCGTGATCCCGCCACGCGCTACGTCGCCCTGGCGAAACGCCTCACTGTCAGGGGAACGAAGCGGCTGGCGACTCCACATGCGTCGGAGGAGGCATGTGGTAGTCTGCAGCCCTCCCCGCAATGGCAGAGGGGATGGAGCAGAAACCGGGAGGGATCGGAAGAGTGGGGTAATTGGTCCCATATAATTGGGGAGACAAAGAGGAACGAAACCCCGATGATGAATTAAGGGACGCAAGATTATTAACACGCCGAATGTCGTAAAGTTTGTGTTTTCCTGCCTTAACGGGAACCATATTGTTTTTCTTTTGACATTTAATCAGGGGAGAGCGCGAACGCAGTCCCCCACTACCAGATATTATGCAGTCGAGATTCCCACGTTTGGGGAATTCGCACAAATCATCACAACCGGAGTGCAATGGTCAAGCCTCGCCGTAGGTGAACCACCTTCTTGATCATGGTGTCTCCCCTGCCAGGTAAGTATGAACCCCAGCCATCGCACAGAGGAGCTGATTCTGACACACATCTATCTGTATGACGGTGCCACGGCATCAAGTAAAGCGACTGCTTTGTCCTCACAGAAATCAAGGTTTGTTTCTTTTAACATGTAAACGGGGGAGAGCGCGAACGCAGTCCCCCACTACCGGAAATGATGCAGTCCAGAGTCTATAACATTTGGGGAATTGACCTTTCGCAAAGTCAGTTACCGTTGCTATGACCGTCAAGCATTTCAGAACTATCCAGGAAGTAGCCGGAAAACACCAAAACATGAAGGAAGAAATCAGCGCATTGTGTGGTTAAAAGTAGCAGTAGTAATACATTAGCTATCAATAATAGCTAGTAGCAAGCTTAGCTTGGAGCAGACAGGTATTTTTGTTGATTTTGGATGGATTAAGCTGGCCATGGGGTCTGCTATACTGTGACATCTATTGACGACATTGCGCTTCTTGCGTTCTGGGTTTCGGGAAGGGAAAGAAAATGACACCCCCTCCAAACTTTTCACATATCTAGTATCCGATCTGCAGATCCCATAGGCACACCGTTTCAGCATTTTGTTGTGTGTTTGAAAGCTTGACGGACCGTTGCTAAGGTCGGATTGGACAAGCACCGTTCTGGGGAGGTACTTTGCGAAAGCTCAATTGAACTCGAGGCGTTCTAGAGGAGTGTAAAGTCTACCTCGACTGTACACAGTTACGGCTCCTGATCGGTCTAAAGTCTACGGTGAGTGAACGCTCTAGACTAATCGGAAGCCGAAAGAGCCGATTGTAGCGTACCAGTCATAGGTCCCAGATGAGACGAGCATCAAAGCTTATCAAGAGGAAGAAGAGTGGTTTTCAAAGTTTACGGCGATGTTTGTTCTTCGATGATTCGTTTGAAGGAAAAGTGTTTGCTATAGCTATTAGCGATTTTCCATAGGAACAACTACACGAACTCACAGGCTGGCGCGAATTACAAGTGGAACTACCCCGTAGTCGCCCTGTCGAGAGTCGTGTTTCCATAGCGACGTAGGAACCGCCGGGATCATGAGTTGACGTCAGCATTTTGCGACAGCTTTCACCGCGACGTAATTATCCCATCCAGGTGGCGGGAAATGTCGAGGTAAATCGTCTCGTTTCTCCTGGAGGACTCGAGCCCCCGCTGAACCTCGTCGGTGGCGTAGTCAGCCAACAAAGCCTGCACCTCCTCGTCTGTCCGTTTCTCGGCTGATTTCTCCATTTCGCTTGATCGAAATTAAGTTTGCTACCACACAGCTTGGTTGCTGGCTTATACAATTGCGCTTGTTGAACACCGAAGTAGAAGGCTGGTTGCTTCCGACGTTCAACCAATCGGCGTCGAGCCCCTCCCAGCAGGTTTTCAGGGCCGCTCAGAAGTACCGACCCCAGAGCAGGGACTAGAGACGCTCCCTTAAAAGTCCCAGTAAGAGTTCCGGTCAGGGGTAGTTCCTCTAGTGGAAACACCAGCAAAGCTGCCGGCCCCCTAAAAGGTTCGGGTAGTTCCGCTGGTGGAAAATGGCCTTATGAGTTGTGTTGACAGGTTGCTTCACAAGGGGCGTCACTCCAGATACTGAAAGCAAAGGTTCACCTACTTTTGCCACTCACAGATGTGCAATATTGGATCATTTTGCTCAATAAATGAATGAGCAAGTATCATATTTTTGTCTCATTTGTTTAATTGGGTTTTCTTCATCTACTTTTAGGACTCGTCGCCGGACCGAATCCCCGTGTTACCCCCGCCTTGATTGGTGTCGCTAAAGCCACAATTGGCCGTGTGTGCGGGTGTGAAGCCGGATGTGAGTATGTGTCGAGGTGGCTGCAGTAGCGCCTCCTCTGATCGGTCGGGGCGCCTGTTCGGGGGAGAGGGAGAACTGGAGGAATAGCGTGATCCCGCCACGCGCTACGTCGCCCTGGCGAAACGCCTCACTGTCAGGGGAACGAAGCGGCTGGCGACTCCACATGCGTCGGAGGAGGCATGTGGTAGTCTGCAGCCCTCCCCGCAATGGCAGAGGGGATGGAGCAGAAACCGGGAGGGATCGGAAGAGTGGGGTAATTGGTCCCATATAATTGGGGAGACAAAGAGGAACGAAACCCCGATGATGAATTAAGGGACGCAAGATTATTAACACGCCGAATGTCGTAAAGTTTGTGTTTTCCTGCCTTAACGGGAACCATATTGTTTTTCTTTTGACATTTAATCAGGGGAGAGCGCGAACGCAGTCCCCCACTACCAGATATTATGCAGTCGAGATTCCCACGTTTGGGGAATTCGCACAAATCATCACAACCGGAGTGCAATGGTCAAGCCTCGCCGTAGGTGAACCACCTTCTTGATCATGGTGTCTCCCCTGCCAGGTAAGTATGAACCCCAGCCATCGCACAGAGGAGCTGATTCTGACACACATCTATCTGTATGACGGTGCCACGGCATCAAGTAAAGCGACTGCTTTGTCCTCACAGAAATCAAGGTTTGTTTCTTTTAACATGTAAACGGGGGAGAGCGCGAACGCAGTCCCCCACTACCGGAAATGATGCAGTCCAGAGTCTATAACATTTGGGGAATTGACCTTTCGCAAAGTCAGTTACCGTTGCTATGACCGTCAAGCCTTTCAGAACTATCCAGGAAGTAGCCGGAAAACACCAAAACATGAAGGAAGAAATCAGCGCATTGTGTGGTTAAAAGTAGCAGTAGTAATACATTAGCTATCAATAATAGCTAGTAGCAAGCTTAGCTTGGAGCAGACAGGTATTTTTGTTGATTTTGGATGGATTAAGCTGGCCATGGGGTCTGCTATACTGTGACATCTATTGACGACATTGCGCTTCTTGCGTTCTGGGTTTCGGGAAGGGAAAGAAAATGACACCCCCTCCAAACTTTTCACATATCTAGTATCCGATCTGCAGATCCCATAGGCACACCGTTTCAGTATTTTGTTGTGCGTTTGAAAGCTTGACGGACCGTTGCTAAGGTCGGATTGGACAAGCACCGTTCTGGGGAGGTACTTTGCGAAAGCTCAATTGAACTCGAGGCGTTCTAGAGGAGTGTAAAGTCTACCTCGACTGTACACAGTTACGGCTCCTGATCGGTCAAAAGTCTACGGTGAGTGAACGCTCTAGACTAATCGGAAGCCGAAAGAGCCGATTGGAGCGTACCAGTCATAGGTCCCATATGAGACGAGCATCAAAGCTTATCAAGAGGAAGAAGAGTGGTTTTCAAAGTTTACGGCGATGTTTGTTCTTCGATGATTCGTTTGAAGGAAAGGTGTTAGCTATAGCTATTAGCGATTTTCCATAGGAACAACTACACGAACTCACAGGCTGGCGCGAATTACAAGTGGAACTACCCCGTAGTCGCCCTGTCGAGAGTCGTGTTTCCATAGCGACGTAGGAACCGCCGGGATCATGAGTTGACGTCAACATTTTGCGACAGCTTTCACCGCGACGTAATTATCCCATCCAGGTGGCGGGAAATGTCGAGGTAAATCGTCTCGTTTCTCCTGGAGGACTCGAGCCCCCGCTGAACCTCGTCGGTGGCGTAGTCAGCCAACAAAGCCTGCACCTCCTCGTCTGTCCGTTTCTCGGCTGATTTCTCCATTTCGCTTGATCGAAATTAAGTTTGCTACCACACAGCTTGGTTGCTGGCTTATACAATTGCGCTTGTTGAACACCGAAGTAGAAGGCTGGTTGCTTCCGACGTTCAACCAATCGGCGTCGAGCCCCTCCCAGCAGGTTTTCAGGGCCGCTCAGAAGTACCGACCCCAGAGCAGGGACTAGAGACGCTCCCTTAAAAGTCCCAGTAAGAGTTCCGGTCAGGGGTAGTTCCTCTAGTGGAAACACCAGCAAAGCTGCCGGCCCCCTAAAAGGTTCGGGTAGTTCCGCTGGTGGAAAATGGCCTTATGAGTTGTGTTGACAGGTTGCTTCACAAGGGGCGTCACTCCAGATACTGAAAGCAAAGGTTCACCTACTTTTGCCACTCACAGATGTGAAATATTGGATCATTTTGCTCAATAAATGAATGAGCAAGTATCATATTTTTGTCTCATTTGTTTAATTGGGTTTTCTTCATCTACTTTTAGGACTCGTCGCCGGACCGAATCCCCGTGTTACCCCCGCCTTGATTGGTGTCGCTAAAGCCACAATTGGCCGTGTGTGCGGGTGTGAAGCCGGATGTGAGTATGTGTCGAGGTGGCTGCAGTAGCGCCTCCTCTGATCGGTCGGGGCGCCTGTTCGGGGGAGAGGGAGAACTGGAGGAATAGCGTGATCCTGCCACGCGCTACGTCGCCCTGGCGAAACGCCTCACTGTCAGGGGAACGAAGCGGCTGGCGACTCCACATGCGTCGGAGGAGGCATGTGGTAGTCTGCAGCCCTCCCCGCAATGGCAGAGGGGATGGAGCAGAAACCGGGAGGGATCGGAAGAGTGGGGTAATTGGTCCCATATAATTGGGGAGACAAAGAGGAACGAAACCCCGATGATGAATTAAGGGACGCAAGATTATTAACACGCCGAATGTCGTAAAGTTTGTGTTTTCCTGCCGTAACGGGAACCATATTGTTTTTCTTTTGACATTTAATCAGGGGAGAGCGCGAACGCAGTCCCCCACTACCAGAAATTATGCAGTCGAGATTCCCACGTTTGGGGAATTCGCACAGGTCAGCACAACCGGAGTGCAATGGTCAAGCCTCGCCGTGGATGAACCACCTTCTTGATCATGGTGTCTCCCCTGCCAGGTAAGTATGAACCCCAGCCATCGCACAGAGGAGCTGATTCTGACACACATCTATCTGTATGACGGTGCCACGGCATCAAGTAAAGCGACTGCTTTGTCCTCACAGAAATCAAGGTTTGTTTCTTTTAACATGTAAACGGGGGAGAGCGCGAACGCAGTCCCCCACTACCGGAAATGATGCAGTCCAGAGTCTATAACATTTGGGGAATTGACCTTTCGCAAAGTCAGTTACCGTTGCTATGACCGTCAAGCATTTCAGAACTATCCAGGAAGTAGCCGGAAAACACCAAAACATGAAGGAAGAAATCAGCGCATTGTGTGGTTAAAAGTAGCAGTAGTAATACATTAGCTATCAATAATAGCTAGTAGCAAGCTTAGCTTGGAGCAGACAGGTATTTTTGTTGATTTTGGATGGATTAAGCTGGCCATGGGGTCTGCTATACTGTGACATCTATTGACGACATTGCGCTTCTTGCGTTCTGGGTTTCGGGAAGGGAAAGAAAATGACACCCCCTCCAAACTTTTCACATATCTAGTATCCGATCTGCAGATCCCATAGGCACACCGTTTCAGCATTTTGTTGTGTGTTTGAAAGCTTGACGGACCGTTGCTAAGGTCGGATTGGACAAGCACCGTTCTGGGGAGGTACTTTGCGAAAGCTCAATTGAACTCGAGGCGTTCTAGAGGAGTGTAAAGTCTACCTCGACTGTACACAGTTACGGCTCCTGATCGGTCTAAAGTCTACGGTGAGTGAACGCTCTAGACTAATCGGAAGCCGAAAGAGCCGATTGTAGCGTACCAGTCATAGGTCCCAGATGAGACGAGCATCAAAGCTTATCAAGAGGAAGAAGAGTGGTTTTCAAAGTTTACGGCGATGTTTGTTCTTCGATGATTCGTTTGAAGGAAAAGTGTTTGCTATAGCTATTAGCGATTTTCCATAGGAACAACTACACGAACTCACAGGCTGGCGCGAATTACAAGTGGAACTACCCCGTAGTCGCCCTGTCGAGAGTCGTGTTTCCATAGCGACGTAGGAACCGCCGGGATCATGAGTTGACGTCAGCATTTTGCGACAGCTTTCACCGCGACGTAATTATCCCATCCAGGTGGCGGGAAATGTCGAGGTAAATCGTCTCGTTTCTCCTGGAGGACTCGAGCCCCCGCTGAACCTCGTCGGTGGCGTAGTCAGCCAACAAAGCCTGCACCTCCTCGTCTGTCCGTTTCTCGGCTGATTTCTCCATTTCGCTTGATCGAAATTAAGTTTGCTACCACACAGCTTGGTTGCTGGCTTATACAATTGCGCTTGTTGAACACCGAAGTAGAAGGCTGGTTGCTTCCGACGTTCAACCAATCGGCGTCGAGCCCCTCCCAGCAGGTTTTCAGGGCCGCTCAGAAGTACCGACCCCAGAGCAGGGACTAGAGACGCTCCCTTAAAAGTCCCAGTAAGAGTTCCGGTCAGGGGTAGTTCCTCTAGTGGAAACACCAGCAAAGCTGCCGGCCCCCTAAAAGGTTCGGGTAGTTCCGCTGGTGGAAAATGGCCTTATGCGTTGTGTTGACAGGTTGCTTCACAAGGGGCTTCACTCCAGATACTGAAAGCAAAGGTTCACCTACTTTTGCCACTCACAGATGTGAAATATTGGATCATTTTGCTCAATAAATGAATGAGCAAGTATCATATTTTTGTCTCATTTGTTTAATTGGGTTTTCTTCATCTACTTTTAGGACTCGTCGCCGGACCGAATCCCCGTGTTACCCCCGCCTTGATTGGTGTCGCTAAAGCCACAATTGGCCGTGTGTGCGGGTGTGAAGCCGGATGTGAGTATGTGTCGAGGTGGCTGCAGTAGCGCCTCCTCTGATCGGTCGGGGCGCCTGTTCGGGGGAGAGGGAGAACTGGAGGAATAGCGTGATCCTGCCACGCGCTACGTCGCCCTGGCGAAACGCCTCACTGTCAGGGGAACGAAGCGGCTGGCGACTCCACATGCGTCGGAGGAGGCATGTGGTAGTCTGCAGCCCTCCCCGCAATGGCAGAGGGGATGGAGCAGAAACCGGGAGGGATCGGAAGAGTGGGGTAATTGGTCCCATATAATTGGGGAGACAAAGAGGAACGAAACCCCGATGATGAATTAAGGGACGCAAGATTATTAACACGCCGAATGTCGTAAAGTTTGTGTTTTCCTGCCGTAACGGGAACCATATTGTTTTTCTTTTGACATTTAATCAGGGGAGAGCGCGAACGCAGTCCCCCACTACCAGAAATTATGCAGTCGAGATTCCCACGTTTGGGGAATTCGCACAGGTCAGCACAACCGGAGTGCAATGGTCAAGCCTCGCCGTGGATGAACCACCTTCTTGATCATGGTGTCTCCCCTGCCAGGTAAGTATGAACCCCAGCCATCGCACAGAGGAGCTGATTCTGACACACATCTATCTGTATGACGGTGCCACGGCATCAAGTAAAGCGACTGCTTTGTCCTCACAGAAATCAAGGTTTGTTTCTTTTAACATGTAAACGGGGGAGAGCGCGAACGCAGTCCCCCACTACCGGAAATGATGCAGTCCAGAGTCTATAACATTTGGGGAATTGACCTTTCGCAAAGTCAGTTACCGTTGCTATGACCGTCAAGCCTTTCAGAACTATCCAGGAAGTAGCCGGAAAACACCAAAACATGAAGGAAGAAATCAGCGCATTGTGTGGTTAAAAGTAGCAGTAGTAATACATTAGCTATCAATAATAGCTAGTAGCAAGCTTAGCTTGGAGCAGACAGGTATTTTTGTTGATTTTGGATGGATTAAGCTGGCCATGGGGTCTGCTATACTGTGACATCTATTGACGACATTGCGCTTCTTGCGTTCTGGGTTTCGGGAAGGGAAAGAAAATGACACCCCCTCCAAACTTTTCACATATCTAGTATCCGATCTGCAGATCCCATAGGCACACCGTTTCAGCATTTTGTTGTGTGTTTGAAAGCTTGACGGACCGTTGCTAAGGTCGGATTGGACAAGCACCGTTCTGGGGAGGTACTTTGCGAAAGCTCAATTGAACTCGAGGCGTTCTAGAGGAGTGTAAAGTCTACCTCGACTGTACACAGTTACGGCTCCTGATCGGTCTAAAGTCTACGGTGAGTGAACGCTCTAGACTAATCGGAAGCCGAAAGAGCCGATTGTAGCGTACCAGTCATAGGTCCCAGATGAGACGAGCATCAAAGCTTATCAAGAGGAAGAAGAGTGGTTTTCAAAGTTTACGGCGATGTTTGTTCTTCGATGATGCGTTTGAAGGAAAAGTGTTTGCTATAGCTATTAGCGATTTTCCATAGGAACAACTACACGAACTCACAGGCTGGCGCGAATTACAAGTGGAACTACCCCGTAGTCGCCCTGTCGAGAGTCGTGTTTCCATAGCGACGTAGGAACCGCCGGGATCATGAGTTGACGTCAGCATTTTGCGACAGCTTTCACCGCGACGTAATTATCCCATCCAGGTGGCGGGAAATGTCGAGGTAAATCGTCTCGTTTCTCCTGGAGGACTCGAGCCCCCGCTGAACCTCGTCGGTGGCGTAGTCAGCCAACAAAGCCTGCACCTCCTCGTCTGTCCGTTTCTCGGCTGATTTCTCCATTTCGCTTGATCGAAATTAAGTTTGCTACCACACAGCTTGGTTGCTGGCTTATACAATTGCGCTTGTTGAACACCGAAGTAGAAGGCTGGTTGCTTCCGACGTTCAACCAATCGGCGTCGAGCCCCTCCCAGCAGGTTTTCAGGGCCGCTCAGAAGTACCGACCCCAGAGCAGGGACTAGAGACGCTCCCTTAAAAGTCCCAGTAAGAGTTCCGGTCAGGGGTAGTTCCTCTAGTGGAAACACCAGCAAAGCTGCCGGCCCCCTAAAAGGTTCGGGTAGTTCCGCTGGTGGAAAATGGCCTTATGCGTTGTGTTGACAGGTTGCTTCACAAGGGGCTTCACTCCAGATACTGAAAGCAAAGGTTCACCTACTTTTGCCACTCACAGATGTGAAATATTGGATCATTTTGCTCAATAAATGAATGAGCAAGTATCATATTTTTGTCTCATTTGTTTAATTGGGTTTTCTTCATCTACTTTTAGGACTCGTCGCCGGACCGAATCCCCGTGTTACCCCCGCCTTGATTGGTGTCGCTAAAGCCACAATTGGCCGTGTGTGCGGGTGTGAAGCCGGATGTGAGTATGTGTCGAGGTGGCTGCAGTAGCGCCTCCTCTGATCGGTCGGGGCGCCTGTTCGGGGGAGAGGGAGAACTGGAGGAATAGCGTGATCCTGCCACGCGCTACGTCGCCCTGGCGAAACGCCTCACTGTCAGGGGAACGAAGCGGCTGGCGACTCCACATGCGTCGGAGGAGGCATGTGGTAGTCTGCAGCCCTCCCCGCAATGGCAGAGGGGATGGAGCAGAAACCGGGAGGGATCGGAAGAGTGGGGTAATTGGTCCCATATAATTGGGGAGACAAAGAGGAACGAAACCCCGATGATGAATTAAGGGACGCAAGATTATTAACACGCCGAACGTCGTAAAGTTTGTGTTTTCCTGCCTTAACGGGAACCATATTGTTTTTCTTTTGACATTTAATCAGGGGAGAGCGCGAACGCAGTCCCCCACTACCAGAAATTATGCAGTCGAGATTCCCACGTTTGGGGAATTCGCACAGGTCAGCACAACCGGAGTGCAATGGTCAAGCCTCGCCGTGGGTGAACCACCTTCTTGATCATGGTGTCTCCCCTGCCAGGTAAGTATGAACCCCAGCCATCGCACAGAGGAGCTGATTCTGACACACATCTATCTGTATGACGGTGCCACGGCATCAAGTAAAGCGACTGCTTTGTCCTCACAGAAATCAAGGTTTGTTTCTTTTAACATGTAAACGGGGGAGAGCGCGAACGCAGTCCCCCACTACCGGAAATGATGCAGTCCAGAGTCTATAACATTTGGGGAATTGACCTTTCGCAAAGTCAGTTACCGTTGCTATGACCGTCAAGCCTTTCAGAACTATCCAGGAAGTAGCCGGAAAACACCAAAACATGAAGGAAGAAATCAGCGCATTGTGTGGTTAAAAGTAGCAGTAGTAATACATTAGCTATCAATAATAGCTAGTAGCAAGCTTAGCTTGGAGCAGACAGGTATTTTTGTTGATTTTGGATGGATTAAGCTGGCCATGGGGTCTGCTATACTGTGACATCTATTGACGACATTGCGCTTCTTGCGTTCTGGGTTTCGGGAAGGGAAAGAAAATGACACCCCCTCCAAACTTTTCACATATCTAGTATCCGATCTGCAGATCCCATAGGCACACCGTTTCAGTATTTTGTTGTGCGTTTGAAAGCTTGACGGACCGTTGCTAAGGTCGGATTGGACAAGCACCGTTCTGGGGAGGTACTTTGCGAAAGCTCAATTGAACTCGAGGCGTTCTAGAGGAGTGTAAAGTCTACCTCGACTGTACACAGTTACGGCTCCTGATCGGTCAAAAGTCTACGGTGAGTGAACGCTCTAGACTAATCGGAAGCCGAAAGAGCCGATTGGAGCGTACCAGTCATAGGTCCCATATGAGACGAGCATCAAAGCTTATCAAGAGGAAGAAGAGTGGTTTTCAAAGTTTACGGCGATGTTTGTTCTTCGATGATTCGTTTGAAGGAAAGGTGTTAGCTATAGCTATTAGCGATTTTCCATAGGAACAACTACACGAACTCACAGGCTGGCGCGAATTACAAGTGGAACTACCCCGTAGTCGCCCTGTCGAGAGTCGTGTTTCCATAGCGACGTAGGAACCGCCGGGATCATGAGTTGACGTCAACATTTTGCGACAGCTTTCACCGCGACGTAATTATCCCATCCAGGTGGCGGGAAATGTCGAGGTAAATCGTGTCGTTTCTCCTGGAGGACTCGAGCCCCCGCTGAACCTCGTCGGTGGCGTAGTCAGCCAACAAAGCCTGCACCTCCTCGTCTGTCCGTTTCTCGGCTGATTTCTCCATTTCGCTTGATCGAAATTAAGTTTGCTACCACACAGCTTGGTTGCTGGCTTATACAATTGCGCTTGTTGAACATCGAAGTAGAAGGCTGGTTGCTTCCGACGTTCAACCAATCGGCGTCGAGCCCCTCCCAGCAGGTTTTCAGGGCCGCTCAGAAGTACCGACCCCAGAGCAGGGACTAGAGACGCTCCCTTAAAAGTCCCAGTAAGAGTTCCGGTCAGGGGTAGTTCCTCTAGTGGAAACACCAGCAAAGCTGCCGGCCCCCTAAAAGGTTCGGGTAGTTCCGCTGGTGGAAAATGGCCTTATGAGTTGTGTTGACAGGTTGCTTCACAAGGGGCGTCACTCCAGATACTGAAAGCAAAGGTTCACCTACTTTTGCCACTCACAGATGTGAAATATTGGATCATTTTGCTCAATAAATGAATGAGCAAGTATCATATTTTTGTCTCATTTGTTTAATTGGGTTTTCTTCATCTACTTTTAGGACTCGTCGCCGGACCGAATCCCCGTGTTACCCCCGCCTTGATTGGTGTCGCTAAAGCCACAATTGGCCGTGTGTGCGGGTGTGAAGCCGGATGTGAGTATGTGTCGAGGTGGCTGCAGTAGCGCCTCCTCTGATCGGTCGGGGCGCCTGTTCGGGGGAGAGGGAGAACTGGAGGAATAGCGTGATCCCGCCACGCGCTACGTCGCCCTGGCGAAACGCCTCACTGTCAGGGGAACGAAGCGGCTGGCGACTCCACATGCGTCGGAGGAGGCATGTGGTAGTCTGCAGCCCTCCCCGCAATGGCAGAGGGGATGGAGCAGAAACCGGGAGAGATCGGAAGAGTGGGGTAATTGGTTCCATATAATTGGGGAGACAAAGAGGAACGAAACCCCGATGATGAATTAAGGGACGCAAGATTATTAACACGCCGAATGTCGTAAAGTTTGTGTTTTCCTGCCTTAACGGGAACCATATTGTTTTTCTTTTGACATTTAATCAGGGGAGAGCGCGAACGCAGTCCCCCACTACCAGAAATTATGCAGTCGAGATTCCCACGTTTGGGGAATTCGCACAGGTCAGCACAACCGGAGTGCAATGGTCAAGCCTCGCCGTGGGTGAACCACCTTCTTGATCATGGTGTCTCCCCTGCCAGGTAAGTATGAACCCCAGTCATCGCACAGACGAGCTGATTCTGACACACATCTATCTGTATGACGGTGCCACGGCATCAAGTAAAGCGACTGCTTTGTCCTCACAGAAATCAAGGTTTGTTTCTTTTAACATGTAAACGGGGGAGAGCGCGAACGCAGTCCCCCACTACCGGAAATGATGCAGTCCAGAGTCTATAACATTTGGGGAATTGACCTTTCGCAAAGTCAGTTACCGTTGCTATGACCGTCAAGCATTTCAGAACTATCCAGGAAGTAGCCGGAAAACACCAAAACATGAAGGAAGAAATCAGCGCATTGTGTGGTTAAAAGTAACAGTAGTAATACATTAGCTATCAATAATAGCTAGTAGCAAGCTTAGCTTGGAGCAGACAGGTATTTTTGTTGATTTTGGATGGATTAAGCTGGCCATGGGGTCTGCTATACTGTGACATCTATTGACGACATTGCGCTTCTTGCGTTCTGGGTTTCGGGAAGGGAAAGAAAATGACACCCCCTCCAAACTTTTCACATATCTAGTATCCGATCTGCAGATCCCATAGGCACACCGTTTCAGCATTTTGTTGTGTGTTTGAAAGCTTGACGGACCGTTGCTAAGGTCGGATTGGACAAGCACCGTTCTGGGGAGGTACTTTGCGAAAGCTCAATTGAACTCGAGGCGTTCTAGAGGAGTGTAAAGTCTACCTCGACTGTACACAGTTACGGCTCCTGATCGGTCTAAAGTCTACGGTGAGTGAACGCTCTAGACTAATCGGAAGCCGAAAGAGCCGATTGTAGCGTACCAGTCATAGGTCCCAGATGAGACGAGCATCAAAGCTTATCAAGAGGAAGAAGAGTGGTTTTCAAAGTTTACGGCGATGTTTGTTCTTCGATGATTCGTTTGAAGGAAAAGTGTTAGCTATAGCTATTAGCGATTTTCCATAGGAACAACTACACGAACTCACAGGCTGGCGCGAATTACAAGTGGAACTACCCCGTAGTCGCCCTGTCGAGAGTCGTGTTTCCATAGCGACGTAGGAACCGCCGGGATCATGAGTTGACGTCAACATTTTGCGACAGCTTTCACCGCGACGTAATTATCCCATCCAGGTGGCGGGAAATGTCGAGGTAAATCGTCTCGTTTCTCCTGGAGGACTCGAGCCCCCGCTGAACCTCGTCGGTGGCGTAGTCAGCCAACAAAGCCTGCACCTCCTCGTCTGTCCGTTTCTCGGCTGATTTCTCCATTTCGCTTGATCGAAATTAAGTTTGCTACCACACAGCTTGGTTGCTGGCTTATACAATTGCGCTTGTTGAACACCGAAGTAGAAGGCTGGTTGCTTCCGACGTTCAACCAATCGGCGTCGAGCCCCTCCCAGCAGGTTTTCAGGGCCGCTCAGAAGTACCGACCCCAGAGCAGGGACTAGAGACGCTCCCTTAAAAGTCCCAGTAAGAGTTCCGGTCAGGGGTAGTTCCTCTAGTGGAAACACCAGCAAAGCTGCCGGCCCCCTAAAAGGTTCGGGTAGTTCCGCTGGTGGAAAATGGCCTTATGAGTTGTGTTGACAGGTTGCTTCACAAGGGGCGTCACTCCAGATACTGAAAGCAAAGGTTCACCTACTTTTGCCACTCACAGATGTGAAATATTGGATCATTTTGCTCAATAAATGAATGAGCAAGTATCATATTTTTGTCTCATTTGTTTAATTGGGTTTTCTTCATCTACTTTTAGGACTCGTCGCCGGACCGAATCCCCGTGTTACCCCCGCCTTGATTGGTGTCGCTAAAGCCACAATTGGCCGTGTGTGCGGGTGTGAAGCCGGATGTGAGTATGTGTCGAGGTGGCTGCAGTAGCGCCTCCTCTGATCGGTCGGGGCGCCTGTTCGGGGGAGAGGGAGAACTGGAGGAATAGCGTGATCCCGCCACGCGCTACGTCGCCCTGGCGAAACGCCTCACTGTCAGGGGAACGAAGCGGCTGGCGACTCCACATGCGTCGGAGGAGGCATGTGGTAGTCTGCAGCCCTCCCCGCAATGGCAGAGGGGATGGAGCAGAAACCGGGAGGGATCGGAAGAGTGGGGTAATTGGTCCCATATAATTGGGGAAACAAAGAGGAACGAAACCCCGATGATGAATTAAGGGACGCAAGATTATTAACACGCCGAATGTCGTAAAGTTTGTGTTTTCCTGCCTTAACGGGAACCATATTGTTTTCTTTTGACATTTAATCAGGGGAGAGCGCGAACGCAGTCCCCCACTACCAGAAATTATGCAGTCGAGATTCCCACGTTTGGGGAATTCGCACAGATCTGCACAACCGGAGTGCAATGGTCAAGCCTCGCCGTGGGTGAACCACCTTCTTGATCATGGTGTCTCCCCTGCCAGGTAAGTATGAACCCCAGCCATCGCACAGAGGAGCTGATTCTGACACACATCTATCTGTATGACGGTGCCACGGCATCAAGTAAAGCGACTGCTTTGTCCTCACAGAAATCAAGGTTTGTTTCTTTTAACATGTAAACGGGGGAGAGCGCGAACGCAGTCCCCCACTACCGGAAATGATGCAGTCCAGAGTCTATAACATTTGGGGAATTGACCTTTCGCAAAGTCAGTTACCGTTGCTATGACCGTCAAGCCTTTCAGAACTATCCAGGAAGTAGCCGGAAAACACCAAAACATGAAGGAAGAAATCAGCGCATTGTGTGGTTAAAAGTAGCAGTAGTAATACATTAGCTATCAATAATAGCTAGTAGCAAGCTTAGCTTGGAGCAGACAGGTATTTTTGTTGATTTTGGATGGATTAAGCTGGCCATGGGGTCTGCTATACTGTGACATCTATTGACGACATTGCGCTTCTTGCGTTCTGGGTTTCGGGAAGGGAAAGAAAATGACACCCCCTCCAAACTTTTCACATATCTAGTATCCGATCTGCAGATCCCATAGGCACACCGTTTCAGTATTTTGTTGTGCGTTTGAAAGCTTGACGGACCGTTGCTAAGGTCGGATTGGACAAGCACCGTTCTGGGGAGGTACTTTGCGAAAGCTCAATTGAACTCGAGGCGTTCTAGAGGAGTGTAAAGTCTACCTCGACTGTACACAGTTACGGCTCCTGATCGGTCAAAAGTCTACGGTGAGTGAACGCTCTAGACTAATCGGAAGCCGAAAGAGCCGATTGGAGCGTACCAGTCATAGGTCGCATATGAGACGAGCATCAAAGCTTATCAAGAGGAAGAAGAGTGGTTTTCAAAGTTTACGGCGATGTTTGTTCTTCGATGATTCGTTTGAAGGAAAGGTGTTAGCTATAGCTATTAGCGATTTTCCATAGGAACAACTACACGAACTCACAGGCTGGCGCGAATTACAAGTGGAACTACCCCGTAGTCGCCCTGTCGAGAGTCGTGTTTCCATAGCGACGTAGGAACCGCCGGGATCATGAGTTGACGTCAACATTTTGCGACAGCTTTCACCGCGACGTAATTATCCCATCCAGGTGGCGGGAAATGTCGAGGTAAATCGTCTCGTTTCTCCTGGAGGACTCGAGCCCCCGCTGAACCTCGTCGGTGGCGTAGTCAGCCAACAAAGCCTGCACCTCCTCGTCTGTCCGTTTCTCGGCTGATTTCTCCATTTCGCTTGATCGAAATTAAGTTTGCTACCACACAGCTTGGTTGCTGGCTTATACAATTGCGCTTGTTGAACACCGAAGTAGAAGGCTGGTTGCTTCCGACGTTCAACCAATCGGCGTCGAGCCCCTCCCAGCAGGTTTTCAGGGCCGCTCAGAAGTACCGACCCCAGAGCAGGGACTAGAGACGCTCCCTTAAAAGTCCCAGTAAGAGTTCCGGTCAGGGGTAGTTCCTCTAGTGGAAACACCAGCAAAGCTGCCGGCCCCCTAAAAGGTTCGGGTAGTTCCGCTGGTGGAAAATGGCCTTATGAGTTGTGTTGACAGGTTGCTTCACAAGGGGCGTCACTCCAGATACTGAAAGCAAAGGTTCACCTACTTTTGCCACTCACAGATGTGAAATATTGGATCATTTTGCTCAATAAATGAATGAGCAAGTATCATATTTTTGTCTCATTTGTTTAATTGGGTTTTCTTCATCTACTTTTAGGACTCGTCGCCGGACCGAATCCCCGTGTTACCCCCGCCTTGATTGGTGTCGCTAAAGCCACAATTGGCCGTGTGTGCGGGTGTGAAGCCGGATGTGAGTATGTGTCGAGGTGGCTGCAGTAGCGCCTCCTCTGATCGGTCGGGGCGCCTGTTCGGGGGAGAGGGAGAACTGGAGGAATAGCGTGATCCCGCCACGCGCTACGTCGCCCTGGCGAAACGCCTCACTGTCAGGGGAACGAAGCGGCTGGCGACTCCACATGCGTCGGAGGAGGCATGTGGTAGTCTGCAGCCCTCCCCGCAATGGCAGAGGGGATGGAGCAGAAACCGGGAGGGATCGGAAGAGTGGGGTAATTGGTTCCATATAATTGGGGAGACAAAGAGGAACGAAACCCCGATGATGAATTAAGGGACGCAAGATTATTAACACGCCGAATGTCGTAAAGTTTGTGTTTTCCTGCCTTAACGGGAACCATATTGTTTTTCTTTTGACATTTAATCAGGGGAGAGCGCGAACGCAGTCCCCCACTACCAGAAATTATGCAGTCGAGATTCCCACGTTTGGGGAATTCGCACAGGTCAGCACAACCGGAGTGCAATGGTCAAGCCTCGCCGTGGGTGAACCACCTTCTTGATCATGGTGTCTCCCCTGCCAGGTAAGTATGAACCCCAGCCATCGCACAGAGGAGCTGATTCTGACACACATCTATCTGTATGACGGTGCCACGGCATCAAGTAAAGCGACTGCTTTGTCCTCACAGAAATCAAGGTTTGTTTCTTTTAACATGTAAACGGGGGAGAGCGCGAACGCAGTCCCCCACTACCGGAAATGATGCAGTCCAGAGTCTATAACATTTGGGGAATTGACCTTTCGCAAAGTCAGTTACCGTTGCTATGACCGTCAAGCCTTTCAGAACTATCCAGGAAGTAGCCGGAAAACACCAAAACATGAAGGAAGAAATCAGCGCATTGTGTGGTTAAAAGTAGCAGTAGTAATACATTAGCTATCAATAATAGCTAGTAGCAAGCTTAGCTTGGAGCAGACAGGTATTTTTGTTGATTTTGGATGGATTAAGCTGGCCATGGGGTCTGCTATACTGTGACATCTATTGACGACATTGCGCTTCTTGCGTTCTGGGTTTCGGGAAGGGAAAGAAAATGACACCCCCTCCAAACTTTTCACATATCTAGTATCCGATCTGCAGATCCCATAGGCACACCGTTTCAGTATTTTGTTGTGCGTTTGAAAGCTTGACGGACCGTTGCTAAGGTCGGATTGGACAAGCACCGTTCTGGGGAGGTACTTTGCGAAAGCTCAATTGAACTCGAGGCGTTCTAGAGGAGTGTAAAGTCTACCTCGACTGTACACAGTTACGGCTCCTGATCGGTCAAAAGTCTACGGTGAGTGAACGCTCTAGACTAATCGGAAGCCGAAAGAGCCGATTGGAGCGTACCAGTCATAGGTCCCATATGAGACGAGCATCAAAGCTTATCAAGAGGAAGAAGAGTGGTTTTCAAAGTTTACGGCGATGTTTGTTCTTCGATGATTCGTTTGAAGGAAAGGTGTTAGCTATAGCTATTAGCGATTTTCCATAGGAACAACTACACGAACTCAGAGGCTGGCGCGAATTACAAGTGGAACTACCCCGTAGTCGCCCTGTCGAGAGTCGTGTTTCCATAGCGACGTAGGAACCGCCGGGATCATGAGTTGACGTCAACATTTTGCGACAGCTTTCACCGCGACGTAATTATCCCATCCAGGTGGCGGGAAATGTCGAGGTAAATCGTGTCGTTTCTCCTGGAGGACTCGAGCCCCCGCTGAACCTCGTCGGTGGCGTAGTCAGCCAACAAAGCCTGCACCTCCTCGTCTGTCCGTTTCTCGGCTGATTTCTCCATTTCGCTTGATCGAAATTAAGTTTGCTACCACACAGCTTGGTTGCTGGCTTATACAATTGCGCTTGTTGAACATCGAAGTAGAAGGCTGGTTGCTTCCGACGTTCAACCAATCGGCGTCGAGCCCCTCCCAGCAGGTTTTCAGGGCCGCTCAGAAGTACCGACCCCAGAGCAGGGACTAGAGACGCTCCCTTAAAAGTCCCAGTAAGAGTTCCGGTCAGGGGTAGTTCCTCTAGTGGAAACACCAGCAAAGCTGCCGGCCCCCTAAAAGGTTCGGGTAGTTCCGCTGGTGGAAAATGGCCTTATGAGTTGTGTTGACAGGTTGCTTCACAAGGGGCGTCACTCCAGATACTGAAAGCAAAGGTTCACCTACTTTTGCCACTCACAGATGTGAAATATTGGATCATTTTGCTCAATAAATGAATGAGCAAGTATCATATTTTTGTCTCATTTGTTTAATTGGGTTTTCTTCATCTACTTTTAGGACTCGTCGCCGGACCGAATCCCCGTGTTACCCCCGCCTTGATTGGTGTCGCTAAAGCCACAATTGGCCGTGTGTGCGGGTGTGAGGCCGGATGTGAGTATGTGTCGAGGTGGCTGCAGTAGCGCCTCCTCTGATCGGTCGGGGCGCCTGTTCGGGGGAGAGGGAGAACTGGAGGAATAGCGTGATCCCGCCACGCGCTACGTCGCCCTGGCGAAACGCCTCACTGTCAGGGGAACGAAGCGGCTGGCGACTCCACATGCGTCGGAGGAGGCATGTGGTAGTCTGCAGCCCTCCCCGCAATGGCAGAGGGGATGGAGCAGAAACCGGGAGGGATCGGAAGAGTGGGGTAATTGGTTCCATATAATTGGGGAGACAAAGAGGAACGAAACCCCGATGATGAATTAAGGGACGCAAGATTATTAACACGCCGAATGTCGTAAAGTTTGTGTTTTCCTGCCTTAACGGGAACCATATTGTTTTTCTTTTGACATTTAATCAGGGGAGAGCGCGAACGCAGTCCCCCACTACCAGAAATTATGCAGTCGAGATTCCCACGTTTGGGGAATTCGCACAGGTCAGCACAACCGGAGTGCAATGGTCAAGCCTCGCCGTGGGTGAACCACCTTCTTGATCATGGTGTCTCCCCTGCCAGGTAAGTATGAACCCCAGTCATCGCACAGACGAGCTGATTCTGACACACATCTATCTGTATGACGGTGCCACGGCATCAAGTAAAGCGACTGCTTTGTCCTCACAGAAATCAAGGTTTGTTTCTTTTAACATGTAAACGGGGGAGAGCGCGAACGCAGTCCCCCACTACCGGAAATGATGCAGTCCAGAGTCTATAACATTTGGGGAATTGACCTTTCGCAAAGTCAGTTACCGTTGCTATGACCGTCAAGCCTTTCAGAACTATCCAGGAAGTAGCCGGAAAACACCAAAACATGAAGGAAGAAATCAGCGCATTGTGTGGTTAAAAGTAGCAGTAGTAATACATTAGCTATCAATAATAGCTAGTAGCAAGCTTAGCTTGGAGCAGACAGGTATTTTTGTTGATTTTGGATGGATTAAGCTGGCCATGGGGTCTGCTATACTGTGACATCTATTGACGACATTGCGCTTCTTGCGTTCTGGGTTTCGGGAAGGGAAAGAAAATGACACCCCCTCCAAACTTTTCACATATCTAGTATCCGATCTGCAGATCCCATAGGCACACCGTTTCAGCATTTTGTTGTGTGTTTGAAAGCTTGACGGACCGTTGCTAAGGTCGGATTGGACAAGCACCGTTCTGGGGAGGTACTTTGCGAAAGCTCAATTGAACTCGAGGCGTTCTAGAGGAGTGTAAAGTCTACCTCGACTGTACACAGTTACGGCTCCTGATCGGTCTAAAGTCTACGGTGAGTGAACGCTCTAGACTAATCGGAAGCCGAAAGAGCCGATTGTAGCGTACCAGTCATAGGTCCCAGATGAGACGAGCATCAAAGCTTATCAAGAGGAAGAAGAGTGGTTTTCAAAGTTTACGGCGATGTTTGTTCTTCGATGATTCGTTTGAAGGAAAAGTGTTAGCTATAGCTATTAGCGATTTTCCATAGGAACAACTACACGAACTCACAGGCTGGCGCGAATTACAAGTGGAACTACCCCGTAGTCGCCCTGTCGAGAGTCGTGTTTCCATAGCGACGTAGGAACCGCCGGGATCATGAGTTGACGTCAGCATTTTGCGACAGCTTTCACCGCGACGTAATTATCCCATCCAGGTGGCGGGAAATGTCGAGGTAAATCGTCTCGTTTCTCCTGGAGGACTCGAGCCCCCGCTGAACCTCGTCGGTGGCGTAGTCAGCCAACAAAGCCTGCACCTCCTCGTCTGTCCGTTTCTCGGCTGATTTCTCCATTTCGCTTGATCGAAATTAAGTTTGCTACCACACAGCTTGGTTGCTGGCTTATACAATTGCGCTTGTTGAACACCGAAGTAGAAGGCTGGTTGCTTCCGACGTTCAACCAATCGGCGTCGAGCCCCTCCCAGCAGGTTTTCAGGGCCGCTCAGAAGTACCGACCCCAGAGCAGGGACTAGAGACGCTCCCTTAAAAGTCCCAGTAAGAGTTCCGGTCAGGGGTAGTTCCTCTAGTGGAAACACCAGCAAAGCTGCCGGCCCCCTAAAAGGTTCGGGTAGTTCCGCTGGTGGAAAATGGCCTTATGAGTTGTGTTGACAGGTTGCTTCACAAGGGGCGTCACTCCAGATACTGAAAGCAAAGGTTCACCTACTTTTGCCACTCACAGATGTGCAATATTGGATCATTTTGCTCAATAAATGAATGAGCAAGTATCATATTTTTGTCTCATTTGTTTAATTGGGTTTTCTTCATCTACTTTTAGGACTCGTCGCCGGACCGAATCCCCGTGTTACCCCCGCCTTGATTGGTGTCGCTAAAGCCACAATTGGCCGTGTGTGCGGGTGTGAAGCCGGATGTGAGTATGTGTCGAGGTGGCTGCAGTAGCGCCTCCTCTGATCGGTCGGGGCGCCTGTTCGGGGGAGAGGGAGAACTGGAGGAATAGCGTGATCCCGCCACGCGCTACGTCGCCCTGGCGAAACGCCTCACTGTCAGGGGAACGAAGCGGCTGGCGACTCCACATGCGTCGGAGGAGGCATGTGGTAGTCTGCAGCCCTCCCCGCAATGGCAGAGGGGATGGAGCAGAAACCGGGAGGGATCGGAAGAGTGGGGTAATTGGTCCCATATAATTGGGGAGACAAAGAGGAACGAAACCCCGATGATGAATTAAGGGACGCAAGATTATTAACACGCCGAATGTCGTAAAGTTTGTGTTTTCCTGCCTTAACGGGAACCATATTGTTTTTCTTTTGACATTTAATCAGGGGAGAGCGCGAACGCAGTCCCCCACTACCAGAAATTATGCAGTCGAGATTCCCACGTTTGGGGAATTCGCACAAGTCATCACAACCGGAGTGCAATGGTCAAGCCTCGCCGTAGGTGAACCACCTTCTTGATCATGGTGTCTCCCCTGCCAGGTAAGTATGAACCCCAGCCATCGCACAGAGGAGCTGATTCTGACACACATCTATCTGTATGACGGTGCCACGGCATCAAGTAAAGCGACTGCTTTGTCCTCACAGAAATCAAGGTTTGTTTCTTTTAACATGTAAACGGGGGAGAGCGCGAACGCAGTCCCCCACTACCGGAAATGATGCAGTCCAGAGTCTATAACATTTGGGGAATTGACCTTTCGCAAAGTCAGTTACCGTTGCTATGACCGTCAAGCCTTTCAGAACTATCCAGGAAGTAGCCGGAAAACACCAAAACATGAAGGAAGAAATCAGCGCATTGTGTGGTTAAAAGTAGCAGTAGTAATACATTAGCTATCAATAATAGCTAGTAGCAAGCTTAGCTTGGAGCAGACAGGTATTTTTGTTGATTTTGGATGGATTAAGCTGGCCATGGGGTCTGCTATACTGTGACATCTATTGACGACATTGCGCTTCTTGCGTTCTGGGTTTCGGGAAGGGAAAGAAAATGACACCCCCTCCAAACTTTTCACATATCTAGTATCCGATCTGCAGATCCCATAGGCACACCGTTTCAGTATTTTGTTGTGCGTTTGAAAGCTTGACGGACCGTTGCTAAGGTCGGATTGGACAAGCACCGTTCTGGGGAGGTACTTTGCGAAAGCTCAATTGAACTCGAGGCGTTCTAGAGGAGTGTAAAGTCTACCTCGACTGTACACAGTTACGGCTCCTGATCGGTCAAAAGTCTACGGTGAGTGAACGCTCTAGACTAATCGGAAGCCGAAAGAGCCGATTGGAGCGTACCAGTCATAGGTCCCATATGAGACGAGCATCAAAGCTTATCAAGAGGAAGAAGAGTGGTTTTCAAAGTTTACGGCGATGTTTGTTCTTCGATGATTCGTTTGAAGGAAAGGTGTTAGCTATAGCTATTAGCGATTTTCCATAGGAACAACTACACGAACTCACAGGCTGGCGCGAATTACAAGTGGAACTACCCCGTAGTCGCCCTGTCGAGAGTCGTGTTTCCATAGCGACGTAGGAACCGCCGGGATCATGAGTTGACGTCAACATTTTGCGACAGCTTTCACCGCGACGTAATTATCCCATCCAGGTGGCGGGAAATGTCGAGGTAAATCGTCTCGTTTCTCCTGGAGGACTCGAGCCCCCGCTGAACCTCGTCGGTGGCGTAGTCAGCCAACAAAGCCTGCACCTCCTCGTCTGTCCGTTTCTCGGCTGATTTCTCCATTTCGCTTGATCGAAATTAAGTTTGCTACCACACAGCTTGGTTGCTGGCTTATACAATTGCGCTTGTTGAACACCGAAGTAGAAGGCTGGTTGCTTCCGACGTTCAACCAATCGGCGTCGAGCCCCTCCCAGCAGGTTTTCAGGGCCGCTCAGAAGTACCGACCCCAGAGCAGGGACTAGAGACGCTCCCTTAAAAGTCCCAGTAAGAGTTCCGGTCAGGGGTAGTTCCTCTAGTGGAAACACCAGCAAAGCTGCCGGCCCCCTAAAAGGTTCGGGTAGTTCCGCTGGTGGAAAATGGCCTTATGAGTTGTGTTGACAGGTTGCTTCACAAGGGGCGTCACTCCAGATACTGAAAGCAAAGGTTCACCTACTTTTGCCACTCACAGATGTGAAATATTGGATCATTTTGCTCAATAAATGAATGAGCAAGTATCATATTTTTGTCTCATTTGTTTAATTGGGTTTTCTTCATCTACTTTTAGGACTCGTCGCCGGACCGAATCCCCGTGTTACCCCCGCCTTGATTGGTGTCGCTAAAGCCACAATTGGCCGTGTGTGCGGGTGTGAAGCCGGATGTGAGTATGTGTCGAGGTGGCTGCAGTAGCGCCTCCTCTGATCGGTCGGGGCGCCTGTTCGGGGGAGAGGGAGAACTGGAGGAATAGCGTGATCCTGCCACGCGCTACGTCGCCCTGGCGAAACGCCTCACTGTCAGGGGAACGAAGCGGCTGGCGACTCCACATGCGTCGGAGGAGGCATGTGGTAGTCTGCAGCCCTCCCCGCAATGGCAGAGGGGATGGAGCAGAAACCGGGAGGGATCGGAAGAGTGGGGTAATTGGTCCCATATAATTGGGGAGACAAAGAGGAACGAAACCCCGATGATGAATTAAGGGACGCAAGATTATTAACACGCCGAATGTCGTAAAGTTTGTGTTTTCCTGCCGTAACGGGAACCATATTGTTTTTCTTTTGACATTTAATCAGGGGAGAGCGCGAACGCAGTCCCCCACTACCAGAAATTATGCAGTCGAGATTCCCACGTTTGGGGAATTCGCACAGGTCAGCACAACCGGAGTGCAATGGTCAAGCCTCGCCGTGGATGAACCACCTTCTTGATCATGGTGTCTCCCCTGCCAGGTAAGTATGAACCCCAGCCATCGCACAGAGGAGCTGATTCTGACACACATCTATCTGTATGACGGTGCCACGGCATCAAGTAAAGCGACTGCTTTGTCCTCACAGAAATCAAGGTTTGTTTCTTTTAACATGTAAACGGGGGAGAGCGCGAACGCAGTCCCCCACTACCGGAAATGATGCAGTCCAGAGTCTATAACATTTGGGGAATTGACCTTTCGCAAAGTCAGTTACCGTTGCTATGACCGTCAAGCCTTTCAGAACTATCCAGGAAGTAGCCGGAAAACACCAAAACATGAAGGAAGAAATCAGCGCATTGTGTGGTTAAAAGTAGCAGTAGTAATACATTAGCTATCAATAATAGCTAGTAGCAAGCTTAGCTTGGAGCAGACAGGTATTTTTGTTGATTTTGGATGGATTAAGCTGGCCATGGGGTCTGCTATACTGTGACATCTATTGACGACATTGCGCTTCTTGCGTTCTGGGTTTCGGGAAGGGAAAGAAAATGACACCCCCTCCAAACTTTTCACATATCTAGTATCCGATCTGCAGATCCCATAGGCACACCGTTTCAGCATTTTGTTGTGTGTTTGAAAGCTTGACGGACCGTTGCTAAGGTCGGATTGGACAAGCACCGTTCTGGGGAGGTACTTTGCGAAAGCTCAATTGAACTCGAGGCGTTCTAGAGGAGTGTAAAGTCTACCTCGACTGTACACAGTTACGGCTCCTGATCGGTCTAAAGTCTACGGTGAGTGAACGCTCTAGACTAATCGGAAGCCGAAAGAGCCGATTGTAGCGTACCAGTCATAGGTCCCAGATGAGACGAGCATCAAAGCTTATCAAGAGGAAGAAGAGTGGTTTTCAAAGTTTACGGCGATGTTTGTTCTTCGATGATTCGTTTGAAGGAAAAGTGTTTGCTATAGCTATTAGCGATTTTCCATAGGAACAACTACACGAACTCACAGGCTGGCGCGAATTACAAGTGGAACTACCCCGTAGTCGCCCTGTCGAGAGTCGTGTTTCCATAGCGACGTAGGAACCGCCGGGATCATGAGTTGACGTCAGCATTTTGCGACAGCTTTCACCGCGACGTAATTATCCCATCCAGGTGGCGGGAAATGTCGAGGTAAATCGTCTCGTTTCTCCTGGAGGACTCGAGCCCCCGCTGAACCTCGTCGGTGGCGTAGTCAGCCAACAAAGCCTGCACCTCCTCGTCTGTCCGTTTCTCGGCTGATTTCTCCATTTCGCTTGATCGAAATTAAGTTTGCTACCACACAGCTTGGTTGCTGGCTTATACAATTGCGCTTGTTGAACACCGAAGTAGAAGGCTGGTTGCTTCCGACGTTCAACCAATCGGCGTCGAGCCCCTCCCAGCAGGTTTTCAGGGCCGCTCAGAAGTACCGACCCCAGAGCAGGGACTAGAGACGCTCCCTTAAAAGTCCCAGTAAGAGTTCCGGTCAGGGGTAGTTCCTCTAGTGGAAACACCAGCAAAGCTGCCGGCCCCCTAAAAGGTTCGGGTAGTTCCGCTGGTGGAAAATGGCCTTATGCGTTGTGTTGACAGGTTGCTTCACAAGGGGCTTCACTCCAGATACTGAAAGCAAAGGTTCACCTACTTTTGCCACTCACAGATGTGAAATATTGGATCATTTTGCTCAATAAATGAATGAGCAAGTATCATATTTTTGTCTCATTTGTTTAATTGGGTTTTCTTCATCTACTTTTAGGACTCGTCGCCGGACCGAATCCCCGTGTTACCCCCGCCTTGATTGGTGTCGCTAAAGCCACAATTGGCCGTGTGTGCGGGTGTGAAGCCGGATGTGAGTATGTGTCGAGGTGGCTGCAGTAGCGCCTCCTCTGATCGGTCGGGGCGCCTGTTCGGGGGAGAGGGAGAACTGGAGGAATAGCGTGATCCTGCCACGCGCTACGTCGCCCTGGCGAAACGCCTCACTGTCAGGGGAACGAAGCGGCTGGCGACTCCACATGCGTCGGAGGAGGCATGTGGTAGTCTGCAGCCCTCCCCGCAATGGCAGAGGGGATGGAGCAGAAACCGGGAAGGATCGGAAGAGTGGGGTAATTGGTCCCATATAATTGGGGAGACAAAGAGGAACGAAACCCCGATGATGAATTAAGGGACGCAAGATTATTAACACGCCGAATGTCGTAAAGTTTGTGTTTTCCTGCCTTAACGGGAACCATATTGTTTTTCTTTTGACATTTAATCAGGGGAGAGCGCGAACGCAGTCCCCCACTACCAGAAATTATGCAGTCGAGATTCCCACGTTTGGGGAATTCGCACAGGTCAGCACAACCGGAGTGCAATGGTCAAGCCTCGCCGTGGGTGAACCACCTTCTTGATCATGGTGTCTCCCCTGCCAGGTAAGTATGAACACCAGCCATCGCACAGAGGAGCTGATTCTGACACACATCTATCTGTATGACGGTGCCACGGCATCAAGTAAAGCGACTGCTTTGTCCTCACAGAAATCAAGGTTTGTTTCTTTTAACATGTAAACGGGGGAGAGCGCGAACGCAGTCCCCCACTACCGGAAATGATGCAGTCCAGAGTCTATAACATTTGGGGAATTGACCTTTCGCAAAGTCAGTTACCGTTGCTATGACCGTCAAGCCTTTCAGAACTATCCAGGAAGTAGCCGGAAAACACCAAAACATGAAGGAAGAAATCAGCGCATTGTGTGGTTAAAAGTAACAGTAGTAATACATTAGCTATCAATAATAGCTAGTAGCAAGCTTAGCTTGGAGCAGACAGGTATTTTTGTTGATTTTGGATGGATTAAGCTGGCCATGGGGTCTGCTATACTGTGACATCTATTGACGACATTGCGCTTCTTGCGTTCTGGGTTTCGGGAAGGGAAAGAAAATGACACCCCCTCCAAACTTTTCACATATCTAGTATCCGATCTGCAGATCCCATAGGCACACCGTTTCAGCATTTTGTTGTGTGTTTGAAAGCTTGACGGACCGTTGCTAAGGTCGGATTGGACAAGCACCGTTCTGGGGAGGTACTTTGCGAAAGCTCAATTGAACTCGAGGCGTTCTAGAGGAGTGTAAAGTCTACCTCGACTGTACACAGTTACGGCTCCTGATCGGTCTAAAGTCTACGGTGAGTGAACGCTCTAGACTAATCGGAAGCCGAAAGAGCCGATTGTAGCGTACCAGTCATAGGTCCCAGATGAGACGAGCATCAAAGCTTATCAAGAGGAAGAAGAGTGGTTTTCAAAGTTTACGGCGATGTTTGTTCTTCGATGATTCGTTTGAAGGAAAAGTGTTAGCTATAGCTATTAGCGATTTTCCATAGGAACAACTACACGAACTCACAAGCTGGCGCGAATTACAAGTGGAACTACCCCGTAGTCGCCCTGTCGAGAGTCGTGTTTCCATAGCGACGTAGGAACCGCCGGGATCATGAGTTGACGTCAACATTTTGCGACAGCTTTCACCGCGACGTAATTATCCCATCCAGGTGGCGGGAAATGTCGAGGTAAATCGTCTCGTTTCTCCTGGAGGACTCGAGCCCCCGCTGAACCTCGTCGGTGGCGTAGTCAGCCAACAAAGCCTGCACCTCCTCGTCTGTCCGTTTCTCGGCTGATTTCTCCATTTCGCTTGATCGAAATTAAGTTTGCTACCACACAGCTTGGTTGCTGGCTTATACAATTGCGCTTGTTGAACACCGAAGTAGAAGGCTGGTTGCTTCCGACGTTCAACCAATCGGCGTCGAGCCCCTCCCAGCAGGTTTTCAGGGCCGCTCAGAAGTACCGACCCCAGAGCAGGGACTAGAGACGCTCCCTTAAAAGTCCCAGTAAGAGTTCCGGTCAGGGGTAGTTCCTCTAGTGGAAACACCAGCAAAGCTGCCGGCCCCCTAAAAGGTTCGGGTAGTTCCGCTGGTGGAAAATGGCCTTATGAGTTGTGTTGACAGGTTGCTTCACAAGGGGCGTCACTCCAGATACTGAAAGCAAAGGTTCACCTACTTTTGCCACTCACAGATGTGAAATATTGGATCATTTTGCTCAATAAATGAATGAGCAAGTATCATATTTTTGTCTCATTTGTTTAATTGGGTTTTCTTCATCTACTTTTAGGACTCGTCGCCGGACCGAATCCCCGTGTTACCCCCGCCTTGATTGGTGTCGCTAAAGCCACAATTGGCCGTGTGTGCGGGTGTGAAGCCGGATGTGAGTATGTGTCGAGGTGGCTGCAGTAGCGCCTCCTCTGATCGGTCGGGGCGCCTGTTCGGGGGAGAGGGAGAACTGGAGGAATAGCGTGATCCTGCCACGCGCTACGTCGCCCTGGCGAAACGCCTCACTGTCAGGGGAACGAAGCGGCTGGCGACTCCACATGCGTCGGAGGAGGCATGTGGTAGTCTGCAGCCCTCCCCGCAATGGCAGAGGGGATGGAGCAGAAACCGGGAGGGATCGGAAGAGTGGGGTAATTGGTCCCATATAATTGGGGAGACAAAGAGGAACGAAACCCCGATGATGAATTAAGGGACGCAAGATTATTAACACGCCGAATGTCGTAAAGTTTGTGTTTTCCTGCCTTAACGGGAACCATATTGTTTTTCTTTTGACATTTAATCAGGGGAGAGCGCGAACGCAGTCCCCCACTACCAGAAATTATGCAGTCGAGATTCCCACGTTTGGGGAATTCGCACAGGTCAGCACAACCGGAGTGCAATGGTCAAGCCTCGCCGTGGATGAACCACCTTCTTGATCATGGTGTCTCCCCTGCCAGGTAAGTATGAACCCCAGCCATCGCACAGAGGAGCTGATTCTGACACACATCTATCTGTATGACGGTGCCACGGCATCAAGTAAAGCGACTGCTTTGTCCTCACAGAAATCAAGGTTTGTTTCTTTTAACATGTAAACGGGGGAGAGCGCGAACGCAGTCCCCCACTACCGGAAATGATGCAGTCCAGAGTCTATAACATTTGGGGAATTGACCTTTCGCAAAGTCAGTTACCGTTGCTATGACCGTCAAGCCTTTCAGAACTATCCAGGAAGTAGCCGGAAAACACCAAAACATGAAGGAAGAAATCAGCGCATTGTGTGGTTAAAAGTAGCAGTAGTAATACATTAGCTATCAATAATAGCTAGTAGCAAGCTTAGCTTGGAGCAGACAGGTATTTTTGTTGATTTTGGATGGATTAAGCTGGCCATGGGGTCTGCTATACTGTGACATCTATTGACGACATTGCGCTTCTTGCGTTCTGGGTTTCGGGAAGGGAAAGAAAATGACACCCCCTCCAAACTTTTCACATATCTAGTATCCGATCTGCAGATCCCATAGGCACACCGTTTCAGCATTTTGTTGTGTGTTTGAAAGCTTGACGGACCGTTGCTAAGGTCGGATTGGACAAGCACCGTTCTGGGGAGGTACTTTGCGAAAGCTCAATTGAACTCGAGGCGTTCTAGAGGAGTGTAAAGTCTACCTCGACTGTACACAGTTACGGCTCCTGATCGGTCTAAAGTCTACGGTGAGTGAACGCTCTAGACTAATCGGAAGCCGAAAGAGCCGATTGTAGCGTACCAGTCATAGGTCCCAGATGAGACGAGCATCAAAGCTTATCAAGAGGAAGAAGAGTGGTTTTCAAAGTTTACGGCGATGTTTGTTCTTCGATGATTCGTTTGAAGGAAAAGTGTTTGCTATAGCTATTAGCGATTTTCCATAGGAACAACTACACGAACTCACAGGCTGGCGCGAATTACAAGTGGAACTACCCCGTAGTCGCCCTGTCGAGAGTCGTGTTTCCATAGCGACGTAGGAACCGCCGGGATCATGAGTTGACGTCAGCATTTTGCGACAGCTTTCACCGCGACGTAATTATCCCATCCAGGTGGCGGGAAATGTCGAGGTAAATCGTCTCGTTTCTCCTGGAGGACTCGAGCCCCCGCTGAACCTCGTCGGTGGCGTAGTCAGCCAACAAAGCCTGCACCTCCTCGTCTGTCCGTTTCTCGGCTGATTTCTCCATTTCGCTTGATCGAAATTAAGTTTGCTACCACACAGCTTGGTTGCTGGCTTATACAATTGCGCTTGTTGAACACCGAAGTAGAAGGCTGGTTGCTTCCGACGTTCAACCAATCGGCGTCGAGCCCCTCCCAGCAGGTTTTCAGGGCCGCTCAGAAGTACCGACCCCAGAGCAGGGACTAGAGACGCTCCCTTAAAAGTCCCAGTAAGAGTTCCGGTCAGGGGTAGTTCCTCTAGTGGAAACACCAGCAAAGCTGCCGGCCCCCTAAAAGGTTCGGGTAGTTCCGCTGGTGGAAAATGGCCTTATGCGTTGTGTTGACAGGTTGCTTCACAAGGGGCTTCACTCCAGATACTGAAAGCAAAGGTTCACCTACTTTTGCCACTCACAGATGTGAAATATTGGATCATTTTGCTCAATAAATGAATGAGCAAGTATCATATTTTTGTCTCATTTGTTTAATTGGGTTTTCTTCATCTACTTTTAGGACTCGTCGCCGGACCGAATCCCCGTGTTACCCCCGCCTTGATTGGTGTCGCTAAAGCCACAATTGGCCGTGTGTGCGGGTGTGAAGCCGGATGTGAGTATGTGTCGAGGTGGCTGCAGTAGCGCCTCCTCTGATCGGTCGGGGCGCCTGTTCGGGGGAGAGGGAGAACTGGAGGAATAGCGTGATCCTGCCACGCGCTACGTCGCCCTGGCGAAACGCCTCACTGTCAGGGGAACGAAGCGGCTGGCGACTCCACATGCGTCGGAGGAGGCATGTGGTAGTCTGCAGCCCTCCCCGCAATGGCAGAGGGGATGGAGCAGAAACCGGGAGGGATCGGAAGAGTGGGGTAATTGGTCCCATATAATTGGGGAGACAAAGAGGAACGAAACCCCGATGATGAATTAAGGGACGCAAGATTATTAACACGCCGAATGTCGTAAAGTTTGTGTTTTCCTGCCTTAACGGGAACCATATTGTTTTTCTTTTGACATTTAATCAGGGGAGAGCGCGAACGCAGTCCCCCACTACCAGAAATTATGCAGTCGAGATTCCCACGTTTGGGGAATTCGCACAGGTCAGCACAACCGGAGTGCAATGGTCAAGCCTCGCCGTGGGTGAACCACCTTCTTGATCATGGTGTCTCCCCTGCCAGGTAAGTATGAACCCCAGCCATCGCACAGAGGAGCTGATTCTGACACACATCTATCTGTATGACGGTGCCACGGCATCAAGTAAAGCGACTGCTTTGTCCTCACAGAAATCAAGGTTTTTTTCTTTTAACATGTAAACGGGGGAGAGCGCGAACGCAGTCCCCCACTACCGGAAATGATGCAGTCCAGAGTCTATAACATTTGGGGAATTGACCTTTCGCAAAGTCAGTTACCGTTGCTATGACCGTCAAGCCTTTCAGAACTATCCAGGAAGTAGCCGGAAAACACCAAAACATGAAGGAAGAAATCAGCGCATTGTGTGGTTAAAAGTAACAGTAGTAATACATTAGCTATCAATAATAGCTAGTAGCAAGCTTAGCTTGGAGCAGACAGGTATTTTTGTTGATTTTGGATGGATTAAGCTGGCCATGGGGTCTGCTATACTGTGACATCTATTGACGACATTGCGCTTCTTGCGTTCTGGGTTTCGGGAAGGGAAAGAAAATGACACCCCCTCCAAACTTTTCACATATCTAGTATCCGATCTGCAGATCCCATAGGCACACCGTTTCAGCATTTTGTTGTGTGTTTGAAAGCTTGACGGACCGTTGCTAAGGTCGGATTGGACAAGCACCGTTCTGGGGAGGTACTTTGCGAAAGCTCAATTGAACTCGAGGCGTTCTAGAGGAGTGTAAAGTCTACCTCGACTGTACACAGTTACGGCTCCTGATCGGTCTAAAGTCTACGGTGAGTGAACGCTCTAGACTAATCGGAAGCCGAAAGAGCCGATTGTAGCGTACCAGTCATAGGTCCCAGATGAGACGAGCATCAACGCTTATCAAGAGGAAGAAGAGTGGTTTTCAAAGTTTACGGCGATGTTTGTTCTTCGATGATTCGTTTGAAGGAAAAGTGTTAGCTATAGCTATTAGCGATTTTCCATAGGAACAACTACACGAACTCACAGGCTGGCGCGAATTACAAGTGGAACTACCCCGTAGTCGCCCTGTCGAGAGTCGTGTTTCCATAGCGACGTAGGAACCGCCGGGATCATGAGTTGACGTCAACATTTTGCGACAGCTTTCACCGCGACGTAATTATCCCATCCAGGTGGCGGGAAATGTCGAGGTAAATCGTCTCGTTTCTCCTGGAGGACTCGAGCCCCCGCTGAACCTCGTCGGTGGCGTAGTCAGCCAACAAAGCCTGCACCTCCTCGTCTGTCCGTTTCTCGGCTGATTTCTCCATTTCGCTTGATCGAAATTAAGTTTGCTACCACACAGCTTGGTTGCTGGCTTATACAATTGCGCTTGTTGAACACCGAAGTAGAAGGCTGGTTGCTTCCGACGTTCAACCAATCGGCGTCGAGCCCCTCCCAGCAGGTTTTCAGGGCCGCTCAGAAGTACCGACCCCAGAGCAGGGACTAGAGACGCTCCCTTAAAAGTCCCAGTAAGAGTTCCGGTCAGGGGTAGTTCCTCTAGTGGAAACACCAGCAAAGCTGCCGGCCCCCTAAAAGGTTCGGGTAGTTCCGCTGGTGGAAAATGGCCTTATGAGTTGTGTTGACAGGTTGCTTCACAAGGGGCGTCACTCCAGATACTGAAAGCAAAGGTTCACCTACTTTTGCCACTCACAGATGTGAAATATTGGATCATTTTGCTCAATAAATGAATGAGCAAGTATCATATTTTTGTCTCATTTGTTTAATTGGGTTTTCTTCATCTACTTTTAGGACTCGTCGCCGGACCGAATCCCCGTGTTACCCCCGCCTTGATTGGTGTCGCTAAAGCCACAATTGGCCGTGTGTGCGGGTGTGAAGCCGGATGTGAGTATGTGTCGAGGTGGCTGCAGTAGCGCCTCCTCTGATCGGTCGGGGCGCCTGTTCGGGGGAGAGGGAGAACTGGAGGAATAGCGTGATCCCGCCACGCGCTACGTCGCCCTGGCGAAACGCCTCACTGTCAGGGGAACGAAGCGGCTGGCGACTCCACATGCGTCGGAGGAGGCATGTGGTAGTCTGCAGCCCTCCCCGCAATGGCAGAGGGGATGGAGCAGAAACCGGGAGGGATCGGAAGAGTGGGGTAATTGGTCCCATATAATTGGGGAAACAAAGAGGAACGAAACCCCGATGATGAATTAAGGGACGCAAGATTATTAACACGCCGAATGTCGTAAAGTTTGTGTTTTCCTGCCTTAACGGGAACCATATTGTTTTTCTTTTGACATTTAATCAGGGGAGAGCGCGAACGCAGTCCCCCACTACCAGAAATTATGCAGTCGAGATTCCCACGTTTGGGGAATTCGCACAGATCTGCACAACCGGAGTGCAATGGTCAAGCCTCGCCGTGGGTGAACCACCTTCTTGATCATGGTGTCTCCCCTGCCAGGTAAGTATGAACCCCAGCCATCGCACAGAGGAGCTGATTCTGACACACATCTATCTGTATGACGGTGCCACGGCATCAAGTAAAGCGACTGCTTTGTCCTCACAGAAATCAAGGTTTGTTTCTTTTAACATGTAAACGGGGGAGAGCGCGAACGCAGTCCCCCACTACCGGAAATGATGCAGTCCAGAGTCTATAACATTTGGGGAATTGACCTTTCGCAAAGTCAGTTACCGTTGCTATGACCGTCAAGCCTTTCAGAACTATCCAGGAAGTAGCCGGAAAACACCAAAACATGAAGGAAGAAATCAGCGCATTGTGTGGTTAAAAGTAGCAGTAGTAATACATTAGCTATCAATAATAGCTAGTAGCAAGCTTAGCTTGGAGCAGACAGGTATTTTTGTTGATTTTGGATGGATTAAGCTGGCCATGGGGTCTGCTATACTGTGACATCTATTGACGACATTGCGCTTCTTGCGTTCTGGGTTTCGGGAAGGGAAAGAAAATGACACCCCCTCCAAACTTTTCACATATCTAGTATCCGATCTGCAGATCCCATAGGCACACCGTTTCAGTATTTTGTTGTGCGTTTGAAAGCTTGACGGACCGTTGCTAAGGTCGGATTGGACAAGCACCGTTCTGGGGAGGTACTTTGCGAAAGCTCAATTGAACTCGAGGCGTTCTAGAGGAGTGTAAAGTCTACCTCGACTGTACACAGTTACGGCTCCTGATCGGTCAAAAGTCTACGGTGAGTGAACGCTCTAGACTAATCGGAAGCCGAAAGAGCCGATTGGAGCGTACCAGTCATAGGTCGCATATGAGACGAGCATCAAAGCTTATCAAGAGGAAGAAGAGTGGTTTTCAAAGTTTACGGCGATGTTTGTTCTTCGATGATTCGTTTGAAGGAAAGGTGTTAGCTATAGCTATTAGCGATTTTCCATAGGAACAACTACACGAACTCACAGGCTGGCGCGAATTACAAGTGGAACTACCCCGTAGTCGCCCTGTCGAGAGTCGTGTTTCCATAGCGACGTAGGAACCGCCGGGATCATGAGTTGACGTCAACATTTTGCGACAGCTTTCACCGCGACGTAATTATCCCATCCAGGTGGCGGGAAATGTCGAGGTAAATCGTCTCGTTTCTCCTGGAGGACTCGAGCCCCCGCTGAACCTCGTCGGTGGCGTAGTCAGCCAACAAAGCCTGCACCTCCTCGTCTGTCCGTTTCTCGGCTGATTTCTCCATTTCGCTTGATCGAAATTAAGTTTGCTACCACACAGCTTGGTTGCTGGCTTATACAATTGCGCTTGTTGAACACCGAAGTAGAAGGCTGGTTGCTTCCGACGTTCAACCAATCGGCGTCGAGCCCCTCCCAGCAGGTTTTCAGGGCCGCTCAGAAGTACCGACCCCAGAGCAGGGACTAGAGACGCTCCCTTAAAAGTCCCAGTAAGAGTTCCGGTCAGGGGTAGTTCCTCTAGTGGAAACACCAGCAAAGCTGCCGGCCCCCTAAAAGGTTCGGGTAGTTCCGCTGGTGGAAAATGGCCTTATGAGTTGTGTTGACAGGTTGCTTCACAAGGGGCGTCACTCCAGATACGGAAAGCAAAGGTTCACCTACTTTTGCCACTCACAGATGTGAAATATTGGATCATTTTGCTCAATAAATGAATGAGCAAGTATCATATTTTTGTCTCATTTGTTTAATTGGGTTTTCTTCATCTACTTTTAGGACTCGTCGCCGGACCGAATCCCCGTGTTACCCCCGCCTTGATTGGTGTCGCTAAAGCCACAATTGGCCGTGTGTGCGGGTGTGAAGCCGGATGTGAGTATGTGTCGAGGTGGCTGCAGTAGCGCCTCCTCTGATCGGTCGGGGCGCCTGTTCGGGGGAGAGGGAGAACTGGAGGAATAGCGTGATCCCGCCACGCGCTACGTCGCCCTGGCGAAACGCCTCACTGTCAGGGGAACGAAGCGGCTGGCGACTCCACATGCGTCGGAGGAGGCATGTGGTAGTCTGCAGCCCTCCCCGCAATGGCAGAGGGGATGGAGCAGAAACCGGGAGGGATCGGAAGAGTGGGGTAATTGGTCCCATATAATTGGGGAAACAAAGAGGAACGAAACCCCGATGATGAATTAAGGGACGCAAGATTATTAACACGCCGAATGTCGTAAAGTTTGTGTTTTCCTGCCTTAACGGGAACCATATTGTTTTTCTTTTGACATTTAATCAGGGGAGAGCGCGAACGCAGTCCCCCACTACCAGAAATTATGCAGTCGAGATTCCCACGTTTGGGGAATTCGCACAGATCTGCACAACCGGAGTGCAATGGTCAAGCCTCGCCGTGGGTGAACCACCTTCTTGATCATGGTGTCTCCCCTGCCAGGTAAGTATGAACCCCAGCCATCGCACAGAGGAGCTGATTCTGACACACATCTATCTGTATGACGGTGCCACGGCATCAAGTAAAGCGACTGCTTTGTCCTCACAGAAATCAAGGTTTGTTTCTTTTAACATGTAAACGGGGGAGAGCGCGAACGCAGTCCCCCACTACCGGAAATGATGCAGTCCAGAGTCTATAACATTTGGGGAATTGACCTTTCGCAAAGTCAGTTACCGTTGCTATGACCGTCAAGCCTTTCAGAACTATCCAGGAAGTAGCCGGAAAACACCAAAACATGAAGGAAGAAATCAGCGCATTGTGTGGTTAAAAGTAGCAGTAGTAATACATTAGCTATCAATAATAGCTAGTAGCAAGCTTAGCTTGGAGCAGACAGGTATTTTTGTTGATTTTGGATGGATTAAGCTGGCCATGGGGTCTGCTATACTGTGACATCTATTGACGACATTGCGCTTCTTGCGTTCTGGGTTTCGGGAAGGGAAAGAAAATGACACCCCCTCCAAACTTTTCACATATCTAGTATCCGATCTGCAGATCCCATAGGCACACCGTTTCAGTATTTTGTTGTGCGTTTGAAAGCTTGACGGACCGTTGCTAAGGTCGGATTGGACAAGCACCGTTCTGGGGAGGTACTTTGCGAAAGCTCAATTGAACTCGAGGCGTTCTAGAGGAGTGTAAAGTCTACCTCGACTGTACACAGTTACGGCTCCTGATCGGTCAAAAGTCTACGGTGAGTGAACGCTCTAGACTAATCGGAAGCCGAAAGAGCCGATTGGAGCGTACCAGTCATAGGTCGCATATGAGACGAGCATCAAAGCTTATCAAGAGGAAGAAGAGTGGTTTTCAAAGTTTACGGCGATGTTTGTTCTTCGATGATTCGTTTGAAGGAAAGGTGTTAGCTATAGCTATTAGCGATTTTCCATAGGAACAACTACACGAACTCACAGGCTGGCGCGAATTACAAGTGGAACTACCCCGTAGTCGCCCTGTCGAGAGTCGTGTTTCCATAGCGACGTAGGAACCGCCGGGATCATGAGTTGACGTCAACATTTTGCGACAGCTTTCACCGCGACGTAATTATCCCATCCAGGTGGCGGGAAATGTCGAGGTAAATCGTCTCGTTTCTCCTGGAGGACTCGAGCCCCCGCTGAACCTCGTCGGTGGCGTAGTCAGCCAACAAAGCCTGCACCTCCTCGTCTGTCCGTTTCTCGGCTGATTTCTCCATTTCGCTTGATCGAAATTAAGTTTGCTACCACACAGCTTGGTTGCTGGCTTATACAATTGCGCTTGTTGAACACCGAAGTAGAAGGCTGGTTGCTTCCGACGTTCAACCAATCGGCGTCGAGCCCCTCCCAGCAGGTTTTCAGGGCCGCTCAGAAGTACCGACCCCAGAGCAGGGACTAGAGACGCTCCCTTAAAAGTCCCAGTAAGAGTTCCGGTCAGGGGTAGTTCCTCTAGTGGAAACACCAGCAAAGCTGCCGGCCCCCTAAAAGGTTCGGGTAGTTCCGCTGGTGGAAAATGGCCTTATGAGTTGTGTTGACAGGTTGCTTCACAAGGGGCGTCACTCCAGATACGGAAAGCAAAGGTTCACCTACTTTTGCCACTCACAGATGTGAAATATTGGATCATTTTGCTCAATAAATGAATGAGCAAGTATCATATTTTTGTCTCATTTGTTTAATTGGGTTTTCTTCATCTACTTTTAGGACTCGTCGCCGGACCGAATCCCCGTGTTACCCCCGCCTTGATTGGTGTCGCTAAAGCCACAATTGGCCGTGTGTGCGGGTGTGAAGCCGGATGTGAGTATGTGTCGAGGTGGCTGCAGTAGCGCCTCCTCTGATCGGTCGGGGCGCCTGTTCGGGGGAGAGGGAGAACTGGAGGAATAGCGTGATCCCGCCACGCGCTACGTCGCCCTGGCGAAACGCCTCACTGTCAGGGGAACGAAGCGGCTGGCGACTCCACATGCGTCGGAGGAGGCATGTGGTAGTCTGCAGCCCTCCCCGCAATGGCAGAGGGGATGGAGCAGAAACCGGGAGGGATCGGAAGAGTGGGGTAATTGGTTCCATATAATTGGGGAGACAAAGAGGAACGAAACCCCGATGATGAATTAAGGGACGCAAGATTATTAACACGCCGAATGTCGTAAAGTTTGTGTTTTCCTGCCTTAACGGGAACCATATTGTTTTTCTTTTGACATTTAATCAGGGGAGAGCGCGAACGCAGTCCCCCACTACCAGAAATTATGCAGTCGAGATTCCCACGTTTGGGGAATTCGCACAGGTCAGCACAACCGGAGTGCAATGGTCAAGCCTCGCCGTGGGTGAACCACCTTCTTGATCATGGTGTCTCCCCTGCCAGGTAAGTATGAACCCCAGCCATCGCACAGAGGACCTGATTCTGACACACATCTATCTGTATGACGGTGCCACGGCATCAAGTAAAGCGACTGCTTTGTCCTCACAGAAATCAAGGTTTGTTTCTTTTAACATGTAAACGGGGGAGAGCGCGAACGCAGTCCCCCACTACCGGAAATGATGCAGTCCAGAGTCTATAACATTTGGGGAATTGACCTTTCGCAAAGTCAGTTACCGTTGCTATGACCGTCAAGCCTTTCAGAACTATCCAGGAAGTAGCCGGAAAACACCAAAACATGAAGGAAGAAATCAGCGCATTGTGTGGTTAAAAGTAGCAGTAGTAATACATTAGCTATCAATAATAGCTAGTAGCAAGCTTAGCTTGGAGCAGACAGGTAATTTTGTTGATTTTGGATGGATTAAGCTGGCCATGGGGTCTGCTATACTGTGACATCTATTGACGACATTGCGCTTCTTGCGTTCTGGGTTTCGGGAAGGGAAAGAAAATGACACCCCCTCCAAACTTTTCACATATCTAGTATCCGATCTGCAGATCCCATAGGCACACCGTTTCAGCATTTTGTTGTGTGTTTGAAAGCTTGACGGACCGTTGCTAAGGTCGGATTGGACAAGCACCGTTCTGGGGAGGTACTTTGCGAAAGCTCAATTGAACTCGAGGCGTTCTAGAGGAGTGTAAAGTCTACCTCGACTGTACACAGTTACGGCTCCTGATCGGTCTAAAGTCTACGGTGAGTGAACGCTCTAGACTAATCGGAAGCCGAAAGAGCCGATTGTAGCGTACCAGTCATAGGTCCCAGATGAGACGAGCATCAAAGCTTATCAAGAGGAAGAAGAGTGGTTTTCAAAGTTTACGGCGATGTTTGTTCTTCGATGATTCGTTTGAAGGAAAAGTGTTTGCTATAGCTATTAGCGATTTTCCATAGGAACAACTACACGAACTCACAGGCTGGCGCGAATTACAAGTGGAACTACCCCGTAGTCGCCCTGTCGAGAGTCGTGTTTCCATAGCGACGTAGGAACCGCCGGGATCATGAGTTGACGTCAGCATTTTGCGACAGCTTTCACCGCGACGTAATTATCCCATCCAGGTGGCGGGAAATGTCGAGGTAAATCGTCTCGTTTCTCCTGGAGGACTCGAGCCCCCGCTGAACCTCGTCGGTGGCGTAGTCAGCCAACAAAGCCTGCACCTCCTCGTCTGTCCGTTTCTCGGCTGATTTCTCCATTTCGCTTGATCGAAATTAAGTTTGCTACCACACAGCTTGGTTGCTGGCTTATACAATTGCGCTTGTTGAACACCGAAGTAGAAGGCTGGTTGCTTCCGACGTTCAACCAATCGGCGTCGAGCCCCTCCCAGCAGGTTTTCAGGGCCGCTCAGAAGTACCGACCCCAGAGCAGGGACTAGAGACGCTCCCTTAAAAGTCCCAGTAAGAGTTCCGGTCAGGGGTAGTTCCTCTAGTGGAAACACCAGCAAAGCTGCCGGCCCCCTAAAAGGTTCGGGTAGTTCCGCTGGTGGAAAATGGCCTTATGCGTTGTGTTGACAGGTTGCTTCACAAGGGGCTTCACTCCAGATACTGAAAGCAAAGGTTCACCTACTTTTGCCACTCACAGATGTGAAATATTGGATCATTTTGCTCAATAAATGAATGAGCAAGTATCATATTTTTGTCTCATTTGTTTAATTGGGTTTTCTTCATCTACTTTTAGGACTCGTCGCCGGACCGAATCCCCGTGTTACCCCCGCCTTGATTGGTGTCGCTAAAGCCACAATTGGCCGTGTGTGCGGGTGTGAAGCCGGATGTGAGTATGTGTCGAGGTGGCTGCAGTAGCGCCTCCTCTGATCGGTCGGGGCGCCTGTTCGGGGGAGAGGGAGAACTGGAGGAATAGCGTGATCCTGCCACGCGCTACGTCGCCCTGGCGAAACGCCTCACTGTCAGGGGAACGAAGCGGCTGGCGACTCCACATGCGTCGGAGGAGGCATGTGGTAGTCTGCAGCCCTCCCCGCAATGGCAGAGGGGATGGAGCAGAAACCGGGAGGGATCGGAAGAGTGGGGTAATTGGTCCCATATAATTGGGGAGACAAAGAGGAACGAAATCCCGATGATGAATTAAGGGACGCAAGATTATTAACACGCCGAATGTCGTAAAGTTTGTGTTTTCCTGCCTTAACGGGAACCATATTGTTTTTCTTTTGACATTTAATCAGGGGAGAGCGCGAACGCAGTCCCCCACTACCAGAAATTATGCAGTCGAGACTCCCACGTTTGGGGAATTCGCACAGGTCAGCACAACCGGAGTGCAATGGTCAAGCCTCGCCGTGGGTGAACCACCTTCTTGATCATGATGTCTCCCCTGCCAGGTAAGTATGAACCCCAGCCATCGCACAGAGGAGCTGATTCTGACACACATCTATCTGTATGACGGTGCCACGGCATCAAGTAAAGCGACTGCTTTGTCCTCACAGAAATCAAGGTTTGTTTCTTTTAACATGTAAACGGGGGAGAGCGCGAACGCAGTCCCCCACTACCGGAAATGATGCAGTCCAGAGTCTATAACATTTGGGGAATTGACCTTTCGCAAAGTCAGTTACCGTTGCTATGACCGTCAAGCCTTTCAGAACTATCCAGGAAGTAGCCGGAAAACACCAAAACATGAAGGAAGAAATCAGCGCATTGTGTGGTTAAAAGTAACAGTAGTAATACATTAGCTATCAATAATAGCTAGTAGCAAGCTTAGCTTGGAGCAGACAGGTATTTTTGTTGATTTTGGATGGATTAAGCTGGCCATGGGGTCTGCTATACTGTGACATCTATTGACGACATTGCGCTTCTTGCGTTCTGGGTTTCGGGAAGGGAAAGAAAATGACACCCCCTCCAAACTTTTCACATATCTAGTATCCGATCTGCAGATCCCATAGGCACACCGTTTCAGCATTTTGTTGTGTGTTTGAAAGCTTGACGGACCGTTGCTAAGGTCGGATTGGACAAGCACCGTTCTGGGGAGGTACTTTGCGAAAGCTCAATTGAACTCGAGGCGTTCTAGAGGAGTGTAAAGTCTACCTCGACTGTACACAGTTACGGCTCCTGATCGGTCTAAAGTCTACGGTGAGTGAACGCTCTAGACTAATCGGAAGCCGAAAGAGCCGATTGTAGCGTACCAGTCATAGGTCCCAGATGAGACGAGCATCAAAGCTTATCAAGAGGAAGAAGAGTGGTTTTCAAAGTTTACGGCGATGTTTGTTCTTCGATGATTCGTTTGAAGGAAAAGTGTTAGCTATAGCTATTAGCGATTTTCCATAGGAACAACTACACGAACTCACAGGCTGGCGCGAATTACAAGTGGAACTACCCCGTAGTCGCCCTGTCGAGAGTCGTGTTTCCATAGCGACGTAGGAACCGCCGGGATCATGAGTTGACGTCAACATTTTGCGACAGCTTTCACCGCGACGTAATTATCCCATCCAGGTGGCGGGAAATGTCGAGGTAAATCGTCTCGTTTCTCCTGGAGGACTCGAGCCCCCGCTGAACCTCGTCGGTGGCGTAGTCAGCCAACAAAGCCTGCACCTCCTCGTCTGTCCGTTTCTCGGCTGATTTCTCCATTTCGCTTGATCGAAATTAAGTTTGCTACCACACAGCTTGGTTGCTGGCTTATACAATTGCGCTTGTTGAACACCGAAGTAGAAGGCTGGTTGCTTCCGACGTTCAACCAATCGGCGTCGAGCCCCTCCCAGCAGGTTTTCAGGGCCGCTCAGAAGTACCGACCCCAGAGCAGGGACCAGAGACGCTCCCTTAAAAGTCCCAGTAAGAGTTCCGGTCAGGGGTAGTTCCTCTAGTGGAAACACCAGCAAAGCTGCCGGCCCCCTAAAAGGTTCGGGTAGTTCCGCTGGTGGAAAATGGCCTTATGAGTTGTGTTGACAGGTTGCTTCACAAGGGGCGTCACTCCAGATACTGAAAGCAAAGGTTCACCTACTTTTGCCACTCACAGATGTGAAATATTGGATCATTTTGCTCAATAAATGAATGAGCAAGTATCATATTTTTGTCTCATTTGTTTAATTGGGTTTTCTTCATCTACTTTTAGGACTCGTCGCCGGACCGAATCCCCGTGTTACCCCCGCCTTGATTGGTGTCGCTAAAGCCACAATTGGCCGTGTGTGCGGGTGTGAAGCCGGATGTGAGTATGTGTCGAGGTGGCTGCAGTAGCGCCTCCTCTGATCGGTCGGGGCGCCTGTTCGGGGGAGAGGGAGAACTGGAGGAATAGCGTGATCCTGCCACGCGCTACGTCGCCCTGGCGAAACGCCTCACTGTCAGGGGAACGAAGCGGCTGGCGACTCCACATGCGTCGGAGGAGGCATGTGGTAGTCTGCAGCCCTCCCCGCAATGGCAGAGGGGATGGAGCAGAAACCGGGAGGGATCGGAAGAGTGGGGTAATTGGTCCCATATAATTGGGGAGACAAAGAGGAACGAAACCCCGATGATGAATTAAGGGACGCAAGATTATTAACACGCCGAATGTCGTAAAGTTTGTGTTTTCCTGCCTTAACGGGAACCATATTGTTTTTCTTTTGACATTTAATCAGGGGAGAGCGCGAACGCAGTCCCCCACTACCAGAAATTATGCAGTCGAGATTCCCACGTTTGGGGAATTCGCACAGGTCAGCACAACCGGAGTGCAATGGTCAAGCCTCGCCGTGGGTGAACCACCTTCTTGATCATGGTGTCTCCCCTGCCAGGTAAGTATGAACCCCAGCCATCGCACAGAGGAGCTGATTCTGACACACATCTATCTGTATGACGGTGCCACGGCATCAAGTAAAGCGACTGCTTTGTCCTCACAGAAATCAAGGTTTTTTTCTTTTAACATGTAAACGGGGGAGAGCGCGAACGCAGTCCCCCACTACCGGAAATGATGCAGTCCAGAGTCTATAACATTTGGGGAATTGACCTTTCGCAAAGTCAGTTACCGTTGCTATGACCGTCAAGCCTTTCAGAACTATCCAGGAAGTAGCCGGAAAACACCAAAACATGAAGGAAGAAATCAGCGCATTGTGTGGTTAAAAGTAACAGTAGTAATACATTAGCTATCAATAATAGCTAGTAGCAAGCTTAGCTTGGAGCAGACAGGTATTTTTGTTGATTTTGGATGGATTAAGCTGGCCATGGGGTCTGCTATACTGTGACATCTATTGACGACATTGCGCTTCTTGCGTTCTGGGTTTCGGGAAGGGAAAGAAAATGACACCCCCTCCAAACTTTTCACATATCTAGTATCCGATCTGCAGATCCCATAGGCACACCGTTTCAGCATTTTGTTGTGTGTTTGAAAGCTTGACGGACCGTTGCTAAGGTCGGATTGGACAAGCACCGTTCTGGGGAGGTACTTTGCGAAAGCTCAATTGAACTCGAGGCGTTCTAGAGGAGTGTAAAGTCTACCTCGACTGTACACAGTTACGGCTCCTGATCGGTCTAAAGTCTACGGTGAGTGAACGCTCTAGACTAATCGGAAGCCGAAAGAGCCGATTGTAGCGTACCAGTCATAGGTCCCAGATGAGACGAGCATCAAAGCTTATCAAGAGGAAGAAGAGTGGTTTTCAAAGTTTACGGCGATGTTTGTTCTTCGATGATTCGTTTGAAGGAAAAGTGTTAGCTATAGCTATTAGCGATTTTCCATAGGAACAACTACACGAACTCACAGGCTGGCGCGAATTACAAGTGGAACTACCCCGTAGTCGCCCTGTCGAGAGTCGTGTTTCCATAGCGACGTAGGAACCGCCGGGATCATGAGTTGACGTCAACATTTTGCGACAGCTTTCACCGCGACGTAATTATCCCATCCAGGTGGCGGGAAATGTCGAGGTAAATCGTCTCGTTTCTCCTGGAGGACTCGAGCCCCCGCTGAACCTCGTCGGTGGCGTAGTCAGCCAACAAAGCCTGCACCTCCTCGTCTGTCCGTTTCTCGGCTGATTTCTCCATTTCGCTTGATCGAAATTAAGTTTGCTACCACACAGCTTGGTTGCTGGCTTATACAATTGCGCTTGTTGAACACCGAAGTAGAAGGCTGGTTGCTTCCGACGTTCAACCAATCGGCGTCGAGCCCCTCCCAGCAGGTTTTCAGGGCCGCTCAGAAGTACCGACCCCAGAGCAGGGACTAGAGACGCTCCCTTAAAAGTCCCAGTAAGAGTTCCGGTCAGGGGTAGTTCCTCTAGTGGAAACACCAGCAAAGCTGCCGGCCCCCTAAAAGGTTCGGGTAGTTCCGCTGGTGGAAAATGGCCTTATGAGTTGTGTTGACAGGTTGCTTCACAAGGGGCGTCACTCCAGATACTGAAAGCAAAGGTTCACCTACTTTTGCCACTCACAGATGTGAAATATTGGATCATTTTGCTCAATAAATGAATGAGCAAGTATCATATTTTTGTCTCATTTGTTTAATTGGGTTTTCTTCATCTACTTTTAGGACTCGTCGCCGGACCGAATCCCCGTGTTACCCCCGCCTTGATTGGTGTCGCTAAAGCCACAATTGGCCGTGTGTGCGGGTGTGAAGCCGGATGTGAGTATGTGTCGAGGTGGCTGCAGTAGCGCCTCCTCTGATCGGTCGGGGCGCCTGTTCGGGGGAGAGGGAGAACTGGAGGAATAGCGTGATCCCGCCACGCGCTACGTCGCCCTGGCGAAACGCCTCACTGTCAGGGGAACGAAGCGGCTGGCGACTCCACATGCGTCGGAGGAGGCATGTGGTAGTCTGCAGCCCTCCCCGCAATGGCAGAGGGGATGGAGCAGAAACCGGGAGGGATCGGAAGAGTGGGGTAATTGGTCCCATATAATTGGGGAAACAAAGAGGAACGAAACCCCGATGATGAATTAAGGGACGCAAGATTATTAACACGCCGAATGTCGTAAAGTTTGTGTTTTCCTGCCTTAACGGGAACCATATTGTTTTCTTTTGACATTTAATCAGGGGAGAGCGCGAACGCAGTCCCCCACTACCAGAAATTATGCAGTCGAGATTCCCACGTTTGGGGAATTCGCACAGATCTGCACAACCGGAGTGCAATGGTCAAGCCTCGCCGTGGGTGAACCACCTTCTTGATCATGGTGTCTCCCCTGCCAGGTAAGTATGAACCCCAGCCATCGCACAGAGGAGCTGATTCTGACACACATCTATCTGTATGACGGTGCCACGGCATCAAGTAAAGCGACTGCTTTGTCCTCACAGAAATCAAGGTTTGTTTCTTTTAACATGTAAACGGGGGAGAGCGCGAACGCAGTCCCCCACTACCGGAAATGATGCAGTCCAGAGTCTATAACATTTGGGGAATTGACCTTTCGCAAAGTCAGTTACCGTTGCTATGACCGTCAAGCCTTTCAGAACTATCCAGGAAGTAGCCGGAAAACACCAAAACATGAAGGAAGAAATCAGCGCATTGTGTGGTTAAAAGTAGCAGTAGTAATACATTAGCTATCAATAATAGCTAGTAGCAAGCTTAGCTTGGAGCAGACAGGTATTTTTGTTGATTTTGGATGGATTAAGCTGGCCATGGGGTCTGCTATACTGTGACATCTATTGACGACATTGCGCTTCTTGCGTTCTGGGTTTCGGGAAGGGAAAGAAAATGACACCCCCTCCAAACTTTTCACATATCTAGTATCCGATCTGCAGATCCCATAGGCACACCGTTTCAGTATTTTGTTGTGCGTTTGAAAGCTTGACGGACCGTTGCTAAGGTCGGATTGGACAAGCACCGTTCTGGGGAGGTACTTTGCGAAAGCTCAATTGAACTCGAGGCGTTCTAGAGGAGTGTAAAGTCTACCTCGACTGTACACAGTTACGGCTCCTGATCGGTCAAAAGTCTACGGTGAGTGAACGCTCTAGACTAATCGGAAGCCGAAAGAGCCGATTGGAGCGTACCAGTCATAGGTCGCATATGAGACGAGCATCAAAGCTTATCAAGAGGAAGAAGAGTGGTTTTCAAAGTTTACGGCGATGTTTGTTCTTCGATGATTCGTTTGAAGGAAAGGTGTTAGCTATAGCTATTAGCGATTTTCCATAGGAACAACTACACGAACTCACAGGCTGGCGCGAATTACAAGTGGAACTACCCCGTAGTCGCCCTGTCGAGAGTCGTGTTTCCATAGCGACGTAGGAACCGCCGGGATCATGAGTTGACGTCAACATTTTGCGACAGCTTTCACCGCGACGTAATTATCCCATCCAGGTGGCGGGAAATGTCGAGGTAAATCGTCTCGTTTCTCCTGGAGGACTCGAGCCCCCGCTGAACCTCGTCGGTGGCGTAGTCAGCCAACAAAGCCTGCACCTCCTCGTCTGTCCGTTTCTCGGCTGATTTCTCCATTTCGCTTGATCGAAATTAAGTTTGCTACCACACAGCTTGGTTGCTGGCTTATACAATTGCGCTTGTTGAACACCGAAGTAGAAGGCTGGTTGCTTCCGACGTTCAACCAATCGGCGTCGAGCCCCTCCCAGCAGGTTTTCAGGGCCGCTCAGAAGTACCGACCCCAGAGCAGGGACTAGAGACGCTCCCTTAAAAGTCCCAGTAAGAGTTCCGGTCAGGGGTAGTTCCTCTAGTGGAAACACCAGCAAAGCTGCCGGCCCCCTAAAAGGTTCGGGTAGTTCCGCTGGTGGAAAATGGCCTTATGAGTTGTGTTGACAGGTTGCTTCACAAGGGGCGTCACTCCAGATACTGAAAGCAAAGGTTCACCTACTTTTGCCACTCACAGATGTGAAATATTGGATCATTTTGCTCAATAAATGAATGAGCAAGTATCATATTTTTGTCTCATTTGTTTAATTGGGTTTTCTTCATCTACTTTTAGGACTCGTCGCCGGACCGAATCCCCGTGTTACCCCCGCCTTGATTGGTGTCGCTAAAGCCACAATTGGCCGTGTGTGCGGGTGTGAAGCCGGATGTGAGTATGTGTCGAGGTGGCTGCAGTAGCGCCTCCTCTGATCGGTCGGGGCGCCTGTTCGGGGGAGAGGGAGAACTGGAGGAATAGCGTGATCCCGCCACGCGCTACGTCGCCCTGGCGAAACGCCTCACTGTCAGGGGAACGAAGCGGCTGGCGACTCCACATGCGTCGGAGGAGGCATGTGGTAGTCTGCAGCCCTCCCCGCAATGGCAGAGGGGATGGAGCAGAAACCGGGAGGGATCGGAAGAGTGGGGTAATTGGTTCCATATAATTGGGGAGACAAAGAGGAACGAAACCCCGATGATGAATTAAGGGACGCAAGATTATTAACACGCCGAATGTCGTAAAGTTTGTGTTTTCCTGCCTTAACGGGAACCATATTGTTTTTCTTTTGACATTTAATCAGGGGAGAGCGCGAACGCAGTCCCCCACTACCAGAAATTATGCAGTCGAGATTCCCACGTTTGGGGAATTCGCACAGGTCAGCACAACCGGAGTGCAATGGTCAAGCCTCGCCGTGGGTGAACCACCTTCTTGATCATGGTGTCTCCCCTGCCAGGTAAGTATGAACCCCAGCCATCGCACAGAGGACCTGATTCTGACACACATCTATCTGTATGACGGTGCCACGGCATCAAGTAAAGCGACTGCTTTGTCCTCACAGAAATCAAGGTTTGTTTCTTTTAACATGTAAACGGGGGAGAGCGCGAACGCAGTCCCCCACTACCGGAAATGATGCAGTCCAGAGTCTATAACATTTGGGGAATTGACCTTTCGCAAAGTCAGTTACCGTTGCTATGACCGTCAAGCCTTTCAGAACTATCCAGGAAGTAGCCGGAAAACACCAAAACATGAAGGAAGAAATCAACGCATTGTGTGGTTAAAAGTAGCAGTAGTAATACATTAGCTATCAATAATAGCTAGTAGCAAGCTTAGCTTGGAGCAGACAGGTATTTTTGTTGATTTTGGATGGATTAAGCTGGCCATGGGGTCTGCTATACTGTGACATCTATTGACGACATTGCGCTTCTTGCGTTCTGGGTTTCGGGAAGGGAAAGAAAATCCCCTCCAAACTTTTCACATATCTAGTATCCGATCTGCAGATCCCATCGGCACACCGTTTCAGTATTTTGTTGTGCGTTTGAAAGCTTGACGGACCGTTGCTAAGGTCGGATTGGACAAGCACCGTTCTGGGGAGGTACTTTGCGAAAGCTCAATTGAACTCGAGGCGTTCTAGAGGAGTGTAAAGTCTACCTCGACTGTACACAGTTACGGCTCCTGATCGGTCAAAAGTCTACGGTGAGTGAACGCTCTAGACTAATCGGAAGCCGAAAGAGCCGATTGGAGCGTACCAGTCATAGGTCCCATATGAGACGAGCATCAAAGCTTATCAAGAGGAAGAAGAGTGGTTTTCAAAGTTTACGGCGATGTTTGTTCTTCGATGATTCGTTTGAAGGAAAGGTGTTAGCTACAGCTATTAGCGATTTTCCATAGGAACAACTACACGAACTCACAGGCTGGCGCGAATTACAAGTGGAACTACCCCGTAGTCGCCCTGTCGAGAGTCGTGTTTCCATAGCGACGTAGGAACCGCCGGGATCATGAGTTGACGTCAACATTTTGCGACAGCTTTCACCGCGACGTAATTATCCCATCCAGGTGGCGGGAAATGTCGAGGTAAATCGTCTCGTTTCTCCTGGAGGACTCGAGCCCCCGCTGAACCTCGTCGGTGGCGTAGTCAGCCAACAAAGCCTGCACCTCCTCGTCTGTCCGTTTCTCGGCTGATTTCTCCATTTCGCTTGATCGAAATTAAGTTTGCTACCACACAGCTTGGTTGCTGGCTTATACAATTGCGCTTGTTGAACATCGAAGTAGAAGGCTGGTTGCTTCCGACGTTCAACCAATCGGCGTCGAGCCCCTCCCAGCAGGTTTTCAGGGCCGCTCAGAAGTACCGACCCCAGAGCAGGGACTAGAGACGCTCCCTTAAAAGTCCCAGTAAGAGTTCCGGTCAGGGGTAGTTCCTCTAGTGGAAACACCAGCAAAGCTGCCGGCCCCCTAAAAGGTTCGGGTAGTTCCGCTGGTGGAAAATGGCCTTATGAGTTGTGTTGACAGGTTGCTTCACAAGGGGCGTCACTCCAGATACTGAAAGCAAAGGTTCACCTACTTTTGCCACTCACAGATGTGAAATATTGGATCATTTTGCTCAATAAATGAATGAGCAAGTATCATATTTTTGTCTCATTTGTTTAATTGGGTTTTCTTCATCTACTTTTAGGACTCGTCGCCGGACCGAATCCCCGTGTTACCCCCGCCTTGATTGGTGTCGCTAAAGCCACAATTGGCCGTGTGTGCGGGTGTGAAGCCGGATGTGAGTATGTGTCGAGGTGGCTGCAGTAGCGCCTCCTCTGATCGGTCGGGGCGCCTGTTCGGGGGAGAGGGAGAACTGGAGGAATAGCGTGATCCCGCCACGCGCTACGTCGCCCTGGCGAAACGCCTCACTGTCAGGGGAACGAAGCGGCTGGCGACTCCACATGCGTCGGAGGAGGCATGTGGTAGTCTGCAGCCCTCCCCGCAATGGCAGAGGGGATGGAGCAGAAACCGGGAGGGATCGGAAGAGTGGGGTAATTGGTTCCATATAATTGGGGAGACAAAGAGGAACGAAACCCCGATGATGAATTAAGGGACGCAAGATTATTAACACGCCGAATGTCGTAAAGTTTGTGTTTTCCTGCCTTAACGGGAACCATATTGTTTTTCTTTTGACATTTAATCAGGGGAGAGCGCGAACGCAGTCCCCCACTAACAGAAATTATGCAGTCGAGATTCCCACGTTTGGGGAATTCGCACAGGTCAGCACAACCGGAGTGCAATGGTCAAGCCTCGCCGTGGGTGAACCACCTTCTTGATCATGGTGTCTCCCCTGCCAGGTAAGTATGAACCCCAGTCATCGCACAGACGAGCTGATTCTGACACACATCTATCTGTATGACGGTGCCACGGCATCAAGTAAAGCGACTGCTTTGTCCTCACAGAAATCAAGGTTTGTTTCTTTTAACATGTAAACGGGGGAGAGCGCGAACGCAGTCCCCCACTACCGGAAATGATGCAGTCCAGAGTCTATAACATTTGGGGAATTGACCTTTCGCAAAGTCAGTTACCGTTGCTATGACCGTCAAGCATTTCAGAACTATCCAGGAAGTAGCCGGAAAACACCAAAACATGAAGGAAGAAATCAGCGCATTGTGTGGTTAAAAGTAACAGTAGTAATACATTAGCTATCAATAATAGCTAGTAGCAAGCTTAGCTTGGAGCAGACAGGTATTTTTGTTGATTTTGGATGGATTAAGCTGGCCATGGGGTCTGCTATACTGTGACATCTATTGACGACATTGCGCTTCTTGCGTTCTGGGTTTCGGGAAGGGAAAGAAAATGACACCCCCTCCAAACTTTTCACATATCTAGTATCCGATCTGCAGATCCCATAGGCACACCGTTTCAGCATTTTGTTGTGTGTTTGAAAGCTTGACGGACCGTTGCTAAGGTCGGATTGGACAAGCACCGTTCTGGGGAGGTACTTTGCGAAAGCTCAATTGAACTCGAGGCGTTCTAGAGGAGTGTAAAGTCTACCTCGACTGTACACAGTTACGGCTCCTGATCGGTCTAAAGTCTACGGTGAGTGAACGCTCTAGACTAATCGGAAGCCGAAAGAGCCGATTGTAGCGTACCAGTCATAGGTCCCAGATGAGACGAGCATCAAAGCTTATCAAGAGGAAGAAGAGTGGTTTTCAAAGTTTACGGCGATGTTTGTTCTTCGATGATTCGTTTGAAGGAAAAGTGTTAGCTATAGCTATTAGCGATTTTCCATAGGAACAACTACACGAACTCACAGGCTGGCGCGAATTACAAGTGGAACTACCCCGTAGTCGCCCTGTCGAGAGTCGTGTTTCCATAGCGACGTAGGAACCGCCGGGATCATGAGTTGACGTCAACATTTTGCGACAGCTTTCACCGCGACGTAATTATCCCATCCAGGTGGCGGGAAATGTCGAGGTAAATCGTCTCGTTTCTCCTGGAGGACTCGAGCCCCCGCTGAACCTCGTCGGTGGCGTAGTCAGCCAACAAAGCCTGCACCTCCTCGTCTGTCCGTTTCTCGGCTGATTTCTCCATTTCGCTTGATCGAAATTAAGTTTGCTACCACACAGCTTGGTTGCTGGCTTATACAATTGCGCTTGTTGAACACCGAAGTAGAAGGCTGGTTGCTTCCGACGTTCAACCAATCGGCGTCGAGCCCCTCCCAGCAGGTTTTCAGGGCCGCTCAGAAGTACCGACCCCAGAGCAGGGACTAGAGACGCTCCCTTAAAAGTCCCAGTAAGAGTTCCGGTCAGGGGTAGTTCCTCTAGTGGAAACACCAGCAAAGCTGCCGGCCCCCTAAAAGGTTCGGGTAGTTCCGCTGGTGGAAAATGGCCTTATGAGTTGTGTTGACAGGTTGCTTCACAAGGGGCGTCACTCCAGATACTGAAAGCAAAGGTTCACCTACTTTTGCCACTCACAGATGTGAAATATTGGATCATTTTGCTCAATAAATGAATGAGCAAGTATCATATTTTTGTCTCATTTGTTTAATTGGGTTTTCTTCATCTACTTTTAGGACTCGTCGCCGGACCGAATCCCCGTGTTACCCCCGCCTTGATTGGTGTCGCTAAAGCCACAATTGGCCGTGTGTGCGGGTGTGAAGCCGGATGTGAGTATGTGTCGAGGTGGCTGCAGTAGCGCCTCCTCTGATCGGTCGGGGCGCCTGTTCGGGGGAGAGGGAGAACTGGAGGAATAGCGTGATCCCGCCACGCGCTACGTCGCCCTGGCGAAACGCCTCACTGTCAGGGGAACGAAGCGGCTGGCGACTCCACATGCGTCGGAGGAGGCATGTGGTAGTCTGCAGCCCTCCCCGCAATGGCAGAGGGGATGGAGCAGAAACCGGGAGGGATCGGAAGAGTGGGGTAATTGGTCCCATATAATTGGGGAAACAAAGAGGAACGAAACCCCGATGATGAATTAAGGGACGCAAGATTATTAACACGCCGAATGTCGTAAAGTTTGTGTTTTCCTGCCTTAACGGGAACCATATTGTTTTCTTTTGACATTTAATCAGGGGAGAGCGCGAACGCAGTCCCCCACTACCAGAAATTATGCAGTCGAGATTCCCACGTTTGGGGAATTCGCACAGATCTGCACAACCGGAGTGCAATGGTCAAGCCTCGCCGTGGGTGAACCACCTTCTTGATCATGGTGTCTCCCCTGCCAGGTAAGTATGAACCCCAGCCATCGCACAGAGGAGCTGATTCTGACACACATCTATCTGTATGACGGTGCCACGGCATCAAGTAAAGCGACTGCTTTGTCCTCACAGAAATCAAGGTTTGTTTCTTTTAACATGTAAACGGGGGAGAGCGCGAACGCAGTCCCCCACTACCGGAAATGATGCAGTCCAGAGTCTATAACATTTGGGGAATTGACCTTTCGCAAAGTCAGTTACCGTTGCTATGACCGTCAAGCCTTTCAGAACTATCCAGGAAGTAGCCGGAAAACACCAAAACATGAAGGAAGAAATCAGCGCATTGTGTGGTTAAAAGTAGCAGTAGTAATACATTAGCTATCAATAATAGCTAGTAGCAAGCTTAGCTTGGAGCAGACAGGTATTTTTGTTGATTTTGGATGGATTAAGCTGGCCATGGGGTCTGCTATACTGTGACATCTATTGACGACATTGCGCTTCTTGCGTTCTGGGTTTCGGGAAGGGAAAGAAAATGACACCCCCTCCAAACTTTTCACATATCTAGTATCCGATCTGCAGATCCCATAGGCACACCGTTTCAGTATTTTGTTGTGCGTTTGAAAGCTTGACGGACCGTTGCTAAGGTCGGATTGGACAAGCACCCTTCTGGGGAGGTACTTTGCGAAAGCTCAATTGAACTCGAGGCGTTCTAGAGGAGTGTAAAGTCTACCTCGACTGTACACAGTTACGGCTCCTGATCGGTCAAAAGTCTACGGTGAGTGAACGCTCTAGACTAATCGGAAGCCGAAAGAGCCGATTGGAGCGTACCAGTCATAGGTCGCATATGAGACGAGCATCAAAGCTTATCAAGAGGAAGAAGAGTGGTTTTCAAAGTTTACGGCGATGTTTGTTCTTCGATGATTCGTTTGAAGGAAAGGTGTTAGCTATAGCTATTAGCGATTTTCCATAGGAACAACTACACGAACTCACAGGCTGGCGCGAATTACAAGTGGAACTACCCCGTAGTCGCCCTGTCGAGAGTCGTGTTTCCATAGCGACGTAGGAACCGCCGGGATCATGAGTTGACGTCAACATTTTGCGACAGCTTTCACCGCGACGTAATTATCCCATCCAGGTGGCGGGAAATGTCGAGGTAAATCGTCTCGTTTCTCCTGGAGGACTCGAGCCCCCGCTGAACCTCGTCGGTGGCGTAGTCAGCCAACAAAGCCTGCACCTCCTCGTCTGTCCGTTTCTCGGCTGATTTCTCCATTTCGCTTGATCGAAATTAAGTTTGCTACCACACAGCTTGGTTGCTGGCTTATACAATTGCGCTTGTTGAACACCGAAGTAGAAGGCTGGTTGCTTCCGACGTTCAACCAATCGGCGTCGAGCCCCTCCCAGCAGGTTTTCAGGGCCGCTCAGAAGTACCGACCCCAGAGCAGGGACTAGAGACGCTCCCTTAAAAGTCCCAGTAAGAGTTCCGGTCAGGGGTAGTTCCTCTAGTGGAAACACCAGCAAAGCTGCCGGCCCCCTAAAAGGTTCGGGTAGTTCCGCTGGTGGAAAATGGCCTTATGAGTTGTGTTGACAGGTTGCTTCACAAGGGGCGTCACTCCAGATACTGAAAGCAAAGGTTCACCTACTTTTGCCACTCACAGATGTGAAATATTGGATCATTTTGCTCAATAAATGAATGAGCAAGTATCATATTTTTGTCTCATTTGTTTAATTGGGTTTTCTTCATCTACTTTTAGGACTCGTCGCCGGACCGAATCCCCGTGTTACCCCCGCGTTGATTGGTGTCGCTAAAGCCACAATTGGCCGTGTGTGCGGGTGTGAAGCCGGATGTGAGTATGTGTCGAGGTGGCTGCAGTAGCGCCTCCTCTGATCGGTCGGGGCGCCTGTTCGGGGGAGAGGGAGAACTGGAGGAATAGCGTGATCCCGCCACGCGCTACGTCGCCCTGGCGAAACGCCTCACTGTCAGGGGAACGAAGCGGCTGGCGACTCCACATGCGTCGGAGGAGGCATGTGGTAGTCTGCAGCCCTCCCCGCAATGGCAGAGGGGATGGAGCAGAAACCGGGAGGGATCGGAAGAGTGGGGTAATTGGTTCCATATAATTGGGGAGACAAAGAGGAACGAAACCCCGATGATGAATTAAGGGACGCAAGATTATTAACACGCCGAATGTCGTAAAGTTTGTGTTTTCCTGCCTTAACGGGAACCATATTGTTTTTCTTTTGACATTTAATCAGGGGAGAGCGCGAACGCAGTCCCCCACTACCAGAAATTATGCAGTCGAGATTCCCACGTTTGGGGAATTCGCACAGGTCAGCACAACCGGAGTGCAATGGTCAAGCCTCGCCGTGGGTGAACCACCTTCTTGATCATGGTGTCTCCCCTGCCAGGTAAGTATGAACCCCAGCCATCGCACAGAGGAGCTGATTCTGACACACATCTATCTGTATGACGGTGCCACGGCATCAAGTAAAGCGACTGCTTTGTCCTCACAGAAATCAAGGTTTTTTTCTTTTAACATGTAAACGGGGGAGAGCGCGAACGCAGTCCCCCACTACCGGAAATGATGCAGTCCAGAGTCTATAACATTTGGGGAATTGACCTTTCGCAAAGTCAGTTACCGTTGCTATGACCGTCAAGCCTTTCAGAACTATCCAGGAAGTAGCCGGAAAACACCAAAACATGAAGGAAGAAATCAGCGCATTGTGTGGTTAAAAGTAGCAGTAGTAATACATTAGCTATCAATAATAGCTAGTAGCAAGCTTAGCTTGGAGCAGACAGGTATTTTTGTTGATTTTGGATGGATTAAGCTGGCCATGGGGTCTGCTATACTGTGACATCTATTGACGACATTGCGCTTCTTGCGTTCTGGGTTTCGGGAAGGGAAAGAAAATGACACCCCCTCCAAACTTTTCACATATCTAGTATCCGATCTGCAGATCCCATAGGCACACCGTTTCAGTATTTTGTTGTGCGTTTGAAAGCTTGACGGACCGTTGCTAAGGTCGGATTGGACAAGCACCGTTCTGGGGAGGTACTTTTTGAAAGCTCAATTGAACTCGAGGCGTTCTAGAGGAGTGTAAAGTCTACCTCGACTGTACACAGTTACGGCTCCTGATCGGTCAAAAGTCTACGGTGAGTGAACGCTCTAGACTAATCGGAAGCCGAAAGAGCCGATTGGAGCGTACCAGTCATAGGTCCCATATGAGACGAGCATCAAAGCTTATCAAGAGGAAGAAGAGTGGTTTTCAAAGTTTACGGCGATGTTTGTTCTTCGATGATTCGTTTGAAGGAAAGGTGTTAGCTATAGCTATTAGCGATTTTCCATAGGAACAACTACACGAACTCACAGGCTGGCGCGAATTACAAGTGGAACTACCCCGTAGTCGCCCTGTCGAGAGTCGTGTTTCCATAGCGACGTAGGAACCGCCGGGATCATGAGTTGACGTCAACATTTTGCGACAGCTTTCACCGCGACGTAATTATCCCATCCAGGTGGCGGGAAATGTCGAGGTAAATCGTGTCGTTTCTCCTGGAGGACTCGAGCCCCCGCTGAACCTCGTCGGTGGCGTAGTCAGCCAACAAAGCCTGCACCTCCTCGTCTGTCCGTTTCTCGGCTGATTTCTCCATTTCGCTTGATCGAAATTAAGTTTGCTACCACACAGCTTGGTTGCTGGCTTATACAATTGCGCTTGTTGAACATCGAAGTAGAAGGCTGGTTGCTTCCGACGTTCAACCAATCGGCGTCGAGCCCCTCCCAGCAGGTTTTCAGGGCCGCTCAGAAGTACCGACCCCAGAGCAGGGACTAGAGACGCTCCCTTAAAAGTCCCAGTAAGAGTTCCGGTCAGGGGTAGTTCCTCTAGTGGAAACACCAGCAAAGCTGCCGGCCCCCTAAAAGGTTCGGGTAGTTCCGCTGGTGGAAAATGGCCTTATGAGTTGTGTTGACAGGTTGCTTCACAAGGGGCGTCACTCCAGATACTGAAAGCAAAGGTTCACCTACTTTTGCCACTCACAGATGTGAAATATTGGATCATTTTGCTCAATAAATGAATGAGCAAGTATCATATTTTTGTCTCATTTGTTTAATTGGGTTTTCTTCATCTACTTTTAGGACTCGTCGCCGGACCGAATCCCCGTGTTACCCCCGCCTTGATTGGTGTCGCTAAAGCCACAATTGGCCGTGTGTGCGGGTGTGAAGCCGGATGTGAGTATGTGTCGAGGTGGCTGCAGTAGCGCCTCCTCTGATCGGTCGGGGCGCCTGTTCGGGGGAGAGGGAGAACTGGAGGAATAGCGTGATCCCGCCACGCGCTACGTCGCCCTGGCGAAACGCCTCACTGTCAGGGGAACGAAGCGGCTGGCGACTCCACATGCGTCGGAGGAGGCATGTGGTAGTCTGCAGCCCTCCCCGCAATGGCAGAGGGGATGGAGCAGAAACCGGGAGGGATCGGAAGAGTGGGGTAATTGGTTCCATATAATTGGGGAGACAAAGAGGAACGAAACCCCGATGATGAATTAAGGGACGCAAGATTATTAACACGCCGAATGTCGTAAAGTTTGTGTTTTCCTGCCTTAACGGGAACCATATTGTTTTTCTTTTGACATTTAATCAGGGGAGAGCGCGAACGCAGTCCCCCACTACCAGAAATTATGCAGTCGAGATTCCCACGTTTGGGGAATTCGCACAGGTCAGCACAACCGGAGTGCAATGGTCAAGCCTCGCCGTGGGTGAACCACCTTCTTGATCATGGTGTCTCCCCTGCCAGGTAAGTATGAACCCCAGTCATCGCACAGACGAGCTGATTCTGACACACATCTATCTGTATGACGGTGCCACGGCATCAAGTAAAGCGACTGCTTTGTCCTCACAGAAATCAAGGTTTGTTTCTTTTAACATGTAAACGGGGGAGAGCGCGAACGCAGTCCCCCACTACCGGAAATGATGCAGTCCAGAGTCTATAACATTTGGGGAATTGACCTTTCGCAAAGTCAGTTACCGTTGCTATGACCGTCAAGCCTTTCAGAACTATCCAGGAAGTAGCCGGAAAACACCAAAACATGAAGGAAGAAATCAGCGCATTGTGTGGTTAAAAGTAGCAGTAGTAATACATTAGCTATCAATAATAGCTAGTAGCAAGCTTAGCTTGGAGCAGACAGGTATTTTTGTTGATTTTGGATGGATTAAGCTGGCCATGGGGTCTGCTATACTGTGACATCTATTGACGACATTGCGCTTCTTGCGTTCTGGGTTTCGGGAAGGGAAAGAAAATGACACCCGCTCCAAACTTTTCACATATCTAGTATCCGATCTGCAGATCCCATAGGCACACCGTTTCAGTATTTTGTTGTGCGTTTGAAAGCTTGACGGACCGTTGCTAAGGTCGGATTGGACAAGCACCGTTCTGGGGAGGTACTTTGCGAAAGCTCAATTGAACTCGAGGCGTTCTAGAGGAGTGTAAAGTCTACCTCGACTGTACACAGTTACGGCTCCTGATCGGTCAAAAGTCTACGGTGAGTGAACGCTCTAGACTAATCGGAAGCCGAAAGAGCCGATTGGAGCGTACCAGTCATAGGTCCCATATGAGACGAGCATCAAAGCTTATCAAGAGGAAGAAGAGTGGTTTTCAAAGTTTACGGCGATGTTTGTTCTTCGATGATTCGTTTGAAGGAAAGGTGTTAGCTATAGCTATTAGCGATTTTCCATAGGAACAACTACACGAACTCACAGGCTGGCGCGAATTACAAGTGGAACTACCCCGTAGTCGCCCTGTCGAGAGTCGTGTTTCCATAGCGACGTAGGAACCGCCGGGATCATGAGTTGACGTCAACATTTTGCGACAGCTTTCACCGCGACGTAATTATCCCATCCAGGTGGCGGGAAATGTCGAGGTAAATCGTCTCGTTTCTCCTGGAGGACTCGAGCCCCCGCTGAACCTCGTCGGTGGCGTAGTCAGCCAACAAAGCCTGCACCTCCTCGTCTGTCCGTTTCTCGGCTGATTTCTCCATTTCGCTTGATCGAAATTAAGTTTGCTACCACACAGCTTGGTTGCTGGCTTATACAATTGCGCTTGTTGAACACCGAAGTAGAAGGCTGGTTGCTTCCGACGTTCAACCAATCGGCGTCGAGCCCCTCCCAGCAGGTTTTCAGGGCCGCTCAGAAGTACCGACCCCAGAGCAGGGACTAGAGACGCTCCCTTAAAAGTCCCAGTAAGAGTTCCGGTCAGGGGTAGTTCCTCTAGTGGAAACACCAGCAAAGCTGCCGGCCCCCTAAAAGGTTCGGGTAGTTCCGCTGGTGGAAAATGGCCTTATGAGTTGTGTTGACAGGTTGCTTCACAAGGGGCGTCACTCCAGATACTGAAAGCAAAGGTTCACCTACTTTTGCCACTCACAGATGTGAAATATTGGATCATTTTGCTCAATAAATGAATGAGCAAGTATCATATTTTTGTCTCATTTGTTTAATTGGGTTTTCTTCATCTACTTTTAGGACTCGTCGCCGGACCGAATCCCCGTGTTACCCCCGCCTTGATTGGTGTCGCTAAAGCCACAATTGGCCGTGTGTGCGGGTGTGAAGCCGGATGTGAGTATGTGTCGAGGTGGCTGCAGTAGCGCCTCCTCTGATCGGTCGGGGCGCCTGTTCGGGGGAGAGGGAGAACTGGAGGAATAGCGTGATCCTGCCACGCGCTACGTCGCCCTGGCGAAACGCCTCACTGTCAGGGGAACGAAGCGGCTGGCGACTCCACATGCGTCGGAGGAGGCATGTGGTAGTCTGCAGCCCTCCCCGCAATGGCAGAGGGGATGGAGCAGAAACCGGGAGGGATCGGAAGAGTGGGGTAATTGGTCCCATATAATTGGGGAGACAAAGAGGAACGAAACCCCGATGATGAATTAAGGGACGCAAGATTATTAACACGCCGAATGTCGTAAAGTTTGTGTTTTCCTGCCTTAACGGGAACCATATTGTTTTTCTTTTGACATTTAATCAGGAGAGAGCGCGAACGCAGTCCCCCACTACCAGAAATTATGCAGTCGAGATTCCCACGTTTGGGGAATTCGCACAGGTCAGCACAACCGGAGTGCAATGGTCAAGCCTCGTCGTGGGTGAACCACGTTCTTGATCATGGTGTCTCCCCTGCCAGGTAAGTATGAACCCCAGCCATCGCACAGAGGAACTGATTCTGACACACATCTATCTGTATGACGGTGCCACGGCATCAAGTAAAGCGACTGCTTTGTCCTCACAGAAATCAAGGTTTGTTTCTTTTAACATGTAAACGGGGGAGAGCGCGAACGCAGTCCCCCACTACCGGAAATGATGCAGTCCAGAGTCTATAACATTTGGGGAATTGACCTTTCGCAAAGTCAGTTACCGTTGCTATGACCGTCAAGCCTTTCAGAACTATCCAGGAAGTAGCCGGAAAACACCAAAACATGAAGGAAGAAATCAGCGCATTGTGTGGTTAAAAGTAACAGTAGTAATACATTAGCTATCAATAACAGCTAGTAGCAAGCTTAGCTTGGAGCAGACAGGTATTTTTGTTGATTTTGGATGGATTAAGCTGGCCATGGGGTCTGCTATACTGTGACATCTATTGACGACATTGCGCTTCTTGCGTTCTGGGTTTCGGGAAGGGAAAGAAAATGACACCCCCTCCAAACTTTTCACATATCTAGTATCCGATCTGCAGACCCCATAGGCACACCGTTTCAGCATTTTGTTGTGTGTTTGAAAGCTTGACGGACCGTTGCTAAGGTCGGATTGGACAAGCACCGTTCTGGGGACGTACTTTGCGAAAGCTCAATTGAACTCGAGGCGTTCTAGAGGAGTGTAAAGTCTACCTCGGCTGTACACAGCTACGGCTCCTGATCGGTCTAAAGTCTACGGTGAGTGAACGCTCTAGACTAATCGGAAGCCGAAAGAGCCGATTGTAGCGTACCAGTCATAGGTCCCAGATGAGACGAGCATCAAAGCTTATCAAGAGGAAGAAGAGTGGTTTTCAAAGTTTACGGCGATGTTTGTTCTTCGATGATTCGTTTGAGGAAAAGTGTTAGCTATAGCTATTAGCGATTTTCCATAGGAACAACTACACGAACTCACAGGCTGGCGCGAATTACAAGTGGAACTACCCCGTAGTCGCCCTGTCGAGAGCCGTGTTTCCATAGCGACGTAGGAACCGCCGGGATCATGAGTTGACGTCAACATTTTGCGACAGCTTTCACCGCGACGTAATTATCCCATCCAGGTGGCGGGAAATGTCGAGGTAAATCGTCTCGTTTCTCCTGGAGGACTCGAGCCCCCGCTGAACCTCGTCGGTGGCGTAGTCAGCCAACAAAGCCTGCACCTCCTCGTCTGTCCGTTTCTCGGCTGATTTCTCCATTTCGCTTGATCGAAATTAAGTTTGCTACCACACAGCTTGGTTGCTGGCTTATACAATTGCGCTTGTTGAACACCGAAGTAGAAGGCTGGTTGCTTCCGACGTTCAACCAATCGGCGTCGAGCCCCTCCCAGCAGGTTTTCAGGGCCGCTCAGAAGTACCGACCCCAGAGCAGGGACTAGAGACGCTCCCTTAAAAGTCCCAGTAAGAGTTCCGGTCAGGGGTAGTTCCTCTAGTGGAAACACCAGCAAAGCTGCCGGCCCCCTAAAAGGTTCGGGTAGTTCCGCTGGTGGAAAATGGCCTTATGAGTTGTGTTGACAGGTTGCTTCACAAGGGGCGTCACTCCAGATACTGAAAGCAAAGGTTCACCTACTTTTGCCACTCACAGATGTGAAATATTGGATCATTTTGCTCAATAAATGAATGAGCAAGTATCATATTTTTGTCTCATTTGTTTAATTGGGTTTTCTTCATCTACTTTTAGGACTCGTCGCCGGACCGAATCCCCGTGTTACCCCCGCCTTGATTGGTGTCGCTAAAGCCACAATTGGCCGTGTGTGCGGGTGTGAAGCCGGATGTGAGTATGTGTCGAGGTGGCTGCAGTAGCGCCTCCTCTGATCGGTCGGGGCGCCTGTTCGGGGGAGAGGGAGAACTGGAGGAATAGCGTGATCCCGCCACGCGCTACGTCGCCCTGGCGAAACGCCTCACTGTCAGGGGAACGAAGCGGCTGGCGACTCCACATGCGTCGGAGGAGGCATGTGGTAGTCTGCAGCCCTCCCCGCAATGGCAGAGCGGATGGAGCAGAAACCGGGAGGGATCGGAAGAGTGGGGTAATTGGTCCCATATAATTGGGGAGACAAAGAAGAACGAAACCCCGATGATGAATTAAGGGACGCAAGATTATTAACACGCCGAATGTCGTAAAGTTTGTGTTTTCCTGCCTTAACGGGAACCATATTGTTTTTCTTTTGACATTTAATCAGGGGAGAGCGCGAACGCAGTCCCCCACTACCAGAAATTATGCAGTCGAGATTCCCACGTTTGGGGAATTCGCACAGGTCAGCACAACCGGAGTGCAATGGTCAAGCCTCGTCGTGGGTGAACCACGTTCTTGATCATGGTGTCTCCCCTGCCAGGTAAGTATGAACCCCAGCCATCGCACAGAGGAACTGATTCTGACACACATCTATCTGTATGACGGTGCCACGGCATCAAGTAAAGCGACTGCTTTGTCCTCACAGAAATCAAGGTTTGTTTCTTTTAACATGTAAACGGGGGAGAGCGCGAACGCAGTCCCCCACTACCGGAAATGATGCAGTCCAGAGTCTATAACATTTGGGGAATTGACCTTTCGCAAAGTCAGTTACCGTTGCTATGACCGTCAAGCCTTTCAGAACTATCCAGGAAGTAGCCGGAAAACACCAAAACATGAAGGAAGAAATCAGCGCATTGTGTGGTTAAAAGTAACAGTAGTAATACATTAGCTATCAATAATAGCTAGTAGCAAGCTTAGCTTGGAGCAGACAGGTATTTTTGTTGATTTTGGATGGATTAAGCTGGCCATGGGGTCTGCTATACTGTGACATCTATTGACGACATTGCGCTTCTTGCGTTCTGGGTTTCGGGAAGGGAAAGAAAATGACACCCCCTCCAAACTTTTCACATATCTAGTATCCGATCTGCAGATCCCATAGGCACACCGTTTCAGCATTTTGTTGTGTGTTTGAAAGCTTGACGGACCGTTGCTAAGGTCGGATTGGACAAGCACCGTTCTGGGGAGGTACTTTGCGAAAGCTCAATTGAACTCGAGGCGTTCTAGAGGAGTGTAAAGTCTACCTCGGCTGTACACAGTTACGGCTCCTGATCGGTCTAAAGTCTACGGTGAGTGAACGCTCTAGACTAATCGGAAGCCGAAAGAGCCGATTGTAGCGTACCAGTCATAGGTCCCAGATGAGACGAGCATCAAAGCTTATCAAGAGGAAGAAGAGTGGTTTTCAAAGTTTACGGCGATGTTTGTTCTTCGATGATTCGTTTGAAGGAAAAGTGTTAGCTATAGCTATTAGCGATTTTCCATAGGAACAACTACACGAACTCACAGGCTGGCGCGAATTACAAGTGGAACTACCCCGTAGTCGCCCTGTCGAGAGTCGTGTTTCCATAGCGACGTAGGAACCGCCGGGATCATGAGTTGACGTCAACATTTTGCGACAGCTTTCACCGCGACGTAATTATCCCATCCAGGTGGCGGGAAATGTCGAGGTAAATCGTCTCGTTTCTCCTGGAGGACTCGAGCCCCCGCTGAACCTCGTCGGTGGCGTAGTCAGCCAACAAAGCCTGCACCTCCTCGTCTGTCCGTTTCTCGGCTGATTTCTCCATTTCGCTTGATCGAAATTAAGTTTGCTACCACACAGCTTGGTTGCTGGCTTATACAATTGCGCTTGTTGAACACCGAAGTAGAAGGCTGGTTGCTTCCGACGTTCAACCAATCGGCGTCGAGCCCCTCCCAGCAGGTTTTCAGGGCCGCTCAGAAGTACCGACCCCAGAGCAGGGACTAGAGACGCTCCCTTAAAAGTCCCAGTAAGAGTTCCGTTCAGGGGTAGTTCCTCTAGTGGAAACGCCAGCAAAGCTGCCGGCCCCCTAAAAGGTTCGGGTAGTTCCGCTGGTAGAAAATGGCCTTACGAGTTGTGTTGACAGGTTGCTTCACAAGGGGCGTCACTCCAGATACTGAAAGCAAAGGTTCACCTACTTTTGCCACTCACAGATGTGAAATATTGGATCATTTTGCTCAATAAATGAATGAGCAAGTATCATATTTTTGTCTCATTTGTTTAATTGGGTTTTCTTCATCTACTTTTAGGACTCGTCGCCGGACCGAATCCCCGTGTTACCCCCGCCTTGATTGGTGTCGCTAAAGCCACAATTGGCCGTGTGTGCGGGTGTGAAGCCGGATGTGAGTATGTGTCGAGGTGGCTGCAGTAGCGCCTCCTCTGATCGGTCGGGGCGCCTGTTCGGGGGAGAGGGAGAACTGGAGGAATAGCGTGATCCTGCCACGCGCTACGTCGCCCTGGCGAAACGCCTCACTGTCAGGGGAACGAAGCGGCTGGCGACTCCACATGCGTCGGAGGAGGCATGTGGTAGTCTGCAGCCCTCCCCGCAATGGCAGAGGGGATGGAGCAAAAACCGGGAGGGATCGGAAGAGTGGGGTAATTGGTCCCATATAATTGGGGAGACAAAGAGGAACGAAACCCCGATGATGAATTAAGGGACGCAAGATCATTAACACGCCAAATGTCGTAATGTTTGTGTTTTCCCGTCTTAACGGGAACCATATTGTTTTTCTTTTGACATTTAATCAGGGGAGAGCGCGAACGCAGTCCCCCACTACCAGAAATTATGCAGTCGAGATTCCCACGTTTGGGGAATTCGCACAGGTCAGCACAACCGGAGTGCAATGGTCAAGCCTCGCCGTGGGTGAACCACCTTCTTGATCATGGTGTCTCCCCTGCCAGGTAAGTATGAACCCCAGCCATCGCACAGAGGAGCTGATTCTGACACACATCTATCTGTATGACGGTGCCACGGCATCAAGTAAAGCGACTGCTTTGTCCTCACAGAAATCAAGGTTTGTTTCTTTTAACATGTAAACGGGGGAGAGCGCGAACGCAGTCCCCCACTACCGGAAATGATGCAGTCCAGAGTCTATAACATTTGGGGTATTGACCTTTCGCAAAGTCAGTTACCGTTGCTATGACCGTCAAGCCTTTCAGAACTATCCAGGAAGTAGCCGGAAAACACCAAAACATGAAGGAAGAAATCAGCGCATTGTGTGGTTAAAAGTAACAGTAGTAATACATTAGCTATCAATAATAGCTAGTAGCAAGCTTAGCTTGGAGCAGACAGGTATTTTTGTTGATTTTGGATGGATTAAGCTGGCCATGGGGTCTGCTATACTGTGACATCTATTGACGACATTGCGCTTCTTGCGTTCTGGGTTTCGGGAAGGGAAAGAAAATGACACCCCCTCCAAACTTTTCACATATCTAGTATCCGATCTGCAGATCCCATAGGCACACCGTTTCAGCATTTTGTTGTGTGTTTGAAAGCTTGACGGACCGTTGCTAAGGTCGGATTGGACAAGCACCGTTCTGGGGAGGTACTTTGCGAAAGCTCAATTGAACTCGAGGCGTTCTAGAGGAGTGTAAAGTCTACCTCGGCTGTACACAGTTACGGCTCCTGATCGGTCTAAAGTCTACGGTGAGTGAACGCTCTAGACTAATCGGAAGCCGAAAGAGCCGATTGTAGCGTACCAGTCATAGGTCCCAGATGAGACGAGCATCAAAGCTTATCAAGAGGAAGAAGAGTGGTTTTCAAAGTTTACGGCGATGTTTGTTCTTCGATGATTCGTTTGAAGGAAAAGTGTTAGCTATAGCTATTAGCGATTTTCCATAGGAACAACTACACGAACTCACAGGCTGGCGCGAATTACAAGTGGAACTACCCCGTAGTCGCCCTGTCGAGAGTCGTGTTTCCATAGCGACGTAGGAGCCGCCGGGATCATGAGTTGACGTCAACATTTTGCGACAGCTTTCACCGCGACGTAATTATCCCATCCAGGTGGCGGGAAATGTCGAGGTAAATCGTCTCGTTTCTCCTGGAGGACTCGAGCCCCCGCTGAACCTCGTCGGTGGCGTAGTCAGCCAACAAAGCCTGCACCTCCTCGTCTGTCCGTTTCTCGGCTGATTTCTCCATTTCGCTTGATCGAAATTAAGTTTGCTACCACACAGCTTGGTTGCTGGCTTATACAATTGCGCTTGTTGAACACCGAAGTAGAAGGCTGGTTGCTTCCGACGTTCAACCAATCGGCGTCGAGCCCCTCCCAGCAGGTTTTCAGGGCCGCTCAGAAGTACCGACCCCAGAGCAGGGACTAGAGACGCTCCCTTAAAAGTCCCAGTAAGAGTTCCGGTCAGGGGTAGTTCCTCTAGTGGAAACACCAGCAAAGCTGCCGGCCCCCTAAAAGGTTCGGGTAGTTCCGCTGGTAGAAAATGGCCTTACGAGTTGTGTTGACAGGTTGCTTCACAAGGGGCGTCACTCCAGATACTGAAAGCAAAGGTTCACCTACTTTTGCCACTCACAGATGTGAAATATTGGATCATTTTGCTCAATAAATGAATGAGCAAGTATCATATTTTTGTCTCATTTGTTTAATTGGGTTTTCTTCATCTACTTTTAGGACTCGTCGCCGGACCGAATCCCCGTGTTACCCCCGCCTTGATTGGTGTCGCTAAAGCCACAATTGGCTGTGTGTGCGGGTGTGAAGCCGGATGTGAGTATGTGTCGAGGTGGCTGCAGTAGCGCCTCCTCTGATCGGTCGGGGCGCCTGTTCGGGGGAGAGGGAGAACTGGAGGAATAGCGTGATCCCGCCACGCGCTACGTCGCCCTGGCGAAACGCCTCACTGTCAGGGGAACGAAGCGGCTGGCGACTCCACATGCGTCGGAGGAGGCATGTGGTAGTCTGCAGCCCTCCCCGCAATGGCAGAGGGGATGGAGCAGAAACCGGGAGGGATCGGAAGAGTGGGGTAATTGGTCCCATATAATTGGGGAGACAAAGAGGAACGAAACCCCGATGATGAATTAAGGGACGCAAGATTATTAACACGCCGAATGTCGTAAAGTTTGTGTTTTCCTGCCTAAACGGGAACCATATTGTTTTTCTTTTGACATTTAATCAGGGGAGAGCGCGAACGCAGTCCCCCACTACCAGAAATTATGCAGTCGAGATTCCCACGTTTGGGGAATTCGCACAGGTCAGCACAACCGGAGCGCAATGGTCAAGCCTCGCCGTGGGTGAACCACCTTCTTGATCATGGTGTCTCCCCTGCCAGGTAAGTATGAACCCCAGCCATCGCACAGAGGAGCTGATTCTGACACACATCTATCTGTATGACGGTGCCACGGCATCAAGTAAAGCGACTGCTTTGTCCTCACAGAAATCAAGGTTTGTTTCTTTTAACATGTAAACGGGGGAGAGCGCGAACGCAGTCCCCCACTACCGGAAATGATGCAGTCCAGAGTCTATAACATTTGGGGAATTGACCTTTCGCAAAGTCAGTTACCGTTGCTATGACCGTCAAGCCTTTCAGAACTATCCAGGAAGTAGCCGGAAAACACCAAAACATGAAGGAAGAAATCAGCGCATTGTGTGGTTAAAAGTAACAGTAGTAATACATTAGCTATCAATAATAGCTAGTAGCAAGCTTAGCTTGGAGCAGACAGGTATTTTTGTTGATTTTGGATGGATTAAGCTGGCCATGGGGTCTGCTATACTGTGACATCTATTGACGACATTGCGCTTCTTGCGTTCTGGGTTTCGGGAAGGGAAAGAAAATGACACCCCCTCCAAACTTTTCACATATCTAGTATCCGATCTGCAGATCCCATAGGCACACCGTTTCAGCATTTTGTTGTGTGTTTGAAAGCTTGACGGACCGTTGCTAAGGTCGGATTGGACAAGCACCGTTCTGGGGAGGTACTTTGCGAAAGCTCAATTGAACTCGAGGCGTTCTAGAGGAGTGTAAAGTCTACCTCGGCTGTACACAGTTACGGCTCCTGATCGGTCTAAAGTCTACGGTGAGTGAACGCTCTTTACTAATCGGAAGCCGAAAGAGCCGATTGTAGCGTACCAGTCATAGGTCCCAGATGAGACGAGCATCAAAGCTTATCAAGAGGAAGAAGAGTGGTTTTCAAAGTTTACGGCGATGTTTGTTCTTCGATGATTCGTTTGAAGGAAAAGTGTTAGCTATAGCTATTAGCGATTTTCCATAGGAACAACTTCACGAACTCACAGGCTGGCGCGAATTACAAGTGGAACTACCCCGTAGTCGCCCTGTCGAGAGTCGTGTTTCCATAGCGACGTAGGAACCGCCGGGATCATGAGTTGACGTCAACATTTTGCGACAGCTTTCACCGCGACGTAATTATCCCATCCAGGTGGCGGGAAATGTCGAGGTAAATCGTCTCGTTTCTCCTGGAGGACTCGAGCCCCCGCTGAACCTCGTCGGTGGCGTAGTCAGCCAACAAAGCCTGCACCTCCTCGTCTGTCCGTTTCTCGGCTGATTTCTCCATTTCGCTTGATCGAAATTAAGTTTGCTACCACACAGCTTGGTTGCTGGCTTATACAATCGCGCTTGTTGAACACCGAAGTAGAAGGCTGGTTGCTTCCGACGTTCAACCAATCGGCGTCGAGCCCCTCCCAGCAGGTTTTCAGGGCCGCTCAGAAGTACCGACCCCAGAGCAGGGACTAGAGACGCTCCCTTAAAAGTCCCAGTAAGAGTTCCGGTCAGGGGTAGTTCCTCTAGTGGAAACACCAGCAAAGCTGCCGGCCCCCTAAAAGGTTCGGGTAGTTCCGCTGGTGGAAAATGGCCTTATGAGTTGTGTTGACAGCTTGCTTCACAAGGGGCGTCACTCCAGATACTGAAAGCAAAGGTTCACCTACTTTTGCCACTCACAGATGTGAAATATTGGATCATTTTGCTCAATAAATGAATGAGCAAGTATCATATTTTTGTCTCATTTGTTTAATTGGGTTTTCTTCATCTACTTTTAGGACTCGTCGCCGGACCGAATCCCCGTGTTACCCCCGCCTTGATTGGTGTCGCTAAAGCCACAATTGGCCGTGTGTGCGGGTGTGAAGCCGGATGTGAGTATGTGTCGAGGTGGCTGCAGTAGCGCCTCCTCTGATCGGTCGGGGCGCCTGTTCGGGGGAGAGGGAGAACTGGAGGAATAGCGTGATCCCGCCACGCGCTACGTCGCCCTGGCGAAACGCCTCACTGTCAGGGGAACGAAGCGGCTGGCGACTCCACATGCGTCGGAGGAGGCATGTGGTAGTCTGCAGCCCTCCCCGCAATGGCAGAGGGGATGGAGCAGAAACCGGGAGGGATCGGAAGAGTGGGGTAATTGGTCCCATATAATTGGGGAGACAAAGAGGAACGAAACCCCGATGATGAATTAAGGGACGCAAGATTATTAACACGCCGAATGTCGTAAAGTTTGTGTTTTCCTGCCTTAACGGGAACCATATTGTTTTTCTTTTGACATTTAATCAGGGGAGAGCGCGAACGCAGTCCCCCACTACCAGAAATTATGCAGTCGAGATTCCCACGTTTGGGGAATTCGCACAGGTCAGCACAACCGGAGTGCAATGGTCAAGCCTCGCCGTGGGTGAACCACCTTCTTGATCATGGTGTCTCCCCTGCCAGGTAAGTATGAACCCCAGCCATCGCACAGAGGAGCTGATTCTGACACACATCTATCTGTATGACGGTGCCACGGCATCAAGTAAAGCGACTGCTTTGTCCTCACAGAAATCAAGGTTTGTTTCTTTTAACATGTAAACGGGGGAGAGCGCGAACGCAGTCCCCCACTACCGGAAATGATGCAGTCCAGAGTCTATAACATTTGGGGAATTGACCTTTCGCAAAGTCAGTTACCGTTGCTATGACCGTCAAGCCTTTCAGAACTATCCAGGAAGTAGCCGGAAAACACCAAAACATGAAGGAAGAAATCAGCGCATTGTGTGGTTAAAAGTAACAGTAGTAATACATTAGCTATCAATAATAGCTAGTAGCAAGCTTAGCTTGGAGCAGACAGGTATTTTTGTTGATTTTGGATGGATTAAGCTGGCCATGGGGTCTGCTATACTGTGACATCTATTGACGACATTGCGCTTCTTGCGTTCTGGGTTTCGGGAAGGGAAAGAAAATGACACCCCCTCCAAACTTTTCACATATCTAGTATCCGATCTGCAGATCCCATAGGCACACCGTTTCAGCATTTTGTTGTGTGTTTGAAAGCTTGACGGACCGTTGCTAAGGTCGGATTGGACAAGCACCGTTCTGGGGAGGTACTTTGCGAAAGCTCAATTGAACTCGAGGCGTTCTAGAGGAGTGTAAAGTCTACCTCGGCTGTACACAGTTACGGCTCCTGATCGGTCTAAAGTCTACGGTGAGTGAACGCTCTAGACTAATCGGAAGCCGAAAGAGCCGATTGTAGCGTACCAGTCATAGGTCCCAGATGAGACGAGCATCAAAGCTTATCAAGAGGAAGAAGAGTGGTTTTCAAAGTTTACGGCGATGTTTGTTCTTCGATGATTCGTTTGAAGGAAAAGTGTTAGCTATAGCTATTAGCGATTTTCCATAGGAACAACTACACGAACTCACAGGCTGGCGCGAATTACAAGTGGAACTACCCCGTAGTCGCCCTGTCGAGAGTCGTGTTTCCATAGCGACGTAGGAACCGCCGGGATCATGAGTTGACGTCAACATTTTGCGACAGCTTTCACCGCGACGTAATTATCCCATCCAGGTGGCGGGAAATGTCGAGGTAAATCGTCTCGTTTCTCCTGGAGGACTCGAGCCCCCGCTGAACCTCGTCGGTGGCGTAGTCAGCCAACAAAGCCTGCACCTCCTCGTCTGTCCGTTTCTCGGCTGATTTCTCCATTTCGCTTGATCGAAATTAAGTTTGCTACCACACAGCTTGGTTGCTGGCTTATACAATTGCGCTTGTTGAACACCGAAGTAGAAGGCTGGTTGCTTCCGACGTTCAACCAATCGGCGTCGAGCCCCTCCCAGCAGGTTTTCAGGGCCGCTCAGAAGTACCGACCCCAGAGCAGGGACTAGAGACGCTCCCTTAAAAGTCCCAGTAAGAGTTCCGGTCAGGGGTAGTTCCTCTAGTGGAAACACCAGCAAAGCTGCCGGCCCCCTAAAAGGTTCGGGTAGTTCCGCTGGTGGAAAATGGCCTTATGAGTTGTGTTGACAGGTTGCTTCACAAGGGGCGTCACTCCAGATACTGAAAGCAAAGGTTCACCTACTTTTGCCACTCACAGATGTGAAATATTGGATCATTTTGCTCAATAAATGAATGAGCAAGTATCATATTTTTGTCTCATTTGTTTAATTGGGTTTTCTTCATCTACTTTTAGGACTCGTCGCCGGACCGAATCCCCGTGTTACCCCCGCCTTGATTGGTGTCGCTAAAGCCACAATTGGCCGTGTGTGCGGGTGTGAAGCCGGATGTGAGTATGTGTCGAGGTGGCTGCAGTAGCGCCTCCTCTGATCGGTCGGGGCGCCTGTTCGGGGGAGAGGGAGAACTGGAGGAATAGCGTGATCCCGCCACGCGCTACGTCGCCCTGGCGAAACGCCTCACTGTCAGGGGAACGAAGCGGCTGGCGACTCCACATGCGTCGGAGGAGGCATGTGGTAGTCTGCAGCCCTCCCCGCAATGGCAGAGGGGATGGAGCAGAAACCGGGAGGGATCGGAAGAATGGGGTAATTGGTCCCATATAATTGGGGAGACAAAGAGGAACGAAACCCCGATGATGAATTAAGGGACGCAAGATTATTAACACGCCGAATGTCGTAATGTTTATGTTTTCCTGCCCTAACGTGAACCATATTGTTTTTCTTTTGACATCTAATCAGGGGAGAGCGCGAACGCAGTCCCCCACTACCAGAAATTATGCAGTCGAGATTCCCACGTTTGGGGAATTCGCACATGTCAGCACAACCGGAGTGCAATGGTCAAGCCTCGCCGTGGGTGAACCACCTTCTTGATCATGGTGTCTCCCCTGCCAGGTAAGTATGAACCCCAGCCATCGCACAGAGGAGCTGATTCTGACACACATCTATCTGTATGACGGTGCCACGGCATCAAGTAAAGCGACTGCTTTGTCCTCACAGAAATCAAGGTTTGTTTCTTTTAACATGTAAACGGGGGAGAGCGCGAACGCAGTCCCCCACTACCGGAAATGATGCAGTCCAGAGTCTATAACATTTGGGGAATTGACCTTTCGCAAAGTCAGTTACCGTTGCTATGACCGTCAAGCCTTTCAGAACTATCCAGGAAGTAGCCGGAAAACACCAAAACATGAAGGAAGAAATCAGCGCATTGTGTGGTTAAAAGTAACAGTAGTAATACATTAGCTATCAATAATAGCTAGTAGCAAGCTTAGCTTGGAGCAGACAGGTATTTTTGTTGATTTTGGATGGATTAAGCTGGCCATGGGGTCTGCTATACTGTGACATCTATTGACGACATTGCGCTTCTTGCGTTCTGGGTTTCGGGAAGGGAAAGAAAATGACACCCCCTCCAAACTTTTCACATATCTAGTATCCGATCTGCAGATCCCATAGGCACACCGTTTCAGCATTTTGTTGTGTGTTTGAAAGCTTGACGGACCGTTGCTAAGGTCGGATTGGACAAGCACCGTTCTGGGGAGGTACTTTGCGAAAGCTCAATTGAACTCGAGGCGTTCTAGAGGAGTGTAAAGTCTACCTCGACTGTACACAGTTACGGCTCCTGATCGGTCTAAAGTCTACGGTGAGTGAACGCTCTAGACTAATCGGAAGCCGAAAGAGCCGATTGTAGCGTACCAGTCATAGGTCCCAGATGAGACGAGCATCAAAGCTTATCAAGAGGAAGAAGAGTGGTTTTCAAAGTTTACGGCGATGTTTGTTCTTCGATGATTCGTTTGAAGGAAAAGTGTTAGCTATAGCTATTAGCGATTTTCCATAGGAACAACTACACGAACTCACAGGCTGGCGCGAATTACAAGTGGAACTACCCCGTAGTCGCCCTGTCGAGAGTCGTGTTTCCATAGCGACGTAGGAACCGCCGGGATCATGAGTTGACGTCAACATTTTGCGACAGCTTTCACCGCGACGTAATTATCCCATCCAGGTGGCGGGAAATGTCGAGGTAAATCGTCTCGTTTCTCCTGGAGGACTCGAGCCCCCGCTGAACCTCGACGGTGGCGTAGTCAGCCAACAAAGCCTGCACCTCCTCGTCTGTCCGTTTCTCGGCTGATTTCTCCATTTCGCTTGATCGAAATTAAGTTTGCTACCACACAGCTTGGTTGCTGGCTTATACAATTGCGCTTGTTGAACACCGAAGTAGAAGGCTGGTTGCTTCCGACGTTCAACCAATCGGCGTCGAGCCCCTCCCAGCAGGTTTTTAGGGCCGCTCAGAAGTACCGACCCCAGAGCAGGGACTAGAGACGCTCCCTTAAAAGTCCCAGTAAGAGTTCCGGTCAGGGGTAGTTCCTCTAGTGGAAACACCAGCAAAGCTGCCGGCCCCCTAAAAGGTTCGGGTAGTTCCGCTGGTGGAAAATGGCCTTATGAGTTGTGTTGACAGGTTGCTTCACAAGGGGCGTCACTCCAGATACTGAAAGCAAAGGTTCACCTACTTTTGCCACTCACAGATGTGAAATATTGGATCATTTTGCTCAATAAATGAATGAGCAAGTATCATATTTTTGTCTCATTTGTTTAATTGGGTTTTCTTCATCTACTTTTAGGACTCGTCGCCGGACCGAATCCCCGTGTTACCCCCGCCTTGATTGGTGTCGCTAAAGCCACAATTGGCCGTGTGTGCGGGTGTGAAGCCGGATGTGAGTATGTGTCGAGGTGGCTGCAGTAGCGCCTCCTCTGATCGGTCGGGGCGCCTGTTCGGGGGAGAGGGAGAACTGGAGGAATAGCGTGATCCTGCCACGCGCTACGTCGCCCTGGCGAAACTCCTCACTGTCAGGGGAACGAAGCGGCTGGCGACTCCACATGCGTCGGAGGAGGCATGTGGTAGTCTGCAGCCCTCCGCGCAATGGCAGAGGGGATGGAGCAGAAACCGGGAGGGATCGGAAGAGTGGGGTAATTGGTCCCATATAATTGGGGAGACAAAGAGGAACGAAACCCCGATGATGAATTAAGGGACGCAAGATTATGAGCATGCCGAATGTCGTAATGTCTGTGTTTTCCTGTCTTAACGGGAACCATATTGTTTTTCTTCTGACATTTATTCAGGGGAGAGCGCGAACGCAGTCCCCCACTACCAGAAATTATGCAGTCGAGATTCCCACGTTTGGGGAATTTGCACAGGTCAGCACAACCGGAGTGCAATGGTCAAGCCTCGCCGTGGGTGAACCACCTTCTTGATCATGGTGTCTCCCTTGCCAGGTAAGTATGAACCCCAGCCATCGCACAGAGGACCTGATTCTGACACACATCTATCTGTATGACGGTGCCACGGCATCAAGTAAAGCGACTGCTTTGTCCTCACAGAAATCAAGGTTTGTTTCTTTTAACATGTAAACGGGTAAGAGCGCGAACGCAGCCCCCCACTACCGGAAATGATGCAGTCCAGAGTCTATAACATTTGGGGAATTGAACACGAGGCCTTCTGCAGGAGTGTAAAGTCTACCTCGACTGTACACCGTTACGGCTCCTGATTGGTCTAAAGTCTACGGCGAGTGTACGCTCTAGACCAATCGGAAGCCGAAACTGTCGCAGAGCCGATTGTAGCGGACCAGTCAAACGTCGATTATGCAAATTCCGCGTAGCGACGTCATCCGAGCGGTCAGATCAGACGAGCATCAAAGCTTATCAACAGGAAGAAAAATGGTTTTCAAAGTTCAAGTTTAAGGCGATGTTTGTTCTTCGATGATTCGTTTGAAGGAAAAGTGTTAGTGTGGTATTACGTCAGGGCAAATGTGGCTATCTGTCATTTCATGTGATTAGACTGACAAGCAATTGTGGCAAGTAGCACAGGGCCGTATAACCAGGACAGAACGATAGTAGAAGATAAACTTGTTTATGCCCAAAAGTAGGATAAGTGACATTCCATCATGTAAGTGTAACCATTATTAGACAGAAAACAGTAGTAGCAGCACATCAAGACAACCATTAAACTGTCAAAGGGGGATTGATACGTCAATAAAAGTCTTATTTTGAGTGATCCTCGTCTCATTGACTTTTTTTTTGTTTTTGCAATGTCTCTGTATCACTGGCCACCACAGAGAAAAATTGGCGTCATGAACAGGATTGGATAAAGCAAGCTGCCTTCGACGCAGGGTGGACCCAGCTCTGGACTCCTCACGGAAAAGTGGTAAGCAATATTTTGCTTTATTACAAATATTTCTGTGAGGAGATTGGTGCTGAGACGCCCATTATCTGCGCCGGTAAGAGCTGCTTCTAGAAGCTTACCAAATGTAACGACCAAATTAAAGAGACAAGGGTCCTTCTGCATGGGGGGTTAACACGGGTAGAGAGTGAAGCGTCTATCTCAGAAAAGATTTGGACGAGGCACGGTACAGTATTTTGTGTAACAGTATATAGGGGATATACGGTATCTTTTGCAAAGTACAGTGTCTCAGGGCACGGTACAGTATCAAGAAACAGTAAGAAACGTTTGATACCGTGTCCACCAAGCCCTAGCTCAGGGGAGGTAGGAGCCTGTTTAGGGAAACAGGGACAGGTATGGCACAGTATCAGGGCGTAATAGTACACCCGGATACAGTATCTAAATCCTCCAGCCTGAAGGATAATAAGCTGGTAGATAAAAGCCTGCGCCTGGTTGGGCCCTAAACCGGTCCGCAGTCTTGTAAAACCAGCGGAGGGGCCGAGCCACACTCCAGGTTGAGGGACGCTGAGGGACGTGTGACCCACGACACTCAATAGGGGAGAGCGCCTGTTGACCCCCCTTCTAGAGGCTGGGGAGATAAGGGAGGAAAGGCGACAAGGATATCCGAGCCAGCCCGATAAGCCTGTGTGAGCCACAGAAACTCCGGGACGGAGCCGGCGCCTGGCCTCTAACAAAAAACAAAACACTTCTCTTCACAAGACTGTAGGACCTATGAGTCAGGCCCCTTATAGATAACACACTAGTACACATGATAACAGGAGGGGAGGAAATAAGAATAAACGAACAGACAAGATTAGGAGTAGAAACTCTTTGGAGTCTTTGTGATTTTGTTCTGTGTAATAATGTGGAGAAGAGCGCAAGTTCAGATGGAAGAGTAAAACAGACAAAAGGCATTACAGGAGAACAGACCGCTAAGGAATTTGTACTGATACAGCCTAGTCTATAGATGGCGCTGTGGTGATACTGATATTGCAGGACACTGTGTTGTATGTTATGCGGGAACGAAGAATAAACTACGCACTTGAGAATAGCATCTGGCGTGAGTAGCAGTCGTTACATGGCACCAGGAGTAAATCCAGAGTAAAACGGTCAAAACAAAGAAATAATGATATAGGTCCGCCTGACGAGCTAAAGTTAACAGGCAATGTCCACCAGAACTGGAAAAGCTTCAGGCAGTGTTTTGGGTTTAACCTGCTGGTGGTAGGGATAGAAGAAGATGACGACCGTGGCAAGATAGCCCTGCTGCTAACTGGAGCTGGCAGATCCGCGCTGGATGTGTACAACACCACGTACGCATTTACGGAGGATGAGAAAGACCAGTTTCCCGCGGTCCTGGGGACATTTGAGGACTACTGCACGCCAAGAAAGAATGAAACATACGAACGGTATGTCTTCAGAAACAGAATGCAAAAAGTAGGAGAGTCCATAGAAAGTTATGTGACAGACCTACGTCTGTAACTTCAGCACACCGTGTGAGTCCATGACAAGAGACCAAATCGTCGTAGGAGTGCAGGACAAGAGAGTAAGGCTACTTTTATTAAAGGAAACTGACCTTACTCTAGAAAAAGCAGTAGAGATTTACCAAGCATCTGAAAGCACAAAGCTACAGCTCAAGTCCTTTGACAATGACAGTGAAACAACGATCGAGTCAGTTGATGCAGTGCAAAAGCACAAGAAGAAAAATGAGAAATGTCAGTCACAGAAAACGAAAGAGAAACAACGTGGAGAAAGACTATCAAAAGAATATGGCAAAGACTGTGAACGATGTGAAAGCCAACATGCTCCAAACAAGTGCCCAGCATATGGCAAAGGATGTTGCAAATGTGGAGGTAAAAATCATTTTGCGAGGACATGTGTCACAAAGAAAAAAGTGCATGTAGTGGGACAGGCAAAAGAGGCAAGTGACAGTGATGGTGATGATGTGCTGTATGTAGAGACAGTAGCACTAGTGGATGAGGATGGCACTGAAGATGAATGGATAGCCAACTTAGAAGTGGATAATGTAACAGTCCCAATGAAGATAGACACAGGGGCATGTGTCAATATCCTACCCATGAGATACTACAAGAAACTGAACATGAAGCCCAAAATGAGACCAAAGAAAGTGAACATAAGAGCGTATAACAATGAGCCTATACCATCAAAGGGTGTGTTTAGGGCTACCCTGTCAGGAGAGGGGCGCTCTTTTAGCGCACTGTTTGTCCTAGTAGATTAGGATAGACAGCCTTTAGTAGGTCTGAAAGCAAGTGAGAGGCTATACGCCCATTTCACGCCGCGGCCATCTTGGATTTAAAAAAAACCAAGGGGCGGGAACTTAGCCACGCCCCCTTCTTACTTCATTGAAAACACTGCTGGAAGCAACATGTCGTACTGCTGTGTACCATCCTGCAACTCCTATCAAAGAAGGGAAAGAGATAAATCCTTGACGTTTCAAAAATGTTTGCTCCTGTTTTTAGTCGCATTGGTGACTTAATAGCGGAAGAAGATGAAGAGGAACATGAGGGAGATAGGTGAGTTGTTACTGTCAGTACAATACAATTTTTCAAACATGTAGATTACTGCATTGTATAATATGTATATATATATATATATTCACTAATCTTTCAATAGTGGATAGCTCTGTTCTGACACATCATCTTGATAACAGGAAAATGTGTGGATTTATATTGCTTCCCACATGTATGACATATCCTCATGTGTCCAGTGAGGTTTGGGCGACTCTACCTGATCATGACTACGACGTGAAGCCCCGTTCTGTGGAAGACCAGCTTGACGCAGTAAAGAAACGCATGGCTTTCCTGGAGGACGAAAATAAAAAGCTGAAAAGTGAGCGTTTTGGTCTAGAACGCTTCCAGTGTGCGCCCAATCTGATCAGGTTTTACACTGGTTTTAAGGATTACCACACCCTCAAAGCACTCTTCCTAGCTTTACAGCCTACTGCAGAGTCCATGGTGCGATGGACTCAAATGCAAAGGAACAGCCATAACCTAGAACACATTTCTGTGTCTGGCTTCCATGCAGAGCATTTATCGCTGATTGATCAGTTTTTCCCGTTCTTGTGCCGTGTGAGGCAGGGCTTTTTTGCTCTGGATTTATCTGTACGATTCAATGTGTCGCCAGCCAGAGTCAGCAGGAACTGTACAACGTGAGCCAACTATTTGCTCTTTATGTTAGGGACCCTCCCAATATGGCCTAGTAGAGCAGCAATAGACGAGCTAATGCCACCAGTATTCAGGGAATTCTACCCAAACACAAGAGTGATACTAGACTGCACAGAGATCCGCATCGAGACAGCTAGTTCGAAGGTTTTGAACACCATGACATACTCCCATTATAAAAGTAACACTACACTGAAATCCCTAATTGGGATCACTCCCTCAGGGTCAGTTAGCCTGGTAAGTAATCTATACACAGGATGTATTTCTGATAAGGAGATAACTAAGAGGTCAGGTGTTCTGGACCTCTTAGAGTCAGGTGATGAGGTCATGGCCGATAAGGGCTTCCTTATCAAAGACCTGCTCGATGAAATAGATGTAAAACTTGTCATCCCTGCATTTTTAGGCCCAAGTGGACAGTTTAGCTGTGATGAGCTCACAGACACACGGAGTATTGCTGGCTTGAGAATACACGTCGAATGGTCAATAAGACGCATAAAGGAGTACCACATTTTTGATGGAGTCATACCCCTTTCACTAAGTGGAACAGTCAACCAACTGTGGACTGTGTGTGCTCTCCTAACTAATTTTCAGGGACCACTGTTTTAAACCTTCGTTAAATTCAGCTGACAAGAAAATAGTGCACACAAACCTTAGATAGATTGAAACATATTTAACTTCATTTCAGTACAGTCCCATTTTTTAGCCCACACCTTGAGATGAGCAATCACTGTCTTAGTTTAGTAAACAATTGATGATTTGAGTTGGTAGCGAGTTCCAGTTTATTGCTACAACAGAATGACAGTTGACCGAACATATTTTAGTTTAAAATGAACCAACAGTTTTGTTAAAGTTAAAGGACAAAGAATGAAAATATTGTAGATGGGACAATCTAATGTATAAATATTGAATGTACAGTATAAAATTGAAATGTATCTTATTTTTTATTTTATTGTGATTAAACAGCTTCTTTGAATACAGCCCTGTGTGTGTCTCTCCTCACTGGCACAGGAGAGGCAGAAAATACTCGAAAAAGAAAAGATCCAGCTTAGTTTTCATATTGTGGTAAATGACGGTAGGTGCTCGTGGTTGGTAGTCCAAACCATGTTTGCTGCTGGCCCCGGCTGCATTGATTTCCGATTGAGTAAGAAGGGGGCGTGGTTAAGTTCCCACCACTTGTTTTTTTTAAAATCCAAGATGGCCACGGCGTGAAATGGGCATATACAGGACTACATAGACACACGAAGATATACAGAACTACTTAGACACACGAAGTTATAACGGATTACATACACACACGACGATATACAGGACTACATAGACACACGAGGATATACAGGACTACATAGACACACGAGGATATACAGGACTACATAGACACACGAAGATATACAGGACTACAGAGACATACGAAGTTATAACGGATTACATACACACACGAGGATATACAGGATTACATAGACACACGAAGATATACAGGACTACATAGAGACACGAAGTTATAACGGATTACATACACACACGAGGATATACAGGACTACATAGACACACGAAGATATACAGGACTACATAGACACACGAAGTTATAACGGATTACATACACACACGACGATATACAGGACTACATAGACACACGAAGATATAAAGGACTACAGAGACATACGAAGTTATAACGGATTACATACACACACGACGATATACAGGACTACATAGACACACTAAATATACAGGACTACATAGACACACGAAGTTATAACGGATTACATACACACACGAGGATATACAGGACTACATAGACACACGAAGTTATAACGGATTACATACACACACGACGATATACAGGACTACATAGACACACGAAGATATACAGGACTACATAGACACACAAGGATATACAGGACTACATAGACACACGAAGTTATAACGCATTACATACACACACGAGGATAAACAGGACTACATAGACACACGAGGATATACAGGACTACATAGACACACGAAGTTATAACGGATTACATACACACACGAGGATATACAGGACTACATAGACACACGAGGATATACAGGACTACATAGACACACGAAGTTATAACGGATTACATACACACACGACGATATACAGGACTACATAGACACACGAAGATATACAGGACTACATAGACACACGAAGTTATAACGGATTACATACACACACGACGATATACAGGACTACATAGACACACGAGGATATACAGGACTACATAGACACACGAAGATATACAGGACTACATAGACACACGAAGATATACAGGACTACATAGACACACGATGGTAAGTGGTTTTCCCTTGTTTGGTTTGCCGACGTGATTTACTCCAGTCATGTGAATTCAAGACAGTCCAAGGGATGCTGCGGATTCGCGGCTGAATCTGAATTGGTTAGCTTCCCTGGTTATTCTGTAGTATATGAACACCATTATAAAAAGTATTTAGTACCTGAAGATGGCGGAGAAGAAGATGATGTTCGCCGCCATCGCTGCGCTGTGGGCTGCGCTGTGGGCCCAGAGACCGCGGCCTTGCCCGGAGCTGCGCCCGGGGAGGTAACGCCGAGGGCGGTTTGACAGGGCGCGGAAGCGGGGCAGGCTAAGCTAGCTGCTAGCCCACGCAGACCGGCAGTTCCGGTAACACCGAGGTGGGTTTGGCGGCGGTCTCGCCTGGCGTCGAAAGGTTTTTGTGACGTGGTCGCTGTCTGACTTTCTGTCAGTTTGGAGGAATCCGACGACGACTTTATAATTCAGTGTCCTTATTTCAATGGTGACGGTTACAGTCATACAATAGCTAGCTCCGCAGTAGCGACTCGTCTGAGCGCTAAACATAGCCTGACGATTATGTGGTTCCCCTGCGTCCTCATGCGTCAGATGGACCAATCAGCTTGCGGCTAACTTAACAGCCAATAGGAGTGCTTGTATCACATCCTTATAGACAAACGGGCTATTATATTCTAGAGCAGTGGTTCTCAACCTTTTTGGGGTCCTGGACCCCCTGCGTATTTTTGATCTACCCTGAGGAACCTTCCACCTGATCTTGGGGGAGGGGGGTTGCAATTTGATAGAAACAGTAGAAACTGAATTTAAAATTGCATTATAGCATTTATTCACTCTTTGGGGCAAAAATAAGAGCTTTCAGTTGTAACTTAGATATAGTTAACAAAACAGAATTCGTATGCAGTAACTTTCAGATATATGTAACAACAGAATTTTTATGCAGTAACTTTTAACAATGCAAACGGGAGCGAGATCTATTATTAAAATACAATAAATTACACTTGTGAAACAGATGTAATTAGAGAAAAAAGTCCTGTTACCCTTTATAGTTTAGGTAGATAAAGGTCTCGGTCACATTTGAGTAAAATAATCCTATTTCTATAAATGTCATAGGATCTTTTTTTTAAATATATTTTATTTTCACGGACCCCTTGCAATTACACCACGGACCACTAGGGGTCCGCGGACACCCGGTTGAGAAACACTGTTCTAGAGAATATTACAGTCGTCTGGAGGGCGGGGAGGTGTGTCAAGGGTGTCTGGCTGGGAGAGGTGGCGCTGGTTCGGCTGGGAGCGCTTGGTCTGATTCGTCCGGTTGCCACAGCAACCACGCGGCCCCTGCCTGGAGCTGCGGACGAGGATGCATGAATGGAAAATAGACCATGATGGAGACACACACACACACACACACACACACACACACACACACACACACATTGATTGACTTATTGACAACAGCTGTAGATTACAGATACTTTACCAATTTATAGGAAAATACTTTTAGACTCAGTTTGGGTGTTATGGGGGAGACCGTGTGGTCACGTGACTTTGGCTTGAGCCGTTGTAACAGAAGAAAACCGTCTTTTAAAGGAAATGCTGCAGTCTGCAACTCATTACTGATAAATCACCATATCATATGTTCCATCTACTGCAGCACATTTACTCTATGCTCACCTCATGTAGTGTGTGTGTGTGTGTGTGTGTGTGTGTGTGTGTGTGTGTGTGTGTGTGCGCGCGTGTGCGCGTGCGCGCGTGCGCGCGTGCACATGCAAACTTCTCCATCATGGCCTATTTCCCATTCATGCAACATAATAATAATAATACGTGTTAATGTTATTAATAACGTTAATATATAATGTGTAATTAGTGTTAATAATAATAATAATAATAACAACAATAATAAATAGTGAGTTGAAGTCAACTGAAACTTAAATGCCGCCGGTCCGATGTCTCCTACCATCGACTCTGCTCCTGATTAAAGCGACATTAGAGATTTGCAGAGCGTAACGCACATTGTGGTCGACAGCGTTTGTAGTATTCAGGTACTAAATACTTCCTCAGAGTATTCTGCCAAACACCGGGGGACATTACTGAAGATGCATCAAGACACCTGGTTGGCATGAAACATGGCTGAGTGAAGCTGGACTGATGGTCCGTCTAGTCGTCTAGTGTGTTCACTCTGATGACTGCAAGATAAATAATCAGGGAAATCTGTCCTGGTGTCTGCAGTCTCCTACATGTTCAACATCACTTACCAACATGTGAAATGTCTTCTGTTGTGTGCCAGGCTAAATAGACAACTGACAGTCCAGTAATCTGACTTGGTTATTCCAGAGTTGTTTCAGCTCTAAAGTAGTCTCAGTTCCTCATGGATCTTTTCTTTCTCTGCAGAGGGAAAACATGACAGGGAACACATTTACAGAGGCATTTTCTCCACAGGAAGCTCGGCAGGGGAACCAGGATGGAGTCCACCAAATAAAAGTGAGGTTTTCCGTCCCCTCATCATGAGGTTCCCAAGAACTTTGACACCACAGTGAGTCTCAGCTTTTCATCAGCCTTTTGGACAACTCACACTTTTGTTCATACTGCTGTTTGGTTTAATGTCTGGTCATGTGTATATTAATCGATGTTTCTGTTGTCTGTTGTTCTTCCCGCCAGTTGAGTCAGATGTCTGTGGGCCGTTTGAACATGGTAAGTTCACTTCACTTTACACCACGCAGAAAATCTTAATAGCCAAAGAAAACATCAACAGGTCAACAGGTGTTTAGAGTTTCAGATGAAGAACCATGTTTGTCTTGATGAGGTGGGAGCAGGTCTTTTGGGCTTCAGTGAATCATTTGATATCTCTATAGAGTTTTAACCTCCTGTATTCACAAAATGTGAGACCTGAAAACATCACATCTGCCAATGTAGTACAGCCTAGTATGTACATGGTTCTTCATCAGAATTAGACCAGACCAGTTTGGACATTTAAGCTAACTCATGGAAGACCAATCTAATGCTCATCATCCTTCTGTGATTGGCTGGCAGGGTTTACTACAGGAGCTGATGGGGATTCACATGGAGGTGGTAACTTTTGTCTCAGAGGTCATTAAGGAGACGTTCTTCCCCGCCCTCATCTGCTTCATTCAAACCTATGGCCCTCTCTCCTCTAATGGGTAAGTTTCCCTTTTTTTGTTCCATCCCGCTGGACATGTTAAAACTCAGCTTTAGGGAACGAAAAACCCTTTTCTGATACTGAGGAACTTTTATAGAAGTTTGATCCTTCCATCATATTGATCCTTTTGAATGCTGATTCACTCTCTACCAGAGTAGAAATAGTTTGACCATAGTAATCCAACTAGAAAATATTAATGTGCAGTCCTGAACTGCTGGTACTCTGAAATGGCCAAAAAAAATAAAAATAAAATAGTGTCACTATTTAAGTTTCCACACTCATGAGATAATTTAACAGAAAATTAGATAGAAACTGAGTGTTTCATAAGTGTGGGAGATCTCATTGTTGTCATTAAAACCATGTCATTAATATCAGGCTCTGGGGAGACAATGCTTTTTAACTCTTAACCATTTCCTTTTTATTCACAGTTCCCACAGATATTCCTCCAAGCCCCAACATGACTATTTTGGAATTAGCCGAGAGGATATCGTAAGGACCATGGTCAAGTCAAGTGTCGCCATGAAATGGTGGATTCGGAGAGCCAAGGGTTAATTTTCTCTGGTTTCATGTGCTCGGTGACTGAAGACGTAGTGAGGGATGTAAATTCAGCGATGTCTGAGGTCCTCCAGGCCCCTGCAGACCACACTTCAGCGGGGGAGCCACAAGTCTCTGATGATATCCGAGCGGTGGACATATTGGATGGTATTTCTGCCACCATGTACTCCTACCTGAAAAGACGACTTATAGGAGGGTATGAAAGTGTGGACAGCATCTCATACACAGATGCGGCATCCCATGAACGTTGGCTGTTGTGCAGGAGAGCTGCGAAAAAGGGAAAACATCTCATCTCTGCGGCGGCCAAATACTGCAAAGGACTGGCACATAAGGGCACCACAGAAGAAGAGATGGAGGAGGAACTGCTGCAGGATTTATCAGAGCCGTCCTCTTCTGTCATTGTGGGTCAGTCCCAGCTGGACAGTTACACTAGCATGGTGATTGACCAGATGGGGATGGTACGTGAGGAGCAGATGTCAGTGAACAGAGATGACTGTGACATGTTGTCTCTGTCTGAGCCTCTGTTGGAGGAGCTTCTTGACCATGTGAGAATCACCATCTCCAGTCACTCTTCTGCCAGTCGGAACAAGACCAAGTGCGGTTTTCTGCATGCACTCTTTTCAAAGGTGCGTCATCATTTCTTAAATGTTGAACAGAGCAGAACAGAATATCAATTTATGTGTCTCCTCTATGCAGCCTTCTTTGTGTCATATTCATTCTTACGTGTTTCTAACAATGCACATATTATTTGATTGTCTTTTTTTCAGAGCTCCAAAAAATGCCAAGGAGAGAAGACGCGACGACACCGGTTCAGATGGGCTTGACAGAACTCATCCAGGGCTCCAGCAGGTGTGGCGTTGTCCGCTGAGTCCATTGTGGCCAGATTGTTCTGTTACGAACACTGGTGGGTGGGGACGCAAGCGCAGGACAGACACAAATACAGACACACACAGTAGTGGTGGTTTGAAAGATGATAATGTATTTTGCAGAAGGGGAGGGGATGAGGATAATCTTCCGAGTGTGGCTGGCGTGAGCAGGAAGATGGCAGGCAGGTGAGCAAGAGTCCACGGAGGGTGAACAACAATCTGGCGATGCAGGATGAACTTGATGAGCTTGATGGAAGACAGCTGTGGCCAATCATCCAGGTGTGGCTACTCAGCCAGGAGAGGAGTGCCACGCTCATGCCACACACAACCACAGAGAGACAGACAGGAAAAGAGGGGGGGGGGACACTGCTGGGAAACGTAGGCTGTAACAGCATGTGCCTGAAGAAGAGACCTGAATGCACAAGGACTCTACAGTTGTTGACAACATCTGAACTTTACCGTCAATGCAAAAATAAAAATAAAAATAAACTCTCCGGCATTTAATTTGCTTTCAATCTTTTCTATATGCTGGTGCTTTTTTTTAAATTTATATATGATATGAATACATTTTATTTGTGGGCGTCTTTCAGAGCACTCAAGGACACCTTACAGAACTCAGCTGAAAAAACAAGCAGCGCTGTGTCAGACAGCATAAAATCAAAACAAAGCAGGGTAGACAATAAAAAGTTAACACAACAGATAAGTATAAAATCATCTTCTGCACAAAACTCAATTAAGTGTGGATCAGACTCAATATGCCAGTGTGAAAAGGTGGGTTTTGAGATTGGATGTGAAGGTTGAAAGAGAGTCAGTGTTGTGAAGGTCTTGTGGGAGAGAGGTCCATAGGCGGGGGCAGAACGACTGAAGGCTCTAGTCCCCATGGTAGTCCAGCGGGCCGATGGTGTAGTGAGTTGGAGAGCAGAAGAGGATCTGAGAGTACGGGAGGGCGTGTGGATATGAAGGAGTTCAGAAAGATATGAAGGAGCTGGGTTATTAAGGGCCTTAAAGGGGAGGAGCAGGATCTTGAAGTCAATACGGTATTTAACAGGGAGCCAGTGGAGCTGCTGAAGAACAGGAGTGATGTGATCTATGGAAGGAGTTCTGGTACTGATACGGGCAGCTGAATTCTGGACCAACTGAAGTTTATGAAGACACTTGAGGGGAAGACCAAAGAGGACAGAATTACAGTAGTCAATACGGGATGTAACCAGGGTGTGGGTGAGTATGGCGGTGCTGTTAGGTGTAAGTGACGGGGGGAGACGATTAATATTAAGTTGGTGGAAGTATGCAGACCGAGTAACATTGTTGATGTGGGCTTCAAAAGATGACACCCAGACCCAATAGTCAATAGTCAGAGAAAAACTACCAGGTTTAGCCAAAGTAGATTTACTACCTACTAGGAGTACCTCGGTTTTATCACTACTAAGTTTGGGGAACTGTTATGAAAACCAGGATTTTAATTTCTAATAACAAGGATAACAACACTATAACACAACAATCTTCAGGCATGTACACAAAGACTGACTCATACAGGGGAAATAAGAGGGGATACGGTGCAACGGTGCAGAGCATATACCAGAGATGCTGCGATAGATGTTAGCAGGTTACTTACATACATGTCTGAGGGAGGTGGACATGACAGAGTGTACCAGTACACATACAATGTACAGTACAGTATATACAACATGTACAGTAAAGTATATACAACATGGCTGGATTTATTGACAGTGTTAAGTGTTCATTTGATTGACAGCCTGTGGAAAGAAACTGTAGCACCCGTTTCCTGAGTCTGGAGGTGTAGAAGTCCTGAATGGAGGGCAGGTTGACACCAATGATTTTCTCTGCAGACCTCACTGTCTGTTGTAGTCTGTCCCTGTCCTGTTTGGTGGCTGATCCAAACCAGACAGTGATGGATGTGCAGAGGCCAGACTGGGTTATCGTAGAGCAGAGCTGAATCAGCAGTTCCTGAGGCAGGTTGAACTTCCTGAGCTGGCAGAGAAAGTACATCCTCTGCTGGGCCTTTTTGATGATTGTGTCTATGCTGGATGCCCACCTTAGGTCCCGGGAGATTGTGGAACCCAGAAATCTGTAGGTTTCTTCCCACAGACACCATGCTGTTGAGTGTGCTGGGGGGGGGGCAGTTTTGGGGGGCTCCTCCTGAAGTCCACTGTCATCTCCACTGTTCTGAGCGTGTTCAGCTCCAGGTTGTCATGGCTGATCAGCCTCTCGTCTATATGCAGACTTGTCACCATCCCGGATAAGCCAATGATGGTTGTGTCATCCGCCAACTTCAGGAGCTTAAAAGACGGGTCTGCTTGGCATCCTCCTCATCACATTCTTCATATATGTTATAATTCCTTTATAATTCTGTTATCCTCTTTCAGTGCTGTATTCTGTAAATTGTGTAAACACAACATCCATTGCACGTTGTCCATCTTGGGAGAGAGATCCCTCCTCTGTTGCTCTCCCTGAGCTTTCTTCCTATTTTTTCTCCCCGTTAAAGTTTTTTTTTTTGTACGGAGGTGTTCCTTATCTGATGTGAGAGTCTAAGGACAGGATGTTGTGTTGCTGTAAAGCCCCCTGAGGCACATTTGTAGTGTGTGATACTGGGCTATACAAATGAAATTGACTTGATGTGACTTGAATGAAAGTCAGTAGGAGCAAGATGGAATACATATGGGTGAACAAGAGGGAGGAGAGAACAATGGTGAGGATGCAAGGAGTAGAGGAGACGAAGGTGTATGAGTTTAAATACTTGGGGTCAACTGTCCAAAGTAACGGGGAGTGCAGAAGAGAGGTGAAGAAGAGGGTGCAGGCAGGGTGGAGTGGGTGGAGAAGAGTGTCAGGAGTGATGTGTTACAGAAGGGTACCAGCAAGAGTTAAAGGGAAGGTTTACAAGATGATAGTGAGACCAGCTATGTTGTATGGTTTGGAGACAGTGGCACTGATGGAAAGACAGGAGGTGGAGCAGGAGGTGGCAGAGATGAAGATGATAAGATTTTCATTGGGAGTGATGAAGAAGGACAGGATTGGGAACGAGTATATTAGAGGGACAGCTCAGGTTGGACGGTTTGGAGACAAAGCAAGAGAGACAAGCTGGAGATGGTTTGGACATGTGTGGAGGAGAGATGCTGGGTATACTGGGAGAAGGATGCTGAATATGGAGCTGCCAGGGAAGAGGAGAAGAGGAAGGCCAAAGAGGAGGTTTATGGATGTGGGGAGGGAGGACATGCAGGTGGCTGGTGTGACAGAGGAAGATGCAGAAGACAGGAGGAGATGGAAACGGATGATCCGCTGTGGCGACCCCTAGCGGGAGAAGCCAAAAGTCGTGATAGTAGCAGTATAAAAAGAGATGCGGTTCACCACACGGACAATACGCAGCATGTAGTCATTAACCAGCCAGCAACCAAGTCGCGTGGCTCTCATGATGTAGAACATTGGACACATATGTGGTTTGATTTCAGATGCAATCAATGGGTCCTTTCCAGACTACTATCTCGTCTTGAACTGAACTGAGTTTGTGAGAGTTGGGCTGGTCTTGAGAGTTGGGCTGGTCTTGCCAGGCCAGATGAGAGCAACCCTAAAGCCCCTTATTGTTGCTGTGCAGTTGGGCCATATATATTGCATTTTCGAATGTGCAGCCCAGTAAACAATTTTCACATGCATTATTTTGTGGGATATAAAATGTACCACGATATTAAGTTAGATATTTTCTATTTGGGTTTAAAAATGGATTTGAATCGTATCAAAGTTGCGGCAACTATTGTTTCTGCCATGTTTTTAAACTTTCAGATAAATAGAAATTTCATTATATCTAATTATACTCTTGGAATCACAGTGTGAAGAATTAATGGGATAGCGATGCATACAACCGCCAGCAGATGGAGCTATTGTTCCATAATTGCATTTTTCAGTCTCGTCAGGAACACTTTGTCATTTCAGAAATGAAGCGAAATGCCGTTTCGCCCAGCCCACAGCAGTGCAGCACAGAGACAAACACACGTCCAAAAACTACAAGAATTACAAAAACACACATATCCAAACCGACACATATATCCAAACCGACACACATATCCAAACTAAACAAAAAATCACTGTCCGAGGGAACGAACGCCAGCCAGAACGACTGTGGGAACTGCCAGTCTGCATGGGCTAGCAGTTAGCTTAGCCTGCCCCGCTTCCGCGTCCTGTCAGACCGCCCTTTGTGTTTCCTCCTCGGGCGCAACTCCAGGCAGGGGCCGTGGTCCCTAGGCCCACCGGACGCAGCAGACCAAGCTCTCCCAGCCGATCCAGAGCCAGTTCTCCCAGCCGCCAAACGAAGGCAAAACTTAGACGCGGACGTGGACAAAGACACTTCATGGACGGTACTAGACGAGGCCGCTGCGAACGGGAATTCGCGCCGCCATCTTCAATGACACTACATTGACCATATTGTAACGTGCATGGATAAGTAGACACGCTGGCCGCTGGCTGGCGGGTGTGACCCTTTAGTCGAGCGGTTAGCGATGCCTCCTGCGATGCGGGCGATACGGGTTCGCTTCCCGGCCTCGGCTGTTCCTGTAGTTGCGTTGTCCCCCGAATTTGCTACAATATAGTAAGTGATCCTGTGTTGACCTGCGAACCTTTTGAGTTACCAGACATGGGAAATGGAAGTATGCGTGATAAGCACTTTAATTTGTTTTCTTTCAAGTTTTAAGAAAGAGCAATTAAAGGCATGGATACACAACCACTAACACATGCATATAAATGCACAAGCATTCACACTCCTATGTGCACCTGAGAGAGACATCAGAAAAACTATCCGGTGTTAAACTGTACAGAAGTCATGAGAGAGGAAGGGGTTGAAGAGGTGGAGGACAGTGCCAGTCTAGCGAGTCGGTCTGTGTTTATTTGCTCTGGTGGAATTTGCAGGTCAAAGCTTTCAACAGTAACCATGCTTCTGCATCCAGTAGCCCACACCCAAGCACCTTGCAGCTACTGTCTCCTCCGGGTGTCATTTGTGGGTTACCGCACACCCACCTCACAGAACATGGACGCCAATGCTGACGGAAAGACAGGCGTCAAAGAGGGAGGGGAGAATGAATGAAGCCTGGAGAGCGAGACGAAGACTAAATGCTAAGAAATGGAGAGGGGGCCTCCTCCAGGCAGACTGGGTCAGATGTACAGCAGACAGGCGAGATGGACAGACACAATGGATATTCTCACATCTTGTCTACATACACACTTAAAACACACAAAACACACAATGGGGTTGGAAAAGTCGATGGAAACACCAGCTGAACCTGCCTTTAACTATGGCGTTACTAAATCTACTAAAATTTTATTTCTATAGCCCTGAATCACAATTTTATCCCAGAGGACTATACATTATCCAGCAGTTAACAAGCTAACAGCAACATGACACCCACCCCCCACTCATGTGTTGACGAGTTTCCAGAATTAGTTTAGGAAAGCACTATAAACTCAAGGCTGTCCATGTAATGAGAAACAATGGCCAAGGTGACGGATTTTATTTTGTTGCTTAATCTCTGTATTTACCAATACATTGTTAGACAGCCACCTTGTGGTAGACACACAGTACTACAGTTTGATGAACAAACGACCCAATGGACAGACCGAGCCACAGGCCCCCACATAGATCTATAGGTCCCAATGTTCAACATACCCTATCCTTATAACCCTCTAGACACTACATAACAAATACAAAGGTAGCTACTAGGTTATACTGAGTTTAATGTCGAATACAAGTGTTTGTTAGCTTTGGAAGGGGCTTTTAGAAGAGTGGTAAGTCCCGGGTAAAACCAAGTGTGAGAGTAGCCAAGAGGGTGGGATACCCCAGAGACCTTGGCTGGTTGTTACACCGTTGGTGTTTGTCCCGGGGTACATAAGGGCCACTTAATGGAAGTTCGAGTCAGAGAGAGAAAAAAAACAGACTTTTCTGTATGTGCCTAACAAAAAGCTGGCTATTTCTCTTAGAGAAGTGGTCAGGGTGCTGGATAAGGTTCTGGTTATCAATTTTACTGTTGATATGAAGACTTCTAAAGTTGGTGTGGACCACTACAGGAAAACCCAGAGTTTGAAGAAACAACTTGCTCTGCATCATTGTTGCGTGGGACCTAATACACGTATGTTGTGAACACTTGGGAGGAGCTGAGCTGTCAACTGGTCACAACCTGGTGTAGAAGTGGGCAGCTCTCCAAAGTGGAGGTATGTAGGCATCTAGGAATCTTTTTGTCATTTTGTTTTTTTCGCCCCAATTGTACCTGGCCAATCACCCCTCTCTCCGAGCCGTCCCGGTCACTGCTCCACCTCCTCTGCCAATCCGAGGAGGGCTGCAGGCTACCACATGCCTCCTCTGATACATGTGGAGTCACCAGCCGCTTCTTTTCACCTGACAGTGAGGAGTTTCACCAGGGGGACATAGCGCATGTGAGGAGCACGCTAGTTCCCCCAGTCCCCCCCCCCCCCTCCCCGCAAACAGGCGCCCCGACCGACCGACCAGAGGAGGCACTAGTGCAGCGACCAGGACAAACCCACATCCAGCTTCCCACACGCAGACACGGCCAATTGTGTCTGCAGGGATGCCCGACCAAACTGGACGTAACACGGGGATTCAAACAGGCGATACCCATGTTGGTAGGCAACGGCATAGACCGCGACGCTACCCGGACGCCCCCGCATCTTGGAATCTTAATCAGAACTCATTTACAAGTAAGACAAAAAAAACAAAAAACAAACAGGGACTAAGATTGAAAGACAGGTACAGCACCTATTTTGGTAAAGAGGAAACTGAACCATGAAGTGAAGCCCTAAATTTAGCGGACCCTCTTTTCTCCAACCCTCCTCTTTGGTCACAAACTTTGGGTACTGACTAACAGATTGATACTGAGTGAGTAGATGCTCCAGAAATGATATTTCCTCTCAGAGCCACTACTCCTAAGAAGATAAGAAGCCAGCAGAGGTAGTTTAGGCTATGGTAAGGATGTCCCCTTGGATCCTCCCCTTTGAATGCATGCTGAGCATGGGGGATGGCCTCAGGGAACACGCAGAAAACCACCGGAAGGATAAATTCTATCAGCTGGCCAGAGAACACCTTGGGATTCCTTTACTAAAATGACTCTGCACACACCAAGCATGATCATTTTGTAGTTCTTGACAAGAAATGTGCCTTTCTTAGCAACGGAGCTAGCACCTGGTTTGATGTCAAATGACATCACTCTATTTATTTGGTCAAAAGCACTCTCGTTGATCACCGAAAGATGACTGTTTATTAGAACATAGACCGTCAGTGATTAGAGTTTCACATCCACAGGTTAAAAACTGTTCACTGGACACTTTGGACTAGTTGATGTTGTCAATTAATTATGTGTTCAGCCATCCACACAGTACTACAAATTAATTTTTCCACTAGATTTAGGCCATTTCTTGGTCAAGTTTTCACTAAACTGGGAAAATTGATGAAGCCAAAAATATAAGACACTTTGGATGTTAATACTGTAATTTCCATCAGGATATTTTAGTGACCTTACAATATTTTTACATCATACAGGAGAATATGTAAAATGATATACAGTCTGGAATAGGTTACATTACTATGGTTAAAATAATAATAAAATAACAATGTCTGCTTCACACTTTGCGCCAAGCAGTGTCAGGCCAGGTTTACACAGTACATGTAAAGGTATGATCCCATTTGCGTCCCGTGTTAATAAATTAGATTCTCATCATTCGCAACACTGCGTGAAGTAAAATATACCTAACGTAGGATGTATAAAATATACCTAAGCCTATCTTCTCCACATGCTGCACACAGGTTACATAAAAATGCTTTGGAGTAACGCATTTCATAAGCAAATATGCACCGCGTCTCAGAGCCATGTGGGTCCAGGCTTCGTACCCCATCATTTAGCAGCCTACACGTGTGTCTTCTTGTAGCATTAGGCTGTTCAGTATCTGTATGAGCACCAGTGTAAATGAAAAAACAAACTTAACCTGTAATCGTAGGGATTATAAATGTCCGATCTCTTATAAAATATCACTTCCTAAGTGAAAATGGTTTTCTCTCTGGATTGCCTAAGTGAAAACGAGATGTTGAGTCATTTCAGGTTGTTGCAGAGGTCGACGTGGCTGGACACGCCACGCCTGCATGCTGTGTAAACCTGGCATCACGTCCTGACAGCCAACAGTCCCACCAAAGGAAATCCACATGCGTAGTTACACAAGTTGTCCACGTCAGGTTGGTAGCGTACCGGTGCTCTGCTAACTGGTCCACAATACCTTTATCGCATTAGAAATGTTCACAAATTAATCCTACTTGAAACGCCTTGGGAACACATTACTATTGATCGAAGGCATAGCGTCCTCAGTGGTCTTAATCTGGGACCTAGCTTTAACCCTGTGTGGTGAGAATGTTGCCCTTGAATCATGTTTGTAAGCAGGTACTGTGAAAGTTGCTCATATTTCTGCACCATCACCCCCCTCCCCCCCCAAAAAAAAACTCTGAACACCTCATGTTGTATGACCTCGATCAAAGGAGTCTTCCTCTGGTCTCTCGGCCCCGGATTCACCTCCCTCGTAAAGCTGTTTGAACTGATTCTGCAGACACACGGTCTCCTTCTGGAGTCTGTATGCTCCCTCTTATTTCCGTGTCCTATTTCTGCTTGATAACCCTCCTGTGGTATAAGCTACCCCACGTGGCGTTGTACAATGCAAGGACAAAGGCTCAGCTCTCATCGGGGTTTGCCGTGGGGGGGGTCACTGGAGAAGGTGGGTTGAGCATCCTTGAGAAACATCAACATCTCTTGTCATAACTGACAACTATTCATGAGTACTACCATTGGTGACAACAAATAACCATACTATTATGACACACTTCAGAGTCAACAGATATCAAACGTTAAGCCCTCCCGGCTTTCAGATATCAAAAGTGAACACCCGTTAGTGTCAAGAGAGTAACCTGCGGCTAAAGTTGGGTCACCCGACCTGGTCCGTCACTGTGCTGGGGTGCAGCGGTGGCTCTTGTACGTGCCTAAGTGGCGAAAGCTGCGCCCACACTGCTGGCAGCAGTAAGGGGTGGCCCCGCTGTGGATCCTCTGATGGGTGTACAGGTTGCCCAGCTCCTTGAAGCGCCGGCCGCACTGTGGGCAAGCATACGGGCTTTCCCCCGTGTGCACTCGCTGGTGCCTTTTCAAGCCAGAGAGCACAGAGAAGCCCTTCCCACACTGCGGGCAGGGGAAGGGGCTCTGGGCTCCACTGTGCCCGAGCCGGTGGCTCTTTAACCGGGCCGCGTGGCGGAACCGCTCGCCACACTCTGGGCAGACGAAGGGCTTCTCTCCCGTGTGGATGCGCTGGTGCTGCCGTAGGTTGCCCAGGTAGTTGAAGTGGCGCCCGCAGTCGCCACATTCATATCCCCCCTCAATTTTGATCTCCCTTTTAACGGGCCCCCCTCCTCGAGCCAGGCCCGCGCCGGCACCAGCACCCGTGTTACTCTCAATATGGCTGCCCGCATTCCTTCTGCAGTCACTGCTGCCCTCTCCCGGTGTGGGAACAGCTGAGGAGGTGGACTGCAAGGCCTGCAGAGCCTGCACACCAGCACTGTCTGTGTGTATTAGTTTAAGGTGCTCCTCTAGAAAAATGGAGTCAGGGCAGAAGGTTCCACACAGCGGACAGATGTACATGTGGCTGGGGAACTGCTGACCTGAAAAAAGAAAATGAAATAATGTCATTTTTTTTCATGTAATTTCATTTAAACTGACATTTGTCTTAAAAATGTTATACATTTCAATCTCCGAATTTACCTCCCATTCCCAAGACCAGAAGCCAGAGAACAGAGGCTCTGACATGAGAGGGTTTCTCCACTGAAAACGACCAGGACACAGTATGCTCAGTTCCAACCAAAGATGCAAACCATGGCTAACGTTAACTTCCAAACTTTTCAAGTCCTGAAAATAACTGACTCCATTTGCTAGAATTTTTACGATATGTAGATTTCTATTTGATTTTTATTTCAATTATATTCTGAAAAGGATTTATGTAGTTTATGTAGTGACCTGAGGCTCTTGAGTTCGTAAACAAAAACTAGAGTTGAGCACATTAACTTTACCGCAAAACAAAGCATTTTATTTATTTTTTTAAATTTCCCCCCTTTTTTCTCCCTAACTGTATCCGGCCAATTACCCCACTCTTCCGAGCCGTCCCGGTCTCTGCTCCAGCCCCTCTGCAGATCCAGGGAGGGCTGCAGACTACCACATGCCTCCTCTGATACATGTGGCGTCGCCAGCTACTTCTTTTCACCTGACAGTGAGGAGTTTCACCAGGGGGACGTAACGCGTGGGAGGATCACGCTACCCCCCCCCCCCCCCGAACAGGCACCCCGGCCGGCCAGAGGAGGCGCTAGTGCGGCGACCAGGACACATACCCACATTCGGCTTCCCACCTGCAGACACGGCCAATTGTGTCTGTAGGGACACCTGACCAAGCCGGATGTAACACGGGGATTCGAACCGGCGATCCCTGTGTTGGTAGGTAACGGAATAGACCGCCACGCTACCCGGACGCCCCTAAAACAAAGCACTTTAGATCAAAGGAAGAACATGTGAGTACACCCATGTTTCCACTTCACTTAACTAGGAACTGGGAAAAGGAGAAAATATCCATAAGAAGGTGGAATGAATAAAATCCAATTTAAAAAACAAATCACACTTTCTGAAGAGACACATGGCCGAACCGATGAGCACAAAGGACATACAGAGGAACAAAAGATAATATCTGATCAGAGGAATGAACAACAGATTATTTCTGAAGGCTTCCCGTCATTTCTGAGCACATACCCTAAAAATACATAGTGGCTTTCTGGGTCAGTCACGACGGGAACATTATTTCTGCAGTGGACAACTGAGTGTGTGGTCATACGGTATTCATACCGGCTCTCTGATTCATCCCACACTGGCTTACTAACACTGTTCTGCACACACACACTCCACCCATCACCACAGAAAAATCCACTTCCCTACAGCATCACGCCAGAGTACCACAAACACCATGCCAGAGTACCACAAACACCATGCCAGGGCACCACAAACACCATGCCAGAGCACCACAAACACCATTCCAGGGCACCACAACCACCATGCCAGAGCACCACAAACACCATGCCAGAGCACCACAAACACCATTCCAGAGCAAACACCAAGTACCACACAGGAGCCCCACACTGAAGTAACCAGCTGATAACACTTCAGTTGTTACAGCGGCTACACACCGTCTAATCACCCTTTCTTTCAATTGTAAACACAAGAATGTTTTCTTTCATTTATCAAGCTGAAGCTGATGTTCCATTTAAGATGTCCAGCACCGTTTACTAACATTACTGTTAGACCAGTGCTGGCTGATATAGGACATATCCTACATTACTGTTAGACCAGTGCTGGCTGATACAGGACATATCCTACATTACTGTTAGACCAGTGCTGGCTGATATAGGACATATCCTACATTAATGTTAGACCAGTGCTGGCTGATATAGGGCGTATCCTACATTACTGTTAGAGACCAGTGCTGGCTGATATAGGACATATCCTACATTACTGTTAGAGACCAGTGCTGGCTGATATACGACATATCCTACATTACTGTTAGAGACCAGTGCTGGCTGATATACGACATATCCTACATTACTGTTAGAGACCAGTGCTGGCTGATATACGACATATCCTACATTACTGTTAGAGACCAGTGCTGGCTGATATAGGACATATCCTACATTACTGTTAGAGACCAGTGCTGGCTGATATAGGGCATATCCTACATTACTGTTAGACCAGTGCTGGCTGATATAGGACATATCCTACATTACTGTTAGACACCAGTGCTGGCTGATATAGGGCATATCCTACATTACTGTTAGACCAGTGCTGGCTGATATAGGACATATCCTACATTACTGATAGACCAGTGCTGGCTGATATAGAACATATCCTACATTACTGTTAGAGACCAGTGCTGGCTGATATAGAACATATCCTACATTACTGTTAGACCAGTGCTGGCTGATATAGGACATATCCTACATTACTGTTAGACCAGTGCTGGCTGATATTGGACATATCCTACATTACTGTTGGAGACCAGTGCTGGCTGATATAGGGCATATCCTACATTACTGTTAGAGACCAGTGCTGGCTGATATAGGGCATATCCTACATTACTGTTAGACCAGTGCTGGCTGATATAGGACATATCCTACATTACTGTTAGACACCAGTGCTGGCTGATATAGGGCATATCCTACATTACTGTTAGACCAGTGCTGGCTGATATAGGGCATATCCTACATTACTGTTAGACCAGTGCTGGCTGATATAGGACATATCCTACATTACTGTTAGACCAGTGCTGGCTGATATAGGGCATATCCTACATTACTGTTAGACCAGTGCTGGCTGATATAGGACATATCCTACATTACTGTTAGAGACCAGTGCTGGCTGATACAGGACATATCCTACATTACTGTTAGAGACCAGTGCTGGCTGATACAGGACATATCCTACATTACTGTTAGAGACCAGTGCTGGCTGATATAGGACATATCCTACATTACTGTTAGAGACCAGTGCTGGCTGATACAGGACATATCCTACATTACTGTTAGAGACCAGTGCTGGCTGATATAGGACATATCCTACATTACTGTTAGAGACCAGTGCTGGCTGATATAGAACATATCCTACATTACTGTTAGACCAGTGCTGGCTGATATAGGACATATCCTACATTACTGATAGACCAGTGCTGGCTGATACAGGACATATCCTACATTACTGTTAGAGACCAGTGCTGGCTGATATAGGACATAGTATCCTACATTACCGTTAGACCAGTGCTGGCTGATATAGGACATATCCTACATTACTGATAGACCAGTGCTGGCTGATACAGGACATATCCTCACAACAACCAGGGGGTTTTACACGATACACATGTATATCACAGTATTTGTGTACATGTGCAGAACTGAAGTTCATCCCATTGAACTGCTATAAGATCAAACCAAAACTAATTTTCAAGTAGTACTCCCTCAAATACTTAAGACCTTATTTGTGTTAAATTTCTGGTAAAAGATTCTTGTTATTTAGACAAAATAACTGCGCATTACTAAATGATAGTATCCGAATTTCACCCTGATACATTACCACTGAATGACGAGTAATGAAATGATGATGTAGAATTTTTCACCTAAACCTACGTTCAATTTGTATATATGTAGCGAGTTCAGGGGGCAGCTGGGACGTGAACCCGGGTCGCCTGCACCAAGGGCGACTATGTTAACCAGTTGATGAAAGGGTCCTCGCTACATCTATATTTTATATATATATATATAAACTATACAAAGAGTATTGCAAATATTTCTAACATGCAACATTCAGGAATCGGCATCTCGTTAAGAGTTTGTGTGGTATCGCAGGTAATATAAGCATTTGACAAGCATAAACTGTGTGGACATATTGTCAAAAACACACACACACACACACACACACACACACACACACACACACAAACATTTTGCTGTCATGCAGCTGTTCTGTGGCCCAGTATCAGCAGCGTGCTATCCTGCCTTTTACCCACCTGACTCCAGCCGGTCGGCGCTGGCCTCTATGGGGCTGCCTCCTTCTCCCGGAGAGCCCTGCGGCTCCATGGAGAAATCAGGCGGCTGGCCATGGGAGAGAGCCGCCTGAGCCTGGCTCTGTTCCACACCATCACCTTCCTCCTGCGAGGAGTTATTTCCATCTTCCTCCGGCTCCTCCATCAGGGTGCTCTCACACTTGGGCTCCCTTGTGCCTGGAATAACAACATGAACACGTTTCAGTCAAACGTCGAGCACACCTTCAGTGAACTTTTCCAAGTCCCATGAATTAAAATGCGAACTAGTTGTGTTCCCATCAGATCCATTAAAGCAGATATATCCCTGAACGTTGTTTTACGTGTCCTACGTCATATGTCCTTACTTCCACACCCACACCAGAAAAATGGAGGTTAAGAGGAAGATAATCACGTGGCTAAATTCTATTTGAATTTCCTTTTTTTAATTCAATAAAAGTATTTCTCTCATTCATTTAGTGCATATATTCTTTACTGACAAGGACAAAAGCTAACTAAAGTGGCTGCAAAAACGTTTCTGCGATATTGTGCAAATTTTGCCCTTTCCATCAAGCTTTTCTAACGCAATACTCCACAATGTCCATGAAAACATGGCTGTTGACACTGGGTATGCACTGGTGGTACTGATGACGGCACCGGTATCAAGATACTGGCATCGGAGACTTTACCCAAGACTGAACTCCATCCAACCCATTATCCAAACCGCCTATCCTGCTCTCAGGATGCTGGAGCCCATCCCAGCAGTCACTGGGCGGCAGGTGGGGAGACACCCTGGACAGGCTGCCAGGCCGTCACAGGGCCCACACACACACACACACACCTAGGGACAATTTAGTAGGGCCGGTTCACCTGACCTACATGTCTTTGGGCTGTGGGAAGAAACCGGAGCCCCCCGGAGGAAACCCACACAGACACGGGGAGAACATGCAAACTCCACACAGAGGACGATCCGGGACGACCCACCAGGTTTGGACTACCCCGGGGCTCGAACCCAGGTCCTTCTTGCTGCGAGGCGCCACCGTGCCGCCCTCCCAAGACTAAAATCCAACACCAAAAGCCGTGAAAATGGCTTGATTTACTGCATGTTTGGCCCGTGGAAGTTGATTCTATTTCAAGTCTTCTGCCCACTGGTCCTAAACTAAACTAATGGTGCACGTCTGCACTGGTCAGCAGAAGTGAGGAGTTGGAAGTTGTTATTGGGCAATACTTACAGATTTGCACTGGGAACTGGTATCGACAGCTAAACGGTGATCGATGCACCGGTAAATGACAGAACACAGACACTACAGCAAAGGAGGACGTGTCTCATGACCTCCTGCCACAGAATCTCATACGTAGGGCCGTTCCAAGACGAAGAGCAACTTTGAAGAGATTCAGACAATAACCAGAAACCGGGTTTGAAGAGCAAGTATGAATGAGCCAGAGGCTGAAACTTTATCTAAAGCAGCTAGGAAACCCACCTGGCTCTGGTTGCCACACTTCAAAATCATACTTGACTACAAAGCAAAACACTTAAGACAGGACAGGAACCGCAGCATCCGGACAGGGACCAGACCGGACTGGACTAGACCAGACTGACCCTAATCACAACAATGCACCCTGGCTGCTGCAGAGACAGCTTTATGTGAGAACACATGAAGTTGTGCTGAGGAGTTGCGAGGTTTTAGTAAAAACTCAGGATAATTAGTATTTGTGTTAATCATCCTGTCTTTTCATGGCACCTTTTTCCCTGCTTGTGCTTGTTTTAATCACCCTTCCCCTTCTAATGCACAACACTTTAAGCTGCATTTGGTGTATGGCAATAAAACCAGTTCCAGCTGAGCTAGAGCTTCATGAACTATGACGATCACCATAATCATCCGGTCTTCGCCTTAGAGGGGGACGACACACGCCATCATCAAAGAGTCGGGAAACTGGAAACCAGACCAGAGGACGCCTGTACCGTGCCCCCCGCTCTCAACACCTGAAGTCGGACTTGCCTTTAAGCTCCGGCGCGTACTCCATCCCCGTCATCCACTCGTACTCGTACATCCGCTTGCTGCCGGACGGCAGCATGCTGAAGATGTCGACGGCGGCGGGGTCGGACTCCCCGTCCCCGGCCCCGGCGCCGCTCATGCCGCCGTCCGGCCAGAGGTTGAGGGGGTGCGGGTCGGCGTCCCTGTCGCCGCCGGCCGCCGGGGGGCTGCCGTGCTCGCCGTCCATGTCGGCGCCGCCGCCTCTGGAGTTCTTGTCCTTCATCAGGTAGTCGCAGATGGCGTTGATGTTCTCCTTCTTGACGCCGGGCATGGCGGGCTTGGCTTTCTTCGCGTCGGAGGCGCCGTGCTTGCCGGCCGGCTGGAAGTCCTGCTTCCGGAACGCGGCTGCGGACGCCTCGGCGGACAGCGAGCCCGGGAACGGCTCCCGGTCGGCGTCCCTCTGAGCCGTCTCCAGCCGCAGCTTCAGAACTTCGATCTCGTCGGTTTTGTCGCGCAGCTCCATTTTCAGGACGCGTATCCGCACGCTGACCATCTTGCGGATCTCGGACAGGGCCGTCTCCAGAACCACCGTGATGTTCCTGCCGAGGTGCTCGGTGATGTCGCTGACCGAGCACAGCAGTTCTTCGTCGGGCTCCAGCTCCAGGAAATCGTCGTCGGCCCGGCCGGTCGGCCCGGAGGTCTCCATGAAGGCGTTCTGGAGCTCGGGGGACAAGCTGGTCTCGGCGAAGCTGTGGTTTCTTTTGCGACTCATCGTCCGGCTGGAAGAGGGGGGTTCTCCTCACAGTTCGGTGAGCGGTACGGGCTAGCCCAACACGCTAAACTCTGGGGGAGATGCTGAAAGACGTACAGACACACATACACACACACACACAACCGCGGTGTTGCCGCGGACTTCATTCGGTAGCGTCGACGCCCGCTCCGGGAGGCAGCGCCACCTGGCGTACCCTCCACGACACTGCTGGGAAGAATCGGGCGAAAATAAGCTGCGACCTCAACTCAGCGGGCAAAACCGCGAACACGCGGCAGGATTTGTTAAGTGGAAGTCATAAATTCAACAGATCTACTACAGGCGTATTCCTCTGTTTGTTTGGGGTTTCTTTTCCGCATTTTGTATTTATTTTTGTTGTAAGCTAGTTGTCTTAGACCAGGGGTGTCAAACTCCAGGCCTCGAGGGCCGCAGTGTCTGCAGGTATTTGTTGCAACCGTGCACTACACCACCTGATTTAACTAATTAGCTCACCTCCTGGATCAAGGAGGGGAGGGAACTAGTTTAATCAGGTGGTGTAGTGCATGGTTGCAACAAATACCTGCAGACACTGCGGCCCTCGAGGCCTGGAGTTTGACACCCCTCCTGTAGACAGTTTAGTTTATTCTGCTCAGAGAAGAAATTCTTTTTCACAGTTGGTGCAAATACGCACAAATGGACGGACAAATGACCCAGTAAAATTCCCCCATTAGGCTGTGCTGCAATATTACACACACACACACACACACACACACAAAATGAATTAGACAACAGACACATGACACAACGAGTGGGACATTTCACTGTACATGTGATGGAGACATGGACATGAAACAGACATAAGTTGCTAGAAAAGCGCCATATAAATTGCAACTTGATTGATTGATTGATTGATTGATTGATTGATTGATTGATAAGTCTGCTAGTCGCGTGATAACAAAGCTTATACCAGCTGTTTTTGTCTTCGAGTCCTGCTGTTTTACCAAACCTCCATCAGAGGCCAGTATTCAACAGCAAACTTGCTGAAAGATGAATCTCGTCATTATTTTCCTCCTCCTGGCTACGTGCGTCTCTTTTCTTTTTTTCCCTTTTTTTCTGAAACGTAATATTGACTATGAACCAATCCCCACTTAACAAGAGATTGCGTAACTGTTCATGCCGCAAATGGTTCTTCGTACACGTCATCACTGGAAGTCTTTACCTAGGGGGGAGAGGGACTTGAATTCCAACACACACACACACACACACACACACACACACACACACACGTGTATGAGGGAGAGAGGTTGGACTAGTCCTATCGCTCAGCCCCCTCAGTTCAGAATGGAGCATGGGATCAGCAGGGTGAGTCCAGTATCTGCAGACCCTGAGCCACTCTGATCCGACGTGGTGAAGCACTCAGCTCCAACCACAGAGCTTTGCTATAAGGCCACCAGAATCACACACACTTTATTAGTCGTTTCACTTCCTGCGTGCGAACGCAGGAAGTGAAACGCAGCATGGTGCCCACAGCCCACAGCAGTGCAGCACGAAGACACAAACACACAACCGAGAACTACAAGAACACAGCCATGCAAACTAACACACATATCTAAAATAAAAAAAATAAATCACTGCCCAGTCCAGGAGAACGAACTTCAGCCAGGTATGTCGATCAGAACTTCCGGTCAGCATGGGCTAGCAGCTAGCTTAGCCTGCCCCGCTTCCGCGTCCTGTCAGACCGCCCTCGGTGTTATCAGAACTTCCGGTCAGCATGGGCTAGCAGCTAGCTTAGCCTGCCCCGCTTCCGCGTCCTGTCAGACTGCCCTCGGTGTTATCGGAACTGCCGGTCTGCGATATTATGAACCCTACATAGGCCTCGCCAAAATCCCGTTTCTGGCTTTGTCACGTGTGCGCCACCGTAGCAACGCGAAAATATGTTGTTATGGGGTTAGCGCTCATCAAGGAAACGCTGTACACCCACAATTTAACCTGTCTAAGTTATCCACAATCAACATTAACGTTTTTAACTCAATCTTTGCTTGCTCCACGTTTGAGCATAGGATACTTCACCCCTTATCATGACTACAAACAAAACGAGCTCCTATATTGTAGTAATATGACTTTTACATTTATACACAGGTAACAACTTACTGATCAGCTTTCTTAAATGTGAGAAAGTCTATTTATTAGATATATGTTCATTTTCAGACAACTAACGTTACTTACCTCCGTTCTGTTGTTGACAGCCAGCAGTCCAAAATTACAAAAGCAGCCAGCTGTCCAAAATTGCGAAAAATACAAAATTACAAAATTGAAGGTAGCTAACGTTAGCTTTGCTTCGCACCGAGTTGATAGTTGATTGTTTCCTTAGCAACGCAGCGGAAATCCGGCGTCCGTTCGCGAGATTTGGGACAGGGTACGGGATTTTGGCGAGGGCTATGTAGGGTTCATAATATCGCTGCCGGTCTGCATGGGCTAGCAGTTAGCTTAGCCTGCCCCGCTTCCGCGCCCGGTCAGACCGCCCTCGGTATTTCCTCTTCGGGCACAGCTCCAGGCAGGGCCGTGGTCCCTGGGCCCACAGGAGCCCAAGCTCTCCCAGCCGATCCAGCACCAGCTCTCCCAGCCAGCAAACCAAGACACACTTAGACGCAGACGTGGACAAAGACACTGCATGGACGGTACTGGGTGAGGCCGCCATCTTCCCACACATAATGATAATAATAATAATAATAATAATAATAGGGCAGGGTTATAGGTTGTCGTGCAGGAGTGGCAACTGAAATGCAACAACCTCGTCAAGATACAACCCGTGTATCCTTCGGTCTTTTCATGTCCAGCTGCAGCTCTTTCTGAGAGCTCCCCTGCAGCTCTCCTTGGTTAAAGCTCTGCTCGAACTGGCTAGTAAAACCCCTGCACCGACCACAGTATGCTGGCTTGTATTGGTCAGTATATAGTCATATATCAGAGGTCAGATTTAATAGGTTGTTGATATTTTTCCCTTCAAGCACCTTTAGCAGTCAAGAATTAGCCATGACTGGTGTTTTGAGTTGATTTGGTTTATTTGGATGTCTTTTAGCTCATTGGCTAACCTCCCGAGAGCCCACATTAAAAACATTGAAGTATAATTCATAAATATTTCAACACATAATTGGAGACACACATATCATATACACACACACACATATAACCCACATACATGGGCACAAATAGTTTATTGTACCTACATATATTACATATTCATCTACAGGTGTTCATATACTATAATACCAATACTCTACAAGCCTGCTGACAATGCAGTACTACTACAACAACAACAGTAATCATCATCATCATCATCATCATCATCATTACATTCATATAGCGTTGGAAAGTCAGCCAACGTTGAATTTGTTCCCCTGTTATATACAATAAAGGGACATATCGGTCCTGTGTTAAAATGCAAGACAAGCCAGTCAGGGCTGAGACGGACCCAGACATCATCCCTGCGTCCCGAGTCGTGCATGGATGGACTCCTCTCCAACCTGCGATGCTGAGCTCAGGGAAGAGGATGAGGGGGAGCAACACGTGCACTCCTCCTATCACTGTGTCGACTAACGGTACCGAACCTGGCTCAGCGACACACTCTGTGGAAGTGCACAGATTTGATTCAGACAAATTGCTCTGAGACGGTTGCTTAACGTCCTTTCATCGGATGCTGCTTACGTTCCAGTTTAAACAATGTAGGAATGTACACGCACATCCAAGCCCCGCCCCCCCAAAAAGGGGAGGTGCTGGGGCGAAAACGAGCGAACAACTGAGCAGCTCGCACACTGCAGGACTCCAAGGTCCACTTATTCGCTGCACCGACGTCACCGTGACGGTGCAGCGAAACGTCACGGTGACGTCGGCGCAGCGAATAAGTGGACGTTGCAGCCGCTGTTCGTTTGCTCTTTACGTCCAAGTCTGCTCAGCACCGCTGATCGCCGACTGTCGTTAACGGTAGTGAAGCTTACCACAAGCACCAACCACGTGTCCTCTCTGAACGCACACAGGGGGCGTCTCTCCGTCACGTGTGAGTGACAGCTCGGGTCTGTTCCCGTGACATTGTGGCTGGGGGACGTTTGTGCACTCAGCTAGACCCCCTCCCTCCTCTGCAGGCTGCTGGGGTAATATTAGGAGCACGCACTTCTGACGTCAGCCTGCTCCGAGTCCCTACTCTGGCTTTCCAACGAGCCCCTTAGTCATTAAAGCCAGGGGGGCAATCGATTTTTTTGAAGTTTGGTGTTTACTGTTTTGGTATTATTTGGTAAAACAAACAACCCCCCCCCCCCAAAATGTCCTTACATCCTGGCAGATAGCAATGTAGGAAATGCTCTGACAAAAGTCTGGTCTCTGTGACTGCCCAAGGCCATGCAATAAGGCTGCATCTTAAAACCAATCCCAACTTTTCCCTGCAAGGGGGCATCCCAACCAACCTGTCAATCATGTGCCCGCAGTGCCCTGTAAGGTACCGTAGCTGCCATTTAGCATATTAACTAAACCATACGCTAAAAGTTACATGCTATGTGCTAAATGTTTAATATGTCATTTAGTATGCATAAGTGAATAAAGGTGCATTGGCTATATGCTAAATGTTTAGTTTATAGACTACATGCTAAATTTAACCAAGCTCTTCCAAACTATCAGCAAAGAGAGTGTATCTGCGCCTTCTCTTGACCCTTCTGTTGTCTTCCGGCTCAAAAGGGCCCATAACAGTGTTTCACAGCAGAGAAAAGACTCTAAATGATCTTTTTTCAACCTGAAATGTGATGACTTTCCCTACAGTGACCCCAACAGTCAAACATGGTTTTTGTTCATATTTCCATGAAAGCTGTACACCACTGGGGTACCGAGGCTGTCTTACGGTCGTTTTTGACCCTGGAAAACGAGTGGTGTCCACTGATTAAATGCAGTCTTTCTGCACTGTGCAGAGGGAAAACCCAGAGAGTCACACAGTTTGTGATGAATGACAGCTTGTTTCCTCGTGCAAAATAGATTTGGGGTTTAAAATTAAATTAGGTTGCTTTAATTTAGAGGCTTAATGAAGGCGGACCATAAATGACCCTTAAGACAAGGGCGGTCGGTATACACAATGTGTGGACCACATGAGGGTTAGTTAGGTAATCCTACGACTGCCGCTTTCCACTCACAATACAAACCCAGCTATAGGCAGCCTGCTAGCCAACCAGCACCAGCAGCACTACTGCGTAACTTTACTGTGCGCCGCGGGCTCAAGATGACTGACAGGCAGGTTTGTACGTCTCCTTGCAGAGAACGGTCCTGATTGGCTGTGAAGATTTAGACATTTTGAAATGGCCTAGGGAAGTCACTGACTTCAGACTTTTTTTCCTCAGTGTTTCATTTATTGATCGCTATTGGGATGTTGAGAAATGTTCACCAAATATTACCAAAACGTTCTGAAAATAAATGGCCTACCTAGGTTTAATGGTGAGAGCAAATGGGCAAAAGTACAACACGGTTCTGGGTGGTACTGATATCCCTCCAGAACGTTCTACAATAAGGTACTGTTTATGACTTCAGTAGTCTTTTCAAATGTGAGGTGGCCCCAAAACATGAAGCGAAACTTTATCAGCAAAAATATTACGGAGCTTTAAAACTCTAATCTATTTTGAAAATACAGTAATCATATAATACAGCCATCTATGTTGATTTGCCAGTTGTTTGGTTTTCAAGATGGCAAGTTTCAGTGGGAAATACATTTTGGGTACATGATTTGCGAGAATAACCGAAAATACCTGTTCCCAGTTTTTATTCAGGCAATGTTTCAACTGAATTACAAGTTTGGAAAGGTCAGCTTAAAGTTTGCATTTCTTATTCGAAGCATACGCCTCAAAATGACATCACTTTAAAAGAAATTTGCACATTCCTTGCTGGTAGGGTAGCTGACTGCGATTGCGTGGCTCTCTGAAGGTCAGCAGTCAGTTTCCTGCATGTCATTCTCAAACAAAGTTATGTGGCATCTCGTCAAGTCAGCAGCGAAACAAGACTCAAGATTATCTTTAAAGAAAAACTGGTTCTGTGTCGTATTAAAAACGATGTGACTGACATTTTGGTTCTTCCTAGTGCCAGTGTCTTCCCAGGTAGCAAGTTCACACATAGGCTAGACATAATCCTCCCATCTTGTCTTCCACAGGGCAACATGACGAGTAGGCCTATGAGCAGGGTGAGGAGTAGATGAGTAGGCCTATGAGCAGGGTGAGGAGTACATGAATAGGCCTATGAGCAGGGTGAGGAGTACATGAATAGGCCTATGAGCAGGGTGAGGAGTAGATGAGTAGGCCTATGAGCAGGGTGGGGAGTACATGAATAGGCCTATGAGCAGGGTGAGGAGTAGATGAGTAGGCCTATGAGCAGGGTGAGGAGTACATGAATAGGCCTATGAGCAGGGTGAGGAGTAGATGAGTAAGCCTATGAGCAGAGTGAGGAGTAGGCCTATGAGCAGGGTGAGGAGTAGATGAGTAGGCCTATGAGCAGGGTGAGGAGTACATGAGTAGGCCTATGAGCAGGGTGAGGAGTACATGAATAGGCCTATGAGCAGGGTGAGGAGTAGATGAGTAAGGTCTATGAGTAGGGTGAGGAGTAGATGAGTAGGCCTATGAGCAGGGTGAGGAGTAGATGAGTAGTCCTATGAGCAGGGTGAGCAGTAGATAAGTAGGCCTATGAACAGGGTGAGCAGTAGATGAGTAGGCCTATGAGCAGGGTGAGGAGTAGATGAGTAGGCCTATGAGCAAGGTGAGCAGTAGATGAGTAGGCCTATGAGCAGGGTGAGGAGTAGATGAGTAGGCATATGAGCAGGGTGAGGAGTAGATGAGTAAGGTCTATAAGTAGGGTGAGGAGTAGATGAGTAGGCATATGAGCAGGGTGCGGAGTAGATGAGTAGGCTGGGCGCGGCAGTGGCTCAGAGGTAGAGCAGGTTGTCTGGTAACAGGGGGGGGGGGTTGCTGGTTCGATACTTGGCTTCTCCATGCAAAAATGCCGAGGTGTTCCTGAGCAAGACACCTAACCCCTACCTGCTCCCGATAAGCAATACAACATCCTGCCCTCAGACATCCTAAGACAGGATGTTATATTGCTGAAAAGCCCCCCGAGGCACATTTGTAATGTGTGACTTGCCTTGACTTGTTACCTTGCATGGTTGACATCACCGTCAGTGTATGTGTGTGTGCGTGTGCGTGTGTGTGTGCGCACGCATGGGTGAATATGAGACTTCTTCTGGATCTCCACCTTCCCGTGGTGGAGAAGCTTGCATATACCAATGATCCTAAGAGCTATGCCGTCCGGAGCTTGGCTCCTGGTAGGGTCACCCAGCGTGGAAAGGTCAAGTGGGAGGTTCCAGACGAAGCGTGATCCAACAAAGACCTCAATGGCGGAACCAGTGGACGAGGTCTTCAGGTCACAACGGCAGTGAAGGTGGATTAAGGCTGCAACAAAGGATGGCCCCCAATCGTCTTGGTTGTCCATGCCATTGGACTCTGGACACCCCCTGCCAAGGACCGTGTGGTGGCTGCAGGTGCATCAGCCACTTCACGTAAAAAGCTGTCACGCACAGGCGTCCTCCCATTATGCGGCTCCTGGATCGGCCTCTACACCCACCTGAGGACCCAGAAGGACCCAGAGGGAGGACGGTCATACTCGACCCGGAGTGACTATCGATGATGATGATGATGAATGTGAGACATTCATGGATTGTAAAGTGCTTTGAGTGGTTGGTGCAGCTAGAAAAGCGCTATACATACTATAAATCCAATCCATTTACCATTGAGGCCTACACATGCCACTGACTTGGACGATCAAGGTCATTTTCCATTGCAGGCACTTCAGAGGCAGAACCTTAATCATGAAGATAACTGCCATATCAAAGCCAACAGACAACAGACAAATCGTCCTCCATGCAGAGACAGTTTGACTAAATAGATTTTAATGCTGTGATGTAAAGTGAAAAAGCTGTAAGGGTATACTGAATGTTTTAAAGGTGAATTAGCATTTTCAGCTGTTTTCAGAGCTCATGCTCCCAATATATTGTTCCTTTGCCTGTAAGTCTTGGAACATGTATATGTACATCTTTGATATGGCAACCTTGGAGGCCATTTAGACAGCCAGTAAGAAATGCTAGTAGAATGACAGCCAGTAAGACATGCTAGTAGAGTGACAGCCAGTAAGACATGCTAGTGTAGTGACAGCCAGTAAGACATGCTAGTTGAATGACAGCCAGTAAGACATGCTAGTATAGTGACAACCAGTAAGACATGCTAGTATAGTGACAGCCAGTAAGAAATGTTAGTAGAATGACAGCCAGTAAGACATGCTAGTAGAGTGACAGCCAGTAAGACATGCTAGTGTAGTGACAGCCAGTAAGACATGCTAGTTGAATGACAGCCAGTAAGACATGCTAGTATATTGACAGCCAGTAAGACATGATAGTATAGTGACAACCAATAAGACATGTTAGTAGAGTGACAGCCAGTAAGACATGCTAGTATAGTGACAGCCAGTAAGACATGTTAGTGTAGTGACAGCCAGTAAGACATACTAGTTGAATGACAGCCAGTAAGACATGCTAGTATAGTGACAACCAGTAAGACATGCTAGTATAGTGACAGCCAGTAAGAAATGTTGGTAGAATGACAGCCAGTAAGACATGCTAGTATATTGACAGCCAGTAAGACATGCTAGTAGAGTGACAGCCAGTAAGACATGCTAGTGTAGTGACAGCCAGTAAGACATGCTAGTTGAATGACAGCCAGTAAGACATGCTAGTATATTGACAGCCAGTAAGACATGATAGTATAGTGACAACCAATAAGACATGCTAGTAGAGTGACAGCCAGTAAGACATGCTAGTATAGTGACAGCCAGTAAGACATGTTAGTGTAGTGACAGCCAGTAAGACATACTAGTTGAATGACAGCCAGTAAGACATGCTAGTATAGTGACAACCAGTAAGACATGCTAGTATAGTGACAGCCAGTAAGAAATGTTAGTAGAATGACAGCCAGTAAGACATGCTAGTAGAGTGACGGCCAGTAAGACATGCTAGTGTAGTGACAGCCAGTAAGACATGCTAGTTGAATGACAGCCAGTAAGACATGCTAGTATATTGACAGCCAGTAAAACATGATAGTATAGTGACAACCAATAAGACATGCTAGTAGAGTGACAGCCAGTAAGACATGCTAGTATAGTGACAGCCAGTAAGACATGTTAGTGTAGTGACAGCCAGTAAGACATACTAGTTGAATGACAGCCAGTAAGACATGCTAGTATAGTGACAACCAGTAAGACATGCTAGTATAGTGACAGCCAGTAAGAAATGTTGGTAGAATGACAGCCAGTAAGACATGCTAGTATATTGACAGCCAGTAAGACATGCTAGTAGAGTGACAGCCAGTAAGACATGCTAGCTGAATGACAGCCAGTAAGACATGCTAGTATATTGACAGCCAGTAAGACATGCTAGTAGAGTGACAACCAGTAAGACATGCTAGTATAGTGACAGCCAGTAAGAAATGCTAGTAGAATGACAGCCAGTAAGACATGCTAGTAGAGTGACAGCCAGTAAGACATGCTAGTGTAGTGACAGCCAGTAAGACATGCTAGTTGAATGACAGCCAGTAAGACATGCTAGTATAGTGACAACCAGTAAGACATGCTAGTATAGTGACAGCCAGTAAGAAATGTTAGTAGAATGACAGCCAGTAAGACATGCTAGTAGAGTGACAGCCAGTAAGACATGCTAGTGTAGTGACAGCCAGTAAGACATGCTAGTTGAATGACAGCCAGTAAGACATGCTAGTATATTGACAGCCAGTAAGACATGATAGTATAGTGACAACCAATAAGACATGCTAGTAGAGTGACAGCCAGTAAGACATGCTAGTGTAGTGACAGCCATTAAGACATGCTAGTTGAATGACAGCCATTAAGACATGCTAGTATATTGACAGCCAGTAAGACATGATAGTAGAGTGACAACCAATAAGACATGCAAGTAGAGTGACAGCCAGTAAGACATGCTAGTATATTGACAGCCAGTAAGACATGCTAGTAGAGTAACAGCCAGTAAGACATGCTAGTAGAGTGACAGCCAGTAAGACATGCTAGTAGAGTGACAGCCAGTAAGACATGCTAGTATATTGACAGCCAGTAAGACATGCTAGTAGAGTGACAGCCAGTAAGACATGCTAGTAGAGTAACAGCCAGTAAGACATGCTAGTAGAGTGACAGCCAGTAAGACATGCTAGTAGAGTGACAGCCAGTAAGACATGCTAGTATATTGACAGCCAGTAAGACATGCTAGTAGAGTGACAGCCAGTAAGACATGCTAGTGTAGTGACAGCCAGTAAGAAATGCTAGTAGAATGACAGCCAGTAAGACCTGCTAGTATATTGACAGCCAGTAAGACATGCTAGTGTAGTGACAGCCAGTAAGACATGCTAGTAGAGTAACAGCCAGTAAGACATGCTAGTAGAGTGACAGCCAGTAAGACCTGCTAGCTGCTAGCAAACCAAACGATGAGACAGAAAACAAATACTAAATCATTGGATTCTCAGCATTTAAATCTTCATTTAGAGTCAGCAAGTATTCTGCCTTCAGAAATAGGCGGCTTGTTTATTCTGCCAACCAGAATTCTGAGTTGACTGAAATCAGCTTGTGCGTCAGTCCACATGTAAGTGGGTATTTTTGAAAACACAGTTTTTTCTTTGTGTTGTGGTCTTTCGTCCACACACAAACTGAGGTTTAGGTCACTGAAAACGGGCCTTTTGGAAAACTCCTTCCAGGTAGGGTGACCACATTTTCCAAATCCCAAACCGGGACCCTAAAAAGTGTACCACACGTTCGTGCACGCGCACACGCATATGCACGCGCTCACAGCTTGTCTGTCTCGCCGGAAATTAGACGTTGAAGGGTTTTTATCCCCCCCCCCAACCCCCACCAAGAAAAAAAGACAGGCTAGAGGAGCAGGGACTCGGGACACCCAGCTTGAAACCGGGACGTCTAGTCACCCTACTCCCAGGGGAAAGAATTTCAGACATTCCGTTTTCAGTGTTGAAACAGAGTTTTTGGCTTGACGATAGCTTTTTTCAGGCTTCTGATTGGCCAACGTGGCTTTATGGTTAGGGCTGTATCGCCCCCTGTTGGTTCGGCATGCTCTTTATAGCGCTTCCACTGTGCTTTATGGACGGGACTTTTTTTTTAAAGAATGAACGAGGAAAAACCCCATTTTCAAAAACACCTGTGTACGTGTGGACTACGCATCAGAAGATTAAGACCCGTGTATGTTTTCATATGTGTTTTGGCGGACACTAGGGGCCATGCCTCTCACCCAGCAGGACTGTGAGCTGGGGGCGTGGTTTACGTTCCCGGGCTTGCTGGTGCAGGGTTGTTCCTGCTTGAGTTTTGGTTTTGGAGCTGAGGAATAAACAGCAAACTCGCTTTCGTCTCCTGTGTTTTTTCCTCATCCTGCCACATGACACATTTCACAAGATAGTAATTGATAAAGTAATTTATAGCTCCTTATCTTGAAAGTGAACTTGTGAATGTCTCCCCAGTGGTTCTAAACCCATCTGCAGACTGCAGTTATAAACATCATGACTAACAGATGCTAACAGATGCGCATCACGTAGCAGACTAACATCAGACACGGTAATGCTGGTTAACCTGTAGCGCATCTGGTGTGACATGTACTGAGAGGACGTAAAATGTGAAAAAGACAGAAGACTCCTCTTACATTATAACCACGCTGCTGGTTCAGCCTCTCTATTTTATACAAAATTGTCTGTAGCGAATTCAGGGGGCAGCCGGGGACCGCCGCAGCCGGGACGCGAACCCGGCTGCCCCGCACCAGGGGCGACTTCGTTAAGCGGTTAACATAGTCGCCCGCGGTGCGGGAGATCCGGGTTCGCGTCCCGGCTGCGGCGGTCCCCGGCTGCCCCCTGAATCCGCTACATTGGTGTCAGAAGTGAGACCGCGAGGCCACCAGAAGCGCGCGCGCCCACAAGCGCGAGGTGATTTCGCTGCATTTTATTATAAATCCATATGAATAAAGTTGCAACCACACACATAACCTTGGAAAAGACCCCAAGACGCTGCTGCTGCTGCCTGGGGCCCCATGCAGAGGGACTCATCTGTCAATACACAACTTGAAACACAATCTACAGCTTTCATACAGACTTCGACAACCACAAAGTCCAAGTTATGGTTTGCTGTCATCACAACTTAGAGAACTTTCACTGAAGTATCAGCTGTCAACACATTAACAATATACTTTGCTGCAATTATTTGTCAATTATTTTGGGCCTCGCCATCAGTGAGTTGGCCTATAGCCCCATACAACTAAAAAAAAAAAGAAATGAAATGAATATCCACACTGAGCAAATTATTTTTAGGTTTACAAAATCATGTACTCAGTGAAATGTAGAACACAACAACAAGTCTGTCTCACATAAAGATGCTGTCACAGTGTCGTCCATGTAGACGAGTTTGTCACTAGTCTGGTTTCCTGTGGGTGCATCCCGTGGCAAATTCAGTAGTGGAAAATGTTGAAGGGATGTGTTAAAGGACGGCCCCTGTAATGGAAGAGGTTGTGTTTGTCTGTTTGAGTGTGACTAGCAGTAGCAAGTTTGAGTATAGCCAAAATCTGTGTTACTGTGTGCAGGCCCTCCCACAGAAATAGCTGGGCCCCTGAAAAGGGCCAGTCCCTATGGACACAATTGGCCTTGTCTGCGGGTGGGAAGCCGGATGTGGGTATGTAGCCTGGTCGCTGCACTAGCGCCTCCTCTGGTCGGGGGCAGGGAGAACTGGGGGGAATAGCGTGATCATCCCACGCGCTACATCCCCCTGGTGAAACTCCTCACTGTCAGGTGAAAAGAAGCGGCTGGCGACTCCACATGTATGGGAGGAGGCATGTGGTAGTCTGCAGCCCTCCCCGGATCGGCAGAGGGGGTGGAGCAGAGACCGGGAATCTGTTTAGCCAGTCCGCACTCCCTGGCACGTGTTGCCATTATCACTGCTTATATTTAGGATGAACGTTATTATTGCTGGTCTCCATGAGCCCCCCCCCTCCCCGGCAGCTGGACCCCAGGAAGCTTTCCTGTTATCCCCGCCTTATGGGCGGCCCTGACTGTGTGTATATATATATATCATGGTGTAATGGTGCAGCATCTCTGATATATTCTCTGCACCGCTGCACTTTATCACCTCTGTATGGCCTGTATGAGCTAGTCCATGTGAACATATCTGAGGACTGGGAGCCACCAAGCCAGTCACACTGCATGTATGTGCAAACCTACATGGCCAATAAACATGATTCTGGTTCTGATTCTGAATATGTATTTGCTTGCAAATGTGTGTGTGTGTGTGCGTCAGATCTTGCATGCTAGCACGCTTGTGTGTT